>NC_069499.1:391893725-392251225 GCF_027579735.1 Bombina bombina
ATTACAACTCTGGTGTAGGGTGCCTTTGCCTCCTCCTGCTGGCCATGTGATGTAATTCCCAAAAGTAAGGAATTAATTTATCATGTAAGCATACATTTTGTTTTCTCTTGTTAAGTGTAGTCAGTCCACGGGTCATCCATTACTTATGGAATATATCTCTTCCCCCAACAGGAAGTTGCAAGAGGATCACCCAAGCAGAGCTGCTATATAGCTCCTCCCCTCACATGTCATATTCAGTCATTCTCTTGCAACCTAACTAAAGATAGGTCATTGTGAGAGGTTTGTGGTGTTTCTTACTTAGTTTATTTCTTCAATCAAAAGTTTGTTATTTTAAATGGCACCGGAGTGTGCTGTTTGTTCTCAGGCAGCATTAGAAGAAGAATCTGCCTGCGTTTTCTATGATCTTAGCAGACGTAACTAAGATCCACTGGCTGTTCTCATCTGAGGAGTGAGGTAACTTCAGAAAAGGGGAATAGCATGCAGGGCCCCCCTGCAAACGAGGTATGTGCAGTAAATTATTTTTCTGAGGAATGGAATTGACTGAGAAAATACTGCTGATACCAATGTAACGTAAGTTCAGCCTTAAATGCAGTGATAGCGACTGGTATTAGGCTGATGAGTGTGTGTACACTGAATGTATTTTTCTAAGGAATGGAATTGACTCTGAAAATACTGTTAATACTGAAGTAATGTATGAGCCTTAACTGCAGTAAAGGCGACTGGTAGCAGGCTTATTAATAACACTTCATTACTTTTAAAATGTATGTTCAAAACGTTTACTGGCATGTTAATCGTTTTTTGTGAGGTACTTGGTGATAAAACTTATTGATTCTTACCACCTTTTCTGCATAGAAACAGTTAACTGAGCTTCCCCACTGTTGTAATATGAGTGGGAGGGGCCTATTTTAGCGCTTTTTTGCACAGTAAAAATTCAGTCACAATCTGCCTACTTCATCCTCCATGATCCAGGACGTCTCTAGAAAGCTCAGGGGTCTCCAAAATTCATTTTGAGGGAGGTAATCAGTCACAGCAGACCTGTGACAGTGTGTTTTGACTGTGATAAAAACGTTAATTATTAAATTGTTATCCGTTTTTGGGTATTATGGGGTTAATCATCCATTTGCTGGTGGGTGCAATCCTTTGCTAACTTAATACATTTACTGTGAAAATTGGTTGCTATAACTAATTTGGTTCATTGTTATTTCAACTGTGACAGTTTTTTGTGCTTCTTAAAGGCACAGTAGCGTTTTTTATATTGCTTGTAAATTTATTTAGAAAGTATTTCCAAGCTTGCTAGTCTCATTGCTAGTCTGTTTAAACATGTCTGACTCAGATGAATCTCTTTGTTCACTATGTTTAAAGGCCAATGTGGAGCCCAATAGAAATTTGTGTACTAATTGCATTGATGTTACTTTAAATAAAAGTCAATCTTTGCATGTAAAGAAATTATCACCAGACAACGAGGGGGAAGTTATGCCGACTAACTCTCCTCACGTGTCAGTACCTTCGCCTCCCGCTCAGGAGGTGCGTGATTTTGTGGCGCCAAGTACATCAGGGAGGCCCTTGCAAATCACTTTGCAAGACATGGCTACTGTTATGACAGAAGTATTATCTAAATTGCCAGAATTAAGAGGCAAGCGCGATAGCTCTGGGTTAAGTACAGAGCGCTCGGATGATGTGAGAGCCATGTCAGATACTGCGTCACAGTTTGCAGAACATGAAGACAGAGAGCTTCATTCTGTGGGTGACGGATCTGATCCAGGGAGACTGGATTCAGACATTTCTAATTTTAAATTTAAGCTTGAGAACCTCCGCATATTGCTAGGGGAGGTATTAGCGGCTCTGAATGATTGTAACACGGTTGCAATTCCAGAAAAATTATGTAGGTTGGATAGATACTATGCGGTACCGGTGTGTACTGACGTGTTTCCTATACCTAAAAGGCTTACAGAGATTATTAGCAAGGAGTGGGATAGACCTGGTGTGCCTTTTTCCCCTCCTCCCATATTTAGGAAAATGTTTCCTATAGACGCCACCACACGAGACTTATGGCAGACGGTCCCTAAGGTGGAGGGAGCAGTTTCTACTTTAGCTAAGCGTACCACTATCCCGGTGGAGGATAGTTGTGCCTTTTCAGATCCAATGGATAAAAAAATTAGAAGGTTACCTTAAGAAAATGTTTGTTCAACAAGGTTTTTTCTTACAGCCCCTTGCATGCATTGCGCCTGTCACTGCTGCGGCGGCATTCTGGTTTGAGTCTCTGGAAGAGGCCATTCGCACAGCTCCATTGGATGAAATTATGAACAAGCTTAAAGCACTTAAGCTAGCTAACGCATTTGTTTCTGATGCCGGCGTACATTTAACCAAACTTACGGCTAAGAACTCCGGATTCGCCATCCAAGCACGCAGAGCGCTATGGCTTAAATCCTGGTCAGCTGACGTGACTTCTAAATCTTAATATTCCTTTCAAAGGGCAGACCTTATTCGGGCCCGGCTTGAAAGAAATTATAGCTGACATTACGGGAGGTAAGGGCCATGCTCTACCTCAGGACAGGGCCAAATCAAAGGCCAAACAGTCTAATTTTCGTGCCTTTCGTAACTTCAAGGCAGGAGCAGCATCAACTTC
Organism: Bombina bombina; assembly: GCF_027579735.1. NCBI lineage: Eukaryota > Metazoa > Chordata > Amphibia > Anura > Bombinatoridae > Bombina > Bombina bombina. Next base: position 391,896,352 of record NC_069499.1, read on the forward strand.
CTCCGCTCCAAAACAGGAAGGAGCTGTTGCTCGTTACAGACAGGGCTGGAAAGCTAACCAGTCCTGGAACAAGGGCAAGCAGGCCAAGAAACCTGCTGCTGCCCCTAAGACAGCATGAAGAGAGGGCCCCCTATCCGGAAACGGATCTAGTGGGGGGCAGACTTTCTCTCTTCGCCCAGGCTTGGGCAAGAGATATCCAGGATCCCTGGGCGTTGGAGATCATATCTCAGGGATATCTCCTGGATTTCAAAACTTCTCCTCCACAAGGGAGGTTTCATCTTTCAAGGTTATCAGCAAACCAAATAAAGAAAGAGGCGTTTCTACGCTGTGTACAAGACCTCTTACTAATGGGGGTGATCCACCCAGTTCCGCGGACGGAACACGGGCAAGGATTCTATTCAAATCTATTTGTGGTTCCCAAGAAAGAGGGAACCTTCAGACCAATCTTGGACTTAAAAATCCTAAACCAATTTCTAAGAGTTCCATCATTCAAAATGGAAACTATTCGAACCATCCTTCACATGATCCAAGAGGGTCAGTACATGACCACAGTGGACTTAAAGGATGCCTACCTTCACATACCGATTCACAAGGATCATTATCGGTACCTAAGATTTGCCTTCCTAGACAGGCATTACCAGTTTGTAGCTCTTCCCTTCGGATTAGCTACGGCTCCAAGAATCTTTACAAAGGTTCTGGGCTCACTTCTGGCGGTACTAAGACCGCGAGGCATATCGGTGACTCCGTACCTAGACGACATTCTGATACAAGCGTCAAGTTTTCAAACTGCCAAATCTCATACAGAGATAGTTCTGGCATTTCTGAGGTCGCATGGGTGGAAGGAGAACGTGGGAAAGAGTTCTCTATTACCACTTACAAGGGTTCCCTTCCTAGGGACTCTTATAGATTCTGTAGAGATGAAAATTTACCTGACGGAGGCCAGGTTATCAAAACTTCTAAATGCTTGCCGTGTCCTTCATTCCATTCCACACCCGTCAGTAGCTCAGTGCATGGAAGTAATCGGCTTAATGGTAGCGGCAATGGACATAGTACCATTTGCGCGCCTGCATCTCAGACCACTGCAATTGTGCATGCTAAGTCAGTGGAATGGGGATTACTCAGATTTGTCCCCCCTGCTAAATCTGGATCAAGAGACCAGAGATTCTCTTCTATGGTGGCTTTCTCGGCCCCATCTGTCCAAGGGGATGACCTTTCGCAGGCCAGATTGGACGATTGTAACGACAGACGCCAGCCTTCTAGGTTGGGGCGCAGTCTGGAAATCCCTGAAGGCTCAGGAAATATGGACTCAGGAGGAGAAACTCCTCCCAATAAATATTCTGGAGTTAAGAGCAATATTCAATGCTCTTCTAGCTTGGCCTCAGTTAGCAACTCTGAGGTTCATCAGATTTCAGTCGGACAACATCACGACTGTGGCTTACATCAACCATCAAGGGGGAACCAGAAGTTCCCTAGCGATGTTGGAAGTCTCAAAGATAATTCGCTGGGCAGAGTCTCACTCTTGCCACCTGTCAGTGATTTACATCCCAGACGTGGAGAACTGGGAGGCGGATTTTCTAAGTCGCCAGACTTTTCATCCGGGGGAGTGGGAACTTCATCCGGAGGTCTTCGCTCAACTGATTCATCGTTGGGGCAAACCAGATCTGGATCTCATGGCGTCTCGCCAGAACGCCAAGCTTCCTTGTTACGGATCCAGGTCCAGGGACCCGGGAGCGGTGCTGATAGATGCTCTGACAGCCCCTTGGGTCTTCAACATGGCTTATGTGTTCCCACCATTTCCGTTGCTTCCTCGACTGATTGCCAGGATCAAACAGGAGAGAGCATCGTTGATTCTGATAGCGCCTGCGTGGCCACGCAGGACCTGGTATGCAGACCTAGTGGACATGTCGTCCTGTCCACCATGGTCTCTGCCTCTGAGACAGGACCTTCTAATTCAGGGTCCTTTCAACCATCCAAATCTAATTTCTCTGAGGCTGACTGCATGGAGATTGAACGCTTGATTCTATCAAAGCGTGGCTTCTCGGAGTCGGTTATTGATACCTTAATACAGGCTAGGAAACCTGTTACCAGAAGAATTTACCATAAGATATGGCGTAAATATTTATATTGGTGCAAATCCAAGAGTTGCTCATGGAGTAAGGTTAGGATTCCTAGGATATTGTCTTTTCTACAAGAGGGTTTGGAAAAGGGCTTATCTGCTAGTTCGTTAAAGGGATAGATTTCTGCTCTGTCTATTCTTCTACACAAACGTCTGGCTGAAGTTCCAGACGTTCAGGCTTTTTGTCAGGCTTTAGCTAGGATTAAGCCTGTGTTTAAGACTGTTGCTCCGCCGTGGAGCTTAAACTTAGTTCTTAACGTTCTTCAAGGCGTTCCATTTGAACCCCTTCATTCCATTGATATCAAGCTGTTATCCTGGAAAGTTCTGTTTTTGATGGCTATTTCCTCGGCTCGAAGAGTCTCTGAGTTATCTGCCTTACATTGTGATTCTCCTTATCTGATTTTTCATTCAGACAAGGTAGTTCTGCGTACTAAACCTGGGTTCTTACCTAAGGTAGTTAATAACAGGAATATCAATCAAGAGATTGTTGTTCCATCATTGTGTCCTAACCCTTCTTCAAAGAAGGAACGACTTTTGCATAATCTGGACGTAGTCCGTGCCCTGAAGTTCTATTTGCAGGCAACTAAAGATTTTCGTCAAACTTCTTCCCTGTTTGTTGTTTACTCTGGACAGAGGAGAGGTCAAAAGGCTTCGGCTACCTCTCTCTCTTTTTGGCTTTGTAGCATAATACGTTTAGCCTATGAGACTGCTGGACAGCAGCCTCCTGAAAGGATTACAGCTCATTCTACTAGAGCTGTGGCTTCCACCTGGGCCTTTAAAAATGAGGCCTCTGTTGAACAGATTTGCAAGGCTGCAACTTGGTCTTCACTTCACACTTTTTCAAAATTTTACAAATTTGACACTTTTGCTTCTTCGGAGGCTATTTTTGGGAGAAAGGTGCTTCAGGCAGTGGTTCCTTCCGTTTAAAGTTCCTGCCTTGTCCCTCCCTTCATCCGTGTACTTTAGCTTTGGTATTGGTATTCCATAAGTAATGGATGATACGTGGACTGACTACACTTAACAAGAGAAAACATAATTTATGCTTACCTGATAAATTTATTTCTCTTGTAGTGTAGTCAGTCCACGGCCCGCCCTGTCTTTAAGGCAGATCTAAATTTTAATTAAACTCCAGTCACCACTGCACCCTATGGTTTCTCATTTCTCGTCTGGTTTTGGTCGAATGACTGAATATTACATGTGAGGGGAGGAGCTATATAGCAGCTCTGCTTGGGTGATCCTCTTGCAACTTCCTGTTGGGGAAGAGATATATTCCATAAGTAATGGATGACCCGTGGACTGACTACACTACAAGAGAAATAAATTTATCAGGTAAATTTCCAATTGACTTCCTTTCTCTAATTTTATTTGTTGTCTTGGTATCCTTTGTTAAAAAGCATACTTAGGTAGGCGCAGGAGCTGGGAGATAGCTGCTTATTGGTGACTGCACATTTGCCTCTTTTCATTGGGTTACCGATGTGTTCAGCTAGCTCCCAGTAGTATATTGCTCCTCATTCAAGAGAATAAAGTAAACTTTATAATTGAAGGAAAGTGGTTTACAAATCTATGCTCTATCTGGATCATGAAAGAAACATTTTGGTTTTCATGTACCTTTAACATTGTAAAAGAAAAGAAACCAAATTTAAAACCATTGCATCAAACATAGGCTGACCATATTTCCTTGAGACAAAAACGGGACATTGAGCGGTCAAAAACGGGACGGGGTTAATATTCTTTATTTATATGAAAAAAAGTATGATTTTAACAAAAGTTAACTTTTATGACATGAATTTAAACTATTGAGCCAACATTTATCCTTCAGTGACAGAAGAACTCATACAAAAAAGTTTAGGTAGACGTAGAGCTAGAAGGGGACTGTATTTCATCATGATTGTACCATTAATATTTGTCTGATGAAACAAATTTACACAGCAAATTTCGGTCTTTCAATACCATATAATAAAACTTCTCACACTCCATGGGCTGATGTATCATGTATATGAAATTATTTTTACTTTAAATTTGATGCACACAGAAAATTGGCAAATCTATATAAAAATAAAGCACAAATGTTCTGACTTATAAAGACACCCTATAAAATGCTTTTTATTATAACTGTTGTTAAGGGAAATAAAATTACTTATCCAATAACCATTCTAATGACGAAGGTTCCCTCCATTAGATCACATCCATCAAGCCCCCCCCCCCACACAATATTCATTAATATTAATATATATTATGGAACTTGTCTCAGACTCATTGTCACTTTTAAACATATGGATAGCCAAGCCAAATTTGTTGTTTAAACAAAGAAAATCAAAGAGAACATGCTTATATAATAAGAAGAGCTGATTCTGAAGCTTGTGAACAAAAGTATTACAATTTAATTTATCATACAAACAACAAACATGCTTTGAAAAAGTGAGATTATCCTATGGTGTCAAGGCAAATTCCCCCATATTAACTGATTTTAAAGGGTAAAAGCCTCTGAACTTGCGTTTGGTTTGAATATCTGGATAGTAGTTGTAGATTTTTTTTAGCCGAGTTGCCCAAAATCATTGTTACACATGTAAATGGTGGAAGAACTGATAAAAATGTGGAACTACATAGTTACTTGATAATAACCGTTATTTATAACGCCTGTACTACAACCAGCACTGCAGCAGCATAATAATAATAAGCATATGATATAATAAATGACAATTAATTTAATTTAATTGATTGCCAGGCACAGACACTGGTCTTACCCTGGCCGTGCACAATTCTTGCAGAAGCTGAAGTTCAGAACATAGACTGTAGACAGTTGAATCGATCTACTTCCAGACCAGACCATAACACTAGTTTGTATGTTCACTTCACACGTCTGTGACACAAACAAGAAGAAGATGGCAACAAGAATTATCTCTCTGGTGTCTGGTGATGGTCAGGTCAGCTTATAATTCGGATGATGGTGAGGCAGCGGCTAAAGGCAGATGATTGATCATCACATCAGATCCAGATGATGACTGACTGAATCTCAGATATTTTTAGTCCGACTCCTGCCGACCCCTGTGCTGAGCCTGTCCTTAGTGTAAGTTACTAGTATAGTATTGGCACTACTGCAGCTGAGCTAGCTAGTAATCTAACTTCCCTCACGCTGACCAGTGACCAGTCTCCCTCCTAGGCTCAGTCTGACAGCTCACGACTGAGTACTGACCTGCTGTCACTGACTCTTTATAGGCACCTATCAATGACACGCCCCTAATTTTGAAGAGCACAGGCAGCATAGACTGCTAAGACTGCATGAAGACTGCATGCTGTGGATCATGTGGGCACGGCCACCCAACCCTAACCCGGTTGCAGTTCAAAAAAACTGCCCTCCCCATTGTGTGTGTGCAATAAAAAATTACACTTGCGCTGCCCGCACGGTCTGATAACCCTCAAAACGGGACAAAATGACTATTAATAAAGAAAAGACGGGACAGGGGAAAAAACATAAATTAACGGTACTGTCCCTTTCAAAACGGGACGTATGGTCAGTCTAATCAAACATCTTATACAGATTTTTGCTAAACATCATTTATTTTTAGATATGTGCTGTTAACCGTGTGTGTGTGGTTTATGCTGGCTTACAAGAATGGGGTATTTCTTTGGAGCCACTGTCCCCTAGTATAGGATATACATTAGGTGACTGTCAGTGTTATGGCGAGCCCCTAAAAAATGACAGCGCTAAGAGATGTGAAATTAGAAAAAGGGAGCTGCCATCTTTCCAAAATAGTGTCCTGTTGCCCTCACTTGGACTGAATGAGTTGATAGGGGCTCTGCAAGTGGCTCCATAGTAAATACATATAAATTATTTAGGAAATAATTACTCAAATGCTGCCTGCTTTGCATATTACCCAGTAGAAAATATATATTTTATACATACATATATTATAAATATAGTTATTGCATTCCATATGGTAACTTTTCTGCATATTTAGCTAAATGCAGTGACTGCAAATTATTTTAAACTGTCTCACAGGTGTATGAAATGGCTCGACACTGAAGGGGTTAATTTTCAGTACATTTTGAGTACATATTTTTATTGAAACATTGAAGTTTTGTTTTTCCCCTTTTCAGGAGCTGCAAAAACTCTTTTCTCTACAAATATGGCGTTATCATCCAGCCCAGGGATTTCAACAGTACAGCTTGTAAGGACAGTCGGCCACCCAACTACTAACCACTTAATTCCAACATTGTGCACAAGCAACCCTCAAACGCTTCCTATGAGTAATTCTTGCCTAACGAACACCGTTCACCTCAACAATGTCAGTGTTGTTTCACCTGTAAATGTACATATTAGTACAAGGACTTCAGCTCCATCGCCAACAGCCTTAAAACTTGCCACAGTTGCTGCAAGCATGGACAGAGTGCCAAAGGTTACTCCAAGCAGTGCCATCAGCAGCATAGCAAGGTATGTATAATAGTGTCACTAGTTTCTTACCTTGTTCACTGTTGAACAAGTGACATTATTTCTGTTCTAATCGGTGATTGAGAAATGCAGTATAGAATAGCAATTCAACTGACTTCAACAGAAGAAAGACTTGGTAAACAGCTTGTAACCATAAAATGGACACTAATGTTTTCTTTTTTGTCCTCCCCCACAGAGAAAACCATGAACCAGAAAGGTTGGGTTTAAATGGAATTGCAGAGACAACAGTGGCTATGGAAGTAACATAACTTTAAAACAATGGACATTAGCCTGACATTTTAGGCATTTGTTATTCAATGAAATGCAAACTGCAACGCTCTGCGGATCACAGTGCGCTAACATGGACCTAAATGGACTATCTGTATATCAGCTATTAAACTGATATACCATGTACATTTTGTAAAATTGGAAAAAATCACTACCTTGTAATATAGTTTATTTGTATCATCAATATTATTTCTGTTACTTGAATAGTAGATATTCATCATCATGCTTTTGCACTTGAATTTGCAACTGAATGGATATTAAAAAAAAAAATCTTTAATGGGATCATGAGCATGAAATGGGATCCTGCATCACTTGTTTTAACTATTTATTTTGCCATGTTTACATTTTGTATCTTGTACAAATAAATCCAACTTTGTGTCTCAAAACAAAAGTTAAAAATAGCTAGGAAATTAAATTCTTGTAATTTTTTTCTAAAGGAAATGTAAAGTTTTCACTTGGTTCATTTTGTTTCACAATTTGACTATATGGACTTTTTTGGTAAATTCTTTAGTGGCATTTCACTGTCAAATATGAAGTTTAAGGCAAAATAGTATTTTCTATTATTGTGCAGGGGTTGGGGATGGATCGATACATAAAAAAATTTAATGTAGTAGTTCACTTTTCCATATATTTTGAATGTATAGTTCTATTTATAATTCCACATTATAAGAGATAATTACAGTCTATGGGAAAAATATACATCTGCCACCTAAACTGTGCAGACATAATTTTACATTAATTTACATTTTTTTTATCAGAAAAGTTCATATTTTATCCAGCTTCAAAATTTAACACCAAAAGTAAAGATTATTTTACCTTGTATTGCATTATATACCATTGCAATAATTTATTGTCTAAATATCGAGCCATCCCTGGTGGAGGGACTGGATGGGAGCTGTGGAGAGATTTTTTTTCCTGTAGCTACAAGGCAAGTAACGGGTTTGAAATGGTCTGACTGTACTTGTTGTATATCATAATTATTTTCTTTTTGTTTTGTTTTTTTATGTTTTTTATTTTCTTACTTTTTTGTATATTTTTTTAATTTATTTTAGTTTTGTATTTTTTATACTGTTCTTGTAAATTAGATATGTATAGTGCTGTTTCAGAATGTTTATGCACTAGTTCAGACAACTTTCCCTGTTACTTGTTCTTGATAAGTGAAAACTACAGGGAAATAAAAATACATATCAAAACATTGATGCTTTGAGCAAATGTATTTTTTTGCACTGTGTGCAAAACATGTGGGTAAGAAATAATTTGGACTATGTTTATGATGGATTTCAAGAAAAATCATGTTCACAGCACATCAAATGCTAAAAGGCACATCATTTTCTACTATAGATTACATTGAAGATTGTGCTCTGCAACTAAAAAAAAACTTTAACATTTGCTCCTTGCACAAGAAGGACCCAGTTTCTTTCTCTTTTTTTTTTTTTTTTTTTTTTTTTGTTCTTTAAAATAAAAATTTGCACCTTGGCTTCAGAACAGATACAGCGAACTGATTTTTCTTTTCCTTCGATACAGGCTATTAATGGAAAAGTATATACTTGGTGATTCCACATGAAAAAATGTACTATAACTGAATATTTATACTCTAGTTTTATATTTAGCTTTGTATATTTAGATATACTGTATGTGGAAGATACACTATTACAGGATTAATGTCATATATATGTCAATGTCATATATATATATATATATATATATATATATACATACATACACACACAGCACAAAATTTCAAGTCCTAAGCTACCAGCCATGCCACACCAACTTCCCCACCTCCTTTTTTTGCATATGTTTAGCCATTTTGAAACTTCTTATTGTGCAGTAATTTATAATATTTATTTTATTCTATAACAATTTAAATAATGGTACATACAGTAATAAATTAACAGTGCATAACAGCAACATCAACTAGGATTCTGGGGAAGGCAACGGCTGGATAAAAAAGGAAGTTGTTGAACTGGTAGAGTGCAGAAAGGGGGAGTGCTTAGTCACGAAAGGTCATAGCAGACCTGGAGACTTTTTATTTTTTAAATAACTCTCTTCTCTTTAACTCTTTCTCCACTTCCTCCTCTCTTCAATCTTTTTTTTTACCCCCTCCCTTCTCTCTGATGATATCTTCTCTACAATTTCTATCCCTATCTATTTTTTCTTTAATGAGGTAGTAAGAGTCCACAATCCATTACTCATGGGATTCACTTCCTAGCTACTAGGAGGAGACAAAGGTTCCCAAACTTTTTAAGAGTACTTCATTCCTCCCACCTCACGGTTATGCCAGTCCAAATATTTGCCTCCCAGGAGGTAAAGCGATGAGCTGCTCTTAATTTTTTCTTGAGAGGGGTTCTCAGGTAGTTTTGAAGCACATTTTCCCCCTCAGAGAACTGCTATTGAGAAGTTAGAGGAGTGATTGGAGTATGGGGCTCTGACACAATTGCTGTAGGTGTAGTAGGTAGTTACAAGCCTGGCACAGGTATCGCAGGGACTGGACCCTTAGACTCCTCCTGTTGGTTTGTCATTATACTCCTAATTTATATCCTCTGCTATAATGTGCTCAGCACTGGATGGGCTATCCACTGGACATAGTACTTTATACAGCTGTCACACAGTACTTTCTGCAGCTGGTAAACACAGTGGTCTGGGTGCTTGACACGTATGTTTTTATTGGCCCTATTGTAGTTCCAGAGAAATTGTGTAAAATGGACAAATATTTTGAGTTTCCTGTTTACACTGATGTTTTTCCGGTCCGTAAGAGGATTTCGGACATTGTTACTAAGGAGTGGGATAGACCAGGTATTCCGTTCGCTCCCCCTCCTATTTTTAAGAAGATGTTTCCCATATCCGACACCATGCGGGACTAGTGGCAGACGGTCCCTAAGGTGGAGGGAGCTATTTCTACTCTGGCTAAGCGTACTATACCTATTGAAGACAGTTGTGCTTTCAAAGATCTATGGATAAAAAATTAGAGTGTCTCCTAAAGAAAATTTTTGTTCATCAGGGTTTTCTTCTCCAGCCTATAGCGTGCATTGTTCCTGTAACCACTGCAGCTGCCTTTTGGTTTGAGGCTCTGGAAGAGGCTCTTCAGGTGGAGACCCCATTAGATGATATTCTGGATAGAATTAGGGCTCTTAAGCTAGCTAATAATTTCATTACAGACACCGCTTTCCATCTGGCTAAGTTAGCGGCAAAGAATTCAGGTTTTGCCATTTTAGCGCGTAGAGCGTTATGGCTTAAGTCCTGGTCGGCTGATGTGTCATCAAAATCTAAGCTTTTGACCATCCCTTTCAATGGTAAGACCCTATTCGGGCCTGAACTGAAAGAGATCAGTGATCACTGGAGGGAAGGGTCATTCCCTCCCTCAGGATAAGTCAAATAAGATGAGGATCAAACAGAATAATTTTCGTTCCTTTCGAAACTTCAAGGGTGGTCCTGCTTCCTCTTCCCCTGCTGCAAGGCAAGAGGGGAACTTTGCTCAAGCCAAGCCAGTCTGGAGACCTAACCAGGTTTGGAACAAAACAGGCCAAGAAGCCTGCTGCTGCCTCCAAGACAGCATGAAGGAGTAGCCCCCGATCCGGGAGCGGATCTAGTAGGGGGCAGACTCTCTCTTTGCTCAGGCTTGGGCAAGAGACGTTCAGGACTCCTGGGCTGTAGACATCGTAACCCAGGGGGTATCTTCTAGATTTCAAAGATTTTCCTCGAAGGGGGAGATTCCATCTTTCTCAATTGTCAGTAAACCAGACAAAAAGAGAGGCGTTCTTACGCTGTGTATAAGATCTACTTACCATGGGAGTGATCAGCCCTGTTCCAAAAACAGAACAGGGGCAGGGGTTCTACTCCAATCTGTTTGTGGTTCCCAAAAAAGAGGGAACCTTCAGACCAATCCTAGATTTCAAGATCCTAAACCAATTCCTCAGAGTCCCATCCTTCAAGATGGAGACCATTCGGACTATTTTACCAATGATCCAGGAGGGTCAATATATGACCACCGTGGACTTAAAGGATGCATATCTACACATTCCTATCCACAAAGATCATCACCAATTCCTCAGGTTTGCCTTTCTGGACAAGCATTACCAGTTTGTGGCTCTTCCCTTCGGGTTGGCCACGGCTCCAAGAATTTTCACAAAGGTGCTAGGGTCCCTTCTGGTGGTTTTAAGGCCACGGGGCATAGCAGTGTCTAGACGACATTCTAATTCAAGCGTCGACTTTCCAACTAGCCAAGTCTCACACGGACTTCGTGTTGGCCTTTCTAAGATCTCATGGGTGGAAGGTGAACGTAAAAAAAAAGAGTTCTCTTTCCCCTCTCACAAGAGTTTCATTCCTAGGGACTCTGATAGACTCGGTGGACATGAAAATATTTCTGACGGAGGTCAGGAAATCAAAGATTTTGGCCACCTGCCGAGCTCTTCATTCCATTCCTCGGCCGTCAGTGGCTCAGTGTATGGAGGTAATCGGACTAATAGTAGCGGCAATGGACGTAGTTCCGTTTGCTCGCTTGCATCTCAGACCACTGCAACTATGCATGCTCAGACAGTGGAATGGGGATTATGCAGATTTATCTCCTCAGATAAATCTGGATCAGGAGACCAGAGATTCTCTTCTTTGGTGGTTGTCACAGGATCCTGTCACCTGTCCCAGGGAATGTGTTTACGCAGGCCAGCGTGGGTTATAGTGACGACGGACGCCAGCCTTCTGGGCTGGGGTGCAGTCTGGAATTCCCTGAAAGCACAGGGTTTGTGGACTCAGGAGGAGGCCCTCCTACCTATAAATATTCTGGAATTAAGAGCGATATTTAATGCTCTTCAGGCGTGGCCTCAGCTGGCTTCGGCCAGATTCATCAGATTTCAGTCGGACAACATCACGACTGTGGCTTATATCAATCATCAGGGGGGAACAAGGAGTTCCTTAGCGATGATAGAAGTTTCCAGAATAATCCGATGGGCAGAGACTCACTCTTGCCATCTATCAGCAATCTATATCCCAGGGGTAGAGAACTGGGAGGCAGATTTTCTAAGTCGTCAGACTTTTCATCCGGGGGAGTGGGAACTCCATCTTGAGGTGTTTGCTCAACTGGTTCAGCTATGGGGCACACAGGAATTGGATCTGATGGCGTCTCGTCAGAACGCCAAACTTCCTTGTTACGGGTCCAGGTCAAGGGATCCTCAGGCAGTACTGATAGATGCTCTAGCAGTACCCTGGTCGTTCAACCTGGCTTATGTGTTTCCACCATTCCCCTCTCCTTTCGCGTCTGATTGCCAGAATCAAACAGGAGAGAGCTTCAGTGTTTTTGATAGCACCTACGTGGCCACGCAGGACTTGGTATTCAGACCTGGTGGACGTCATCTCTGCCACTGAGACAGGACCTTCTGATTCAAGGTCCATTCAAGCATCCAAATCTAATTTCTCTGCAACTGACTGCTTGGAGATTAAACACTTGATTTTAGCAACGCAGGGTTTCTCTGAGTCGGTCATAGATACCTTGATTCAGGCTTGAAAGCCTGTCACCAGGAAAATCTATCATAAGATATGGCGTAAATATCTTTCTCCAACATAGGTGTGTCCGGTCCACGGCGTCATCCTTACTTGTGGGATATTCTATTCCCCAACAGGAAATGGCAAAGAGCCCAGCAAAGCTGGTCACATGATCCCTCCTAGGCTCCGCCTTCCCCAGTCATTCTCTTTGCCGTTGTACAGGCAACATCTCCACGGAGATGGCTTAGAGTTTTTTGGTGTTTAACTGTAGTTTTTATTATTCAATCAAGAGTTTGTTATTTTAAAATAGTGCTGGTATGTACTATTTACTCTGAAACAGAAAGGTGATGAAGATTTCTGTTTGTAAGAGGAAAATGATTTTAGCAACCGTTACTAAAATCGATGGCTGTTTCCACACAGGACTGTTGAGAGGAATTAACTTCAGTTGGGGGAAACAGTGAGCAGACTTTTGCTGCTTGAGGTATGACACATTTCTAACAAGACGATGTAATGCTGGAAGCTGTCATTTTCCCTATGGGATCCGGTAAGCCATTTTTATTACATAAGAAAAAAAGGGCTTCACAAGGGCTTTTAAGACTGTAGACATTTTCTGGGCTAGAACGATTGATATATAAACATATTTTATACTTCATAGCTTTGAGGAATTATTTTATTCTTGGGAATTATGTAAAATAACCGGCAGGCACTGTATTGGACACCTTATCCTCTAGGGGCTTTCCCTAATCATAGGCAGAGCCTCATTTTCGCGCCTCTATTGCGCACTTGTTTTTAGGAAGCATGACATGCAGATGCATGTGTGAGGAGCTCTGATACACAGAAAAGACTTTCTGAAGGCGTCATTTGGTATCGTATTCCCCTTTGGGCTTGGTTGGGTCTCAGCAAAGCAGATACCAGGGACTGTAAAGGGGTTAAATATAAAAACGGCTCCGGTTCCGTTATTTTAAGAGTTAAAGCTTTCAAATTTGGTGTGCAATACTTTTAAGGCTTTAAGACACTGTGGTGAAATTTTGGTGAATTTTGAACAATTCCTTCATACTTTTTCACATTTGCAGTAATAAAGTGTGTTCAGTTTAAAATTTAAAGTGACAGTAACGGTTTTATTTTAAAACTTTTTTTGTACTTTGTTATCAAGTTTATGCCTGTTTAACATGTCTGAACTACCAGATAGACTGTGTTCTGTATGTGGGGAAGCCAAGGTTCCTTCTCATTTAAATAGATGTGATTTATGTGACACAAAATTTAGAGAAAATGATGCCCAAGATGATTCCTCAAGTGAGGGGAGTAAGCATGGTACTGCATCATCCCCTCCTTCGTCTACACCAGTCTTGCCCACACAGGAGGCCCCTAGTACATCTAGTGCGCCAATACTCCTTACTATGCAACAATTAACGGCTGTAATGGATAATTCTATCAAAAACATTTTAGCCAAAATGCCCACTTATCAGCGAAAGCGCGACTGCTCTGTTTTAGAAAATACTGAAGAGCATGAGGACGCTGATGATATTGGTTCTGAAGTGCCCCTACACCAGTCTGAGGGGGCCAGGGAGGTTTTGTCTGAGGGAGAAATTTCAGATTCAGGGAAAATTTCTCAACAAGCTGAACCTGATGTGATTACATTTAAATTTAAATTGGAACATCTCCGCGCCCTGCTTAAGGAGGTGTTATCTACTCTGGATGATAGTGAGAATTTGGTCATTCCAGAGAAATTATGTAAAATGGACAAGTTCCTAGAGGTCCCGGGGCCCCCCGAAGCTTTTCCTATACCCAAGCGGGTGGCGGACATTGTAAATAAAGAATGGGAAAGGCCCGGCATACCTTTCGTCCCTCCCCCTATATTTAAGAAATTGTTTCCTATGGTCGACCCCAGAAAGGACTTATGGCAGACAGTCCCCAAGGTCGAGGGGGCGGTTTCTACTCTAAACAAACGCACCACTATACCCATAGAAGATAGTTGTGCTTTCAAAGATCCTATGGATATAAAATTAGAGGGTTTGCTTAAAAAGATGTTTGTTCAGCAAGGTTACCTTCTACAACCAATTTCATGCATTGTTCCTGTCACTACAGCAGCGTGTTTCTGGTTCGATGAACTAGAAAAGGCGCTCAATAAAGATTCTTCTTATGAGGAGATTTTGGACAGAATTCATGCTCTCAAATTGGCTAACTCTTTGACCCTAGACGCCACTTTGCAATTGGCTAGATTAGCGGCGAAAAATTCTGGGTTTGCTATTGTGGCGCGCAGAGCGCTTTGGCTAAAATCTTGGTCAGCGGATGCGTCTTCCAAGAACAAATTGCTTAACATTCCTTTCAAGGGGAAAACGCTGTTTGGCCCTGACTTGAAAGAGATTATTTCTGATATCACTGGGGGCAAGGGCCACGCCCTTCCTCAGGATAGGTCTTTCAAGGCCAAAAATAAACCTAATTTTCGTCCCTTTCGCAGAAACGGACCAGCCCCAAGTGCTACGTCCTCTAAGCAAGAGGGTAATACTTCTCAAGCCAAACCAGCCTGGAGGCCAATGCAAGGCTGGAACAAAGGAAAGCAGGCCAAGAAACCTGCCACTGCTACCAAGACAGCATGAGATGTTGGCCCCCGATCCGGGACCGGATCTGGTGGGGGGCAGACTCTCTCTCTTCGCTCAGGCTTGGGCAAGAGATGTTCTGGATCCTTGGGCGATAGAAATAGTCTCCCAAGGTTATCTTCTGGAATTCAAGGGGCTTCCCCCAAGGGGGAGGTTCCACAGGTCTCAATTGTATTCAGACCAATCTTAGATCTCAAGATCCTAAACAAGTTTCTCAAGGTTCCATTGTTCAAGATGGAAACCATTCGAACAATTCTTCCTTCCATCCAGGAAGGTCAATTCATGACCACGGTGGATTTAAAGGATGCGTATCTACATATTCCTATCCACAAGGAACATCATCGGTTCCTAAGGTTCGCTTTCCTGGACAAGCATTACCAGTTTGTGGCACTTCCGTTCGGATTAGCCACTGCTCCAAGAATTTTCACAAAGGTACTAGGGTCCCTTCTAGCGGTGCTAAGACCAAGGGGCATTGCAGTAGTACCTTACTTGGACGACATTCTGATTCAAGCGTCGTCCCTTCCACAAGCAAAGGCTCACACGGACATTGTCCTGGCCTTTCTCAGATCTCACGGGTGGAAAGTGAACGTAGAAAAAAGTTCTCTATCTCCGTCAACAAGGGTTTCCTTCTTGGGAACAATAATAGACTCCTTAGAAATGAGGATTTTTCTGACAGAGGCCAGAAAATCAAAACTTCTAAACTCTTGTCAAGTACTTCATTCTGTTCCTCTTCCTTCCATAGCGCAGTGCATGGAAGTAATAGGTTTGATGGTAGCGGCAATGGACATAGTTCCTTTTGCGCGAATTCATCTAAGACCATTACAACTGTGCATGCTCAGTCAGTGGAATGGGGATTATACAGACTTGTCTCCGACAATACAAGTAGATCAGAGGACCAGAGATTCACTCCGTTGGGGGCTGTCCCTGGACAACCTGTCACAGGGGATGAGCTTCCGCAGACCAGAGTGGGTCATTGTCACGACCGACGCCAGTCTGGTGGGCTGGGGCGCGGTCTGGGGACCCCTGAAAGCTCAGGGTCTTTGGTCTCGGGAAGAATCTCTTCTCCCGATAAATATTCTGGAACTGAGAGCGATATTCAATGCTCTCAAGGCTTGGCCTCAGCTAGCAAAGGCCAAATTCATACGGTTTCAATCATACAACATGACGACTGTTGCGTACATCAACCATCAGGGGGGAACAAGGAGTTCCCTGGCGATGGAAGAAGTGACCAAAATCATTCAATGGGCGGAGACTCACTCCTGCCACTTGTCTGCAATCCACATCCCAGGAGTGGAAAATTGGGAAGCGGATTTTCTGAGTCGTCAGACATTTCATCCGGGGGAGTGGGAACTCCATCCGGAAATCTTTGCCCAAATTACTCAGTTGTGGGGCATTCCAGACATGGATCTGATGGCCTCTCGTCAGAACTTCAAGGTTCCTTGCTACGGGTCCAGATCCAGGGATCCCAAGGCGACTCTAGTAGATGCACTAGTAGCACCTTGGACCTTCAAACTAGCTTATGTATTCCCGCCGTTTCCTCTCATCCCCAGGCTGGTAGCCAGGATCAATCAGGAGAGGGCATCGGTGATCTTGATAGCTCCTGCGTGGCCACGCAGGACTTGGTATGCAGACCTGGTGAATATGTCATCGGCTCCACCATGGAAGCTACCTTTGAGACGGGACCTTCTTGTTCAAGGTCCGTTCGAACATCCGAATCTGGTCTCACTCCAACTGACTGCCTGGAGATTGAACGCTTGATCTTATCAAAGCGAGGGTTCTCAGATTCTGTCATTGATACTCTTGTTCAGGCCAGAAAGCCTGTAACTAGAAAAATCTACCACAAAATATGGAAAAAATATATCTGTTGGTGTGAATCTAAAGGATTCCCTTGGGACAAGATAAAAATTCCTAAGATTCTATCCTTTCTTCAAGAAGGTTTGGAGAAAGGATTATCTGCAAGTTCTTTGAAGGGACAGATTTCTGCCTTATCTGTGTTACTTCACAAAAAGCTGGCAGCTGTGCCAGATGTTCAAGCCTTTGTTCAGGCTCTGGTTAGAATCAAGCCTGTTTACAAACCTTTGACTCCTCCTTGGAGTCTCAATTTAGTTCTTTCAGTTCTTCAGTGGGTTCCGTTTGAACCCTTACATTCCGTTGATATTAAGTTATTATCTTGGAAAGTTTTGTTTTTGGTTGCAATTTCTTCTGCTAGAAGAGTTTCAGAATTATCTGCTCTGCAGTGTTCTCCTCCTTATCTGGTGTTCCATGCAGATAAGGTGGTTTTGCGTACTAAACCTGGTTTTCTTCCGAAAGTTGTTTCTAACAAAAACATTAACCAGGAGATAGTCGTGCCTTCTTTGTGTCCGAATCCAGTTTCAAAGAAGGAACGTTTGTTGCACAATTTGGATGTAGTTCGTGCTTTAAAATTCTATTTAGATGCTACAAAGGATTTTAGACAAACATCTTCCTTGTTTGTTGTTTATTCTGGTAAAAGGAGAGGTCAAAAAGCAACTTCTACCTCTCTCTCCTTTTGGCTTAAAAGCATCATCAGATTGGCTTACGAGACTGCCGGACGGCAGCCTCCTGAAAGAATCACAGCTCATTCCACTAGGGCTGTGGCTTCCACATGGGCCTTCAAGAACGAGGCTTCTGTTGATCAGATATGTAAGGCAGCGACTTGGTCTTCACTGCAC
The DNA here is from genome assembly GCF_027579735.1 of Bombina bombina. Classification (NCBI taxonomy): domain Eukaryota; kingdom Metazoa; phylum Chordata; class Amphibia; order Anura; family Bombinatoridae; genus Bombina; species Bombina bombina. Next base: position 391,913,947 of record NC_069499.1, read on the forward strand.
ACTTTTACTAAATTTTACAAATTTGATACTTTTGCTTCTTCTGAGGCTATTTTTGGGAGAAAGGTTTTGCAAGCCGTGGTGCCTTCCATCTAGGTGACCTGATTTGCTCCCTCCCTTCATCCGTGTCCTAAAGCTTTGGTATTGGTTCCCACAAGTAAGGATGACGCCGTGGACCGGACACACCTATGTTGGAGAAAACAGAATTTATGTTTACCTGATAAATTACTTTCTCCAACGGTGTGTCTGGTCCACGGCCCGCCCTGGTTTTTTAATCAGGTCTGATAATTTATTTTCTTTAACTACAGTCACCACGGTATCATATGATTTCTCCTATGCAAATATTCCTCCTTTACGTCGGTCGAATGACTGGGGAAGGCGGAGCCTAGGAGGGATCATGTGACCAGCTTTGCTGGGCTCTTTGCCATTTCCTGTTGGGGAAGAGAATATCCCACAAGTAAGGATGACGCCGTGGACCGGACACACCGTTGGAGAAAGTAATTTATCAGGTAAACATAAATTCTGTTTTTTTTGGTGCGAATCCAAAGGTTACTCATTGAGTAAGATCAGGATTCCTAGGATTTTGTCCTTTCTCCAAGAGGGATTGGAGATAGGATTGTCAGCTAGTTCCTTAAAAGGACAGATATCTGCTTTGTCTATTCTATTGCACAAGCGTCTGGCAGATGTTCCAGACGTTCGGGCTTTTTGTCAGGCTTTAGTTAGAATCAAGTCTGTGTTTAAACCTGTTGCTCCGCCATGGAGTCTAAATTTAGTTCTTAAAGTTCTTCAGGGGGTTCCGTTTGAACCCATGCATTCCATAGATATTAAGCTTCTATCTTGGAAAGTTCTGTTTCTAGTTGCTATCTGTTCAGCTCGAAGAGTTTCTGAACTATCTGCATTACAATGTGATTTGCCTTATCTTGTTTTCCATGCTGATAAGGTGGTTTTGCGTACCAAACCTGGGTTCCTCCCTAAGGTTGTTACTAACAGGAATATCAATCAGAAAATTGTTGTTCCTTCTCTGTGTCCTAATCCTTCTTCTAAGATGGAACGTTTGTTGCACAACTTGGACATGGTTCGTGCTTTGAAGTTTTATTTGCAGGCAACCAAAGATTTTCGTCAAACATCTTCTTTGTTTGTGTTCTTATCTTGGAAAGCGTAGGGGTCAAAAGGCTACGGCTACCTCTCTTTCCTTTTGGCTGAAAAGCATCATCCGTTTGGCTTATGAGACTGCTGGACAGCATCCTCCTGAAAGAATTACTGCTCACTCTACTAGAGCGGTGGCTTCCACATGGACTTTTAAAAATGATGCTTCTGTTGAACAGATTTGTAAGGCTGCGACTTGGTCTTCGCTTCATACCTTTTACAAATTTGATACTTTTGCTTCTTCGGAGGCTATTTTTGGGAGAAAGGTTTTGCAAGCAGTGGTGCCTTCTGTTTAGGGTCCTGTCTGGTCCCTCCCTTCATCCGTGTCCTAAAGCTTTGGTATTGGTATCCCACAAGTAAGGATGAAACCGTGGACTCGGTACATCTTGCAAAAAAAAAAAAAAATTTATGCTTACCTGATAAATTTCTTTCTTTTGCGATGTACCGAGTCCACGGCCCGCCCTGTCTTTTCAAGACAGATAGTATTTCTCTTGCAAGATGTATTGAGTCCACGGATTCATCCAATACTTGTGGGATATTCTCCTTCCCAACAGGAAGTGGCAAAGAGAGCACCCACAGCAGAGCTGTCTATATAGCTCCTCCCCTAACTCCACCCCCCAGTCATTCTCTTTGCCAGCTCTAAGCAATAAGGAAGGGTAAAGTGATTGTGGTGACAAAATGTTAGTTTTTATTTTCTTCAAGCAAGAGTTTTATTTTAAATGGTACCGGTGTGTACTATTTACTCTCAAGCAGAAAAAGATGAAGATTTCTGCCTGTAGGATGATGATCTTAGCATTTGTAACTAAGATCCACTGCTGTTCCCACAGAGGCTGAGGAGTACAGGAAACTTCAGTTGAGGAACGGTTTGCATGCTATTGATATTTCAAGAAAAAGCTGACAGTATCCCCATGAGGTGAAGGGGAAGCTGTAATCAGAGACTTATTGTAGTATTACAAGCTTGCATAAGGGCTAAGTTACTTTCTGTTTGACACTTATATAATAGAGCAAACGTTTTTATTGAGAAATATGGTAAAACGTTTTTGGGACTTATTTAGAGGGTTCATTTGGCTTATTTTGAGGTTTTACTTCCCACATGGCTGTTTTAAACACATGAGGTGTTACTTTAAGGCCCCACAGACATCGAGTAAGAGGTGGGTGGGGCCTAATTTCGCTCCTTAGATGAGTAGTTTTTCATTACTGGACAGCAAGCTGCAACACAGGAGGGTCCTGACTCGATTTTGGGGCCAAAACAAAGCCTTATTCCCTCAGATTTAACCCCTAAGGGCAGGTAGGCGCCACAGCAGAGCTGTGGCAAGGTGCTGACTGTGTATTTTCCGTTTTTTTGACACTTGTCAATCCAGTTTCGTTTTTTAAGGAGTTAATTTCTTCTTTTACTAGTGGGGCAGCCTTACTAAGGCTTACTACATATACTGTAAAAAATTTGAAGAGTTTGTTGCATTTTTAAGCAGTTTTGCAGAACATGTACATCTTTTTTTCTCTTAAAGGCACAGTACCGTTTTTTGAAATTGTTTTACATTGAATAAAGTGTTTTCCAAGCTTGCTTGTCTCATTACTAGCCTGTTAACCATGTCTGACATCAAGGAAACTCCTTGTTCAATATGTTTAGAAGCCATTGTGGAACCCCCTCTTAGAATGTGTCCCACTTGTACTGATATGTCTATAAATTTTAAAGAGCATATTGTAGCACTTAAAAAATTAGCGCTAGAGGATTCTCAGACAGAAAGAAATGAAGTTATTCCATCTAGTTCTCCCCAAGTGTCACAACCAGTAACGCCCGCACAAGTGACGCCAAGTACCTCTAGTGCGTCTACTTCATTTACTTTACAAGACATGGCCTCAGTTATAAATTCTACCCTCACAGAGGTTTTATCTAAACTGCCTGGGTTGCAAGGGAAGCATGATAGCTCTGGGTTAAGAACAAATGCTGAGCTTTCTGACGCTTTAGTAGCCGTATCCGATATACCCTCTCAATGTTCTGAATTAGGGGTACGGGATTTGCTGTCTGAGGGAGAGATTTCTGATTCAGGAAAGATGCTCCCTCAGACAGACTCTGATATGACGGCCTTTAAATTCAAGCTAGAACACCTCCGCTTGTTGCTCAGGGAGGTATTGGCGACTCTGGATGATTGTGACCCTATTGTGGTTCCAGAGAAATTGTGTAAAATGGACAAATACTTAGAGGTTCCTGTTTACACTGATTTTTTTCCGGTCCCTAAGAGGATTGCGGATATTGTTTCTAAGGAGTGGGATAGACCAGGTATTCCGTTCGCTCCCCCTCCTACTTTTAAGAAAATGTTTCCCATATCTGACACCATGCGGGACTCGTGGCAGACGGTCCCTAAGGTGGAGGGAGCTATTTCTGCACTAGCTAAGCGTACAACTATACCTATTGAAGACAGTTGTGCTTTCAAAGATCCTATGGATAAAAAATTAGAGGGTCTCCTAAAGAAAATTTTTGTTCAGCAAGGTTTTCTTCTCCAACCTATTGCATGCATTGTTCCTGTAACTACTGCAGCTGCTTTTTGGTTCGAGGCTCTTCAGGGGGAGACCCCATTAGATGATATTCTGGATAGCATTAAGGCTCTTAAGATGGCTAATTCTTTCATTACAGATGCCGCTTTTCAACTGGCTAAATTAGCGGCAAAAAATTCAGGTTTTGCCATTTTAGCGCGTAGAGTGTTATGGCTTAAGTCCTGGTCAGCTGATGTGTCATCAAAATCAAAGCTTTTGCCCATCCTTTTCAAAGGAAAGATCCTATTCGGGCCTGAACTGAAGGAAATTATTTCAGACATCACTGGAGGGAAAGGCCATACCCTCCCTCAGGATAAAACAAATAAGATAAGGACCAAACAGAATAATTTCTCTTGTTAAATGTATCCAGTCCACGGATCATCCATTACTTGTGGGATATTCTCCTTCCCAACAGGAAGTTGCAAGAGGATCACCCACAGCAGAGCTGCTATATAGCTCCTCCCCTCACTGCCATATCCAGTCATTCTCTTGCAACTTTCAACTAAGATGGAGGTCGTAAGAGGACTGTGGTGTTTTATACTTAGTTTATTTCTTCAATCAAAAGTTTGTTATTTTTAAATGGTACCGGAGTGTACTGTTTATCTCAGGCAGTATTTAGAAGAAGACTCTGCCTGCGTTTTCTATGATCTTAGCAGAAGTAACTAAGATCCTTTGCTGTTCTCACATATTCTGAGGAGTGAGGTAACTTTAGAGGGGGAATAGCGTGCAGGTTTTCCTGCAATAAGGTATGTGCAGTTAAAATATTTTTCTAGGGATGGAATTTGATAGAAAATGCTGCTGATACCGAAGTACTGTAAGTAAAGCCTTAACCCCTTAATGACAGAGGACTTACCAGGTACGTCATAGAAAAACATTCCCTTAATGACAATTGACGTACCTGGTACGTCCTCTGTTGTTAGAAGCGCTGGAAGCGATCATGATCGCTTCCAGCTGCTTACAAGGGATTGTAGTGATGCCTCAATATTGAGGCATCACTGCAATCCCTTATTTTACCCACTTTGTGGCCCTCTCTGCATTGGACTATGGCGATCATACATTCGTTGGCGGGTGGGAGCATCTTGTTTGTGGAGCGGTAAGGATATGCTCCATATTAGGCTAACTCCCGATCATGAATGGCAATTTCGGGGGGGGGGGGGGGGGCGGGTGAGCGCGGGGATCTTCTTGTTTAGTAAGTGATCTGGGAGGGGAGGGATGTAGATGTTTTAAGGGGGGCCAGCTACACTACAGAAAACAAATTTTTAATCTAAAAAAGAAAAAAAAAACTATTTTTGGGGGCAAATTGGGTACTGGCAGGCAGCTGCCAGTACCCAAGATGGCGGCAAATAGGTAGAGGGGGGTTAGAGAGCTGTATGGGGGGATCAGGGAGGTTGTGGGGTAAGGGAGGTTGTGGGGTAAGGGGGGATGCAGACTGCAGACAGTATGAAGAAAAAAAATAAAAAAAAATAATAAATGATTTTTATTTCAGTACTGGCAGACTTTCTGCCAGTACTTAAGATGGCGGTGACAATTGTGAGGTGGGGGAGGGAAGAGTGCTGTTTGAGGGAGGTCAGGGGTGGGATGTGTCAGGTGGGAGGCTGATCTCTACACTAAAGATAAATATTAACCCTACAAGCTACCTAATTAACCCCTTAACTGCTGGGCATATTACAAGTGTGGTGCGCAGCAGCATTTAACGGCCTTATTATTACCAAAAAGCAACGCCAAAGCCATATATGTCTGCTATTTCTGAACAAAGGGGATCCCAGAGAAGCATTTACAACCATTTATGCCATAATTGCACAAGATGTTTGTAAATAAATTCAGCGAGAATCCTAAAGTTTGTGAAAAAGTCAACAATTTTTTTTATTTGATCGCATTTGGCGGTGAAATGGTGGCATGAAATATACTAAAGTGGGCCTAGATCAATACTTTGGAATGTCTTCTAAATAAAAATATATACTTGTCAAGGGATATTCAGGGATTCCTGAAAGATATCAATGTTCCAATGTAACTAGCGCTAATTTTGAAAAAAAGGGGTTTGGAAATAGCAAAGTGCTACTTGTGTTTTTTGCCCTATAACTTGCAAAAAAAAAAAAGAACATGTAAACATTGGGTATTTCTAAACTCAGGACAAAATTTAGAAACTATTTAGAATGGGTGTTTTTTGGTGGTTGTAGATATGTAACAGATTTTGGGAGTCAAAGTTAGAAAAAGTGTGTTTTTTTTCCATTTTTTCCTCATATTTTGTATTTTTTTTATAGTAAATTATAAGATATGATGAAAATAATGGTATCTTTAGAAAGTCCATTTAATGGCGAGAAAAACGGTATATAATATGTGTGGGTACAGTAAATGAGTAAGAGGAAAATTACAGCTAAACACAAACACTGCAGAAATTTAAAAATAGCCATTGTCATTAAGGGTAAGAAAATTGAAAAATGGTCCGGTCATTAAGGGGTTAAATGCAGTGATAGCGACTGGTATCAGGCTTATTAATAGAGATACATACTCTTATAAAAGTGTATTTTAAAACGTTTGCTGGCATGTTTAATCGTTTTTTTACATATGTTTGGTGATAAAACTTATTGGGGCCTAGTTTTTTCCACATGGCTGGCTTGAATTTTGCCTAGAAACAGTTCCCTGAGGCTTCCCACTGTTGTAATATGAGTGGGAGGGGCCTATTTTGGCATTTTTTTGCACAGCAAAAATTACAGACATCCAGCTTCTTCCTGCATGATCCAGGACTTCTCTGAAGGGCTCAAAAGGCTTCAAAAGTCGTATTGAGGGAGGTAAAAAGCCACAGTAGAGCTGTGGCAGTTGTGACTGTTTAAAAAACGTTTTTGTCATTTGTTATTCCGTTTTTGGTATTAAGGGGTTAATCATCCATTTGCAAGTGGGTGCAATGCTCTAACTTATTACATACACTGTAAAAATTTCGTTAGTGTAACTCCATTTTTTCACTGTTATTTCAAAATTTGGGAAAATTTGTGTTTCTTAAAGGCGCAGTAACGTTTTTTATATTGCTTGTAAACTTGTTTTAAAGTGTTTTCCAAGCTTGCTAGTTTCATTGATAGTCTGTTTAAACATGTCTGACACAGAGGAACCTACTTGTTCATTATGTTTGAAAGCCATGGTGGAGCCCCATAGGAGAATGTGTACTAAATGTATTGATTTCACCTTAAACAGTAAAGATCAGTCTTTATCTATAAAAGAATTATCACCAGAGGGTTCTGTCGAGGGGGAAGTTATGCCGACTAACTCTCCCCACGTGTCAGACCCTTCGCCTCCCGCTCAGGGGACGCACGCTAATATGGCGCCAATTACATCAGGGACACCCATAGCGATTACCTTGTAGGACATGGCTGCAATCATGAATAATACCCTGTCAGAGGTATTATCTAGATTGCCTGAATTAAGAGGCAAGCGCGATAGCTCTGGGGTTAGGAGAGATACAGAGCGCGCAAATGCTGTTAGAGCCATGTCTGATACTGCGTCACAGTATGCAGAACATGAGGACGGAGAGCTTCAGTCTGTGGGTGACATCTCTGACTCGGGGAAATCTGATTCAGAGATTTCTAATTTTAAATTTAAGCTTGAGAACCTCCGTGTATTGCTTGGGGAGGTATTAGCTGCTCTGAATGACTGTAACACAGTTGCAATTCCAGAGAAATTGTGTAGGCTGGATAGATACTATGTGGTGCCGGTGTGTACTGACGTTTTTCCTATACCTAAAAGGCTTACAGAAATTATTAGCAAGGAGTGGGATAGACCCGGTGTGCCCTTTTCCCCACCTCCTATATTTAGAAAAATGTTTCCAATAGACGCCACTACACGGGACTTATGGCAGACGATCCCTAAGGTGGAGGGAGCAGTTTCTACTTTAGCAAAGCGTACCACTATCCCGGTTGAGGACAGTTGTGCTTTTTCAGATCCAATGGATAAAACATTGGAGGGTTACCTTAAGAAAATGTTTATTCAACAAGGTTTTATTTTACAGCCCCTTGCATGGGCCTCATACCAGAATGCCGCCGCAGCAGTGACAGATTGCGCCTGTCACTGCTGCGGCGGCATTCTGGTTTGAGGCCCTGGAAGAAGCCATCCAGACAGCTCCATTGAAATAAATTATTGACAAGCTTAGAACGCTTAAGCTAGCTAACTCATTTGTTTCTGATGCCATTGTTCATTTGACTAAACTAACGGCTAAGAATTCCGGATTCGCCATCCAGGCGCGTAGGGCGCTATGGCTTAAATCCTGGTCAGCTGACGTGACTTCAAAGTCTAAATTACTCAACATTCCTTTCAAGGGACAGACCTTATTCGGGCCTGGCTTGAAGGAAATTATTGCTGACATTACTGGAGGCAAGGGTCATACCCTTCCTCAGGACAGGGCCAAATCAAAGGCCAAACAGTCTAATTTTCGTGCCTTTCGAAATTTCAAGGCAGGAGCAGCATCAACTTCCTCCGCTTCAAAACAAGAGGGAACTGTTGCTCATTCCAGACAGGCCTGGAAACCTAACCAGTCCTGGAACAAGGGCAAGCAGGCCAGGAAGCCTGCTGCTGCCCCCAAGACAGCATGAAGGAACGGCCCCCTATCCGGAAACTGATCTAGTAGGGGGCAGACTTTCTCTCTTCGCCCAGGCGTGGGCAAGAGATGTTCAGGATCCCTGGGCGTTGGAGATCATATCTCAGGGATATCTTCTGGACTTCAAAGCTTCTCCTCCACAAGGGAGATTTCATCTTTCAAGGTTATCATCAAACCAGATAAAGAAAGAGGCATTCCTGAGCTGTGTGCAAGACCTCCTAGTAATGGGAGTGATCCATCCAGTTCCGCGGACGGAACAAGGACAGGGATTTTATTCAAATCTGTTTGTGGTTCCCAAGAAAGAGGAAACCTTCAGACCAATCTTGGATCTAAAGATCTTAAACAAATTCCTCAGAGTTCCATCATTCAAAATGGAAACTATTCGGACCATCCTACCCATGATCCAAGAGGGTCAGTACATGACCACAGTGGACTTAAAGGATGCCTACCTTCACATACCGATTCACAAAGATCATCATCGGTTCCTAAGGTTTGCCTTTCTAGACAGGCATTACCAATTTGTAGCTCTTCCCTTCGGGTTGGCCACTGCCCCAAGAATTTTTACAAAGGTTCTGGGCTCACTTCTGGCGGTTCTAAGACCGCGAGGCATAGCGGTGGCTCCGTATCTAGACGACATCCTGATACAGGCGTCAAGCTTTCAAATTGCCAAGTCTCATACAGAGATAGTTCTGGCATTTCTGAGGTCGCATGGGTGGAAAGTGAAAGTGGAAAAGAGTTCTCTATCACCACTCACAAGAGTCTCCTTCCTAGGGACTCTTATAGATTCTGTAGAGATGAAAATTTACCTGACTGAGTCCAGGTTATCAAAACTTCTAAATGCTTGCCGTGTCCTTCATTCCATTCCATGCCCGTCAGTGGATCAGTGCATGGAAGTAATCGGCTTAATGGTAGCGGAAATGGACATAGTGCCATTTGCGCGCCTGCATCTCAGACCGCTGCAATTATGCATGCTAAGTCAGTGGAATGGGGATTACTCAGATTTGTCCCCTCTACTAAATCTGGATCAAGAGACCAGAGATTCTCTTCTCTGGTAGCTTTCTCGGGTCCATCTGTCCAAGGGTATGACCTTTCGCAGGCCAGATTGGACGATTGTAACAACAGATGCCAGCCTTCTAGGTTGGGGCGCAGTCTGGAACTCCCTGAGGGCTCAGGGATCGTGGACTCAGGAGGAGAAACTCCTCCCAATAAATATTCTGGAGTTAAGAGCAATATTCGATGCTCTTCTAGCTTGGCCTCAGTTAGCAACACTGAGGTTCATCAGATTTCAGTTGGACAACATCACGACTGTGGCTTACATCAACCATCAAGGGGGAACCAGGAGTTCCCTAGCGATGTTAGAAGTCTCAAAGATAATTCGCTGGGCAGAGTCTCACTCTTGCCACCTGTCAGCGATCCACATCCCAGGCGTAGAGAACTGGGAGGCGGATTTTCTAAGTCGTCAGACTTTTCATCCGGGGGAGTGGGAACTCTATCCGGAGGTGTTTGCTCAACTGGTCCATCGTTGGGGCAAACCAGAACTGGATCTCATGGCGTCTCGCCAGAACGCCAAGCTTCCTTGTTACGGATCCAGGTCCAGGGACCCGGGAGCAACGCTGATAGATGCTCTAGCAGCTCCTTGGTTCTTCAACCTGGCCTATGTTTCCACCGCTCCCTCGACTGATTGCCAAAATCAAACAGGAGAGAGCATCAGTGATTCTGATAGCGCCTGCGTGGCCACGCAGGACCTGGTATGCAGACCTAGTGGACATGTCATCTCTTCCACCATGGACTCTGCCTCTGAGGCAGGACCTTCTAATACAAGGTCCTTTCAATCATCCGAATCTACTTTCTCTGAGACTGACTGCATGGAGATTGAACGCTTGATTCTATCAAGGCGTGGCTTCTCCGAGTCAGTCATTGATACCTTAATACAGGCTCGGAAGCCTGTCACCAGGAAAATCTACCATAAGATATGGCGTAAATATGTTTATTGGTGTGAATCCAAGAGTTATTCATGGAGTAAGGTTAGGATTCCTAGGATATTGTCCTTTCTCCAAGAGGGTTTGGACAAAGGCTTATCAGCTAGTTCTTTAAAAGGACAGATCTCTGCTCTGTCTATTCTTTTGCACAAGCGTCTGGCAGAAGTTCCAGACGTCCAGGCATTTTGTCAGGCTTTGGTTAGGATTAAGCCTGTGTTTAAAACTGTTGCTCCCCCGTGGAGCTTAAACTTAGTTCTTAAAGTTCTTCAGGGAGTTCCGTTTGAACCCCTTCATTCCGTTGATATTAAACTTTTATCTTGGAAAGTTCTGTTTTTGATGGCTATTTCCTCGGCTCGAAGAGTCTCTGAGTTATCTGCCTTACATTGTGATTCTCCTTATCTGATTTTTCATTCAGACAAGGTAGTTCTGCGTACCAAACCTGGGTTTTTACCTAAGGTGGTTTCTAACAGGAATATCAATCAAGAGATTGTTGTTCCATCATTGTGTCCTAATCCTTCTTCAAAGAAGGAACATCTTTTGCATAATCTGGACGTAGTCCGTGCCTTGAAGTTTTACTTACGGGCTACTAAAGATTTTCGTCAAACATCTGCCCTGTTTGTCGTTTACTCTGGACAGAGGAGAGGTCAAAAAGCTTTGGCAACCTCTCTCTCCTTTTGGCTTCGGAGCATAATACGCTTAGCCTATGAGACTGCTGGACAGCAGCCCCCTGAAAGGATTACAGCTCATTCTACTAGAGCTGTGGCTTCCATCTGGGCCTTTAAAAATGAGGCCTCTGTTGAACAGATTTGCAAGGCTGCGACTTGGTCTTCGCTTCACACCTTTTCAAAATTTTACAAATTTGACACTTTTGCTTCTTCGGAGGCTGTTTTTGGGAGAAAGGTTCTACAGGCAGTGGTTCCTTCCGTTTAAGTTCCTGCCTTGTCCCTCCCATCATCCGTGTAATTTAGCTTTGGTATTGGTATCCCACAAGTAATGGATGATCCGTGGACTGGATACACTTAACAAGAGAAAACATAATTTATGCTTACCTGATAAATTTATTTCTCTTGTAGTGTATCCAGTCCACGGCCCGCCCTGTCCTTTTAAGGCAGGTCTAAATTTTAATTAAACTACAGTCACCACTGCACCCTATGGTTTCTCCTTTCTCGTCTTGTTTCGGTCGAATGACTGGATATGGCAGTGAGGGGAGGAGCTATATAGCAGCTCTGCTGTGGATGATCCTCTTGCAACTTCCTGTTGGGAAGGAGAATATCCCACAAGTAATGGATGATCCGTGGACTGGATACACTTCAAGAGAAATACATTTATCAGGTAAGCATAAATTATGTTTTTGTTTTCGAAACTTCAAGAGTGGTCCCGCTTCAACGTCCCCTGCTGCAAAGCAAGAGGGGAATTTTGCTCAATCCAAGTCAGTCTGGAGACCTAACCAGGCTTGGAACAAGGGTAAACAGGCTAAGAAGCCTGCAGCTGCCTCCAAGACAGCATGATGGGGTAGCCCCCGATCCGGGACCGGATCTAGTAGGGGGCAGACTCTCTTCGCTCAGGCAAGAGATGTTCACGATTCCTGGGCTTTAGAAATTGTTTCCCAGGGATATCTTCTGGACTTCAAAGATTCCCCCCCAAGGGGGAGATTTCACATTTCTCAATTGTCTGCAAACCAGACAAAAAGAGAGGCGTTCTTACGCTGTGTAGAAGACCTACATACCATGGGAGTGATTCACCCAGTTCCAAGAGCGGAACAGGGGCAAGAGTTTTACTCCAACATGTTTGTGGTTCCCAAAAAAGAGGTCAGGAAATTAAAACTTGTAACCACCTGCCGAGCTCTTCATTCCATTCCTCGGCCGTCAGTGGCTCAGTGTATGGAGGTAATCGGACTAATGGTAGCGGCAATGGACATAGTTCCGTTTGCTTGCCTACACCTCAGACCACTGCAACTATGCATGCTCGAACAATGGAATGGGGATTATGCAGATTTATCTCCTCAGATAGATCTGGACGAGGAGACCAGAGATTCTCTTCTCTGGTGGTTGTCACAGGTTCACCTGTCTCGGGGAATGTGTTTCCGCAGATCAGAGTGGGTCATAGTTACGACAGATGCCAGCCTACTGGGCTTGGGTGCAGTCTGGAACTCCCTGAAAGCACAGGGGTTATGGTCTCAGGAGGAGACTCTCCTCCCGATAAACATTCTGGAACTGAGAGCGATATTCAATGCGCTTCAGGCGTGGCCTCAACTGGCTGCGGCCAAATTCATCAGATTTCAGTCGGACAACATCACGACTGTAGCTTATATCAATCATCAAGGGGGAACAAGGAGTTCTCTAGCGATGATAGCGGTTTCCAAAATAATCCGATGGGCAGAGACTCACTCTTGCCATCTTTCAGCAATCCATATCCCAGGGGTAGAGAACTGGGAGGCGGATTTCCTAAGTCGTCAGACTTTTCATCCTGGGGAGTAGGAGCTCCATCCGGAGGTGTTTGCCCAACTGATTCAGCTATGGGGCACACCAGAATTGGATCTGATGGCGTCTCGTCAAAACGCCAAGCTTCCTTGTTTCAGGTCAAGGGATCCCCAGGCAGTGCTGATAGATGCTCTAGCAGTGCCCTGGTCGTTCAACCTGGCCTATGTGTTTCCACCATTCCCTCTCCTTCCTCGTCTGATTGCCAGAATCAAGCAGGAGAGAGCTTCTGTGATTTTGATAGCACCTGCGTGGCCACGCAGGACTTGGTATGCAGACCTGGTGGACATGTCATCCATCCCACCATGGACTCTGCCACTGAGGCAGGACTTTCTGATTCAAGGTCCATTCAAGCATCCAAACCTACCTTCTCTGCGTCTGACTGCTTGGAGATTGAACGCTTGATTTTAGCAAAGCGTTGTTTCTCTGAGTCGGTCATTGATACCTTAATTCAGGCTCGAAAGCCTGTCACCAGAAAAATCTATCATAAGATATGGCGTAAATATCTTTACTGGTGTGATTCCAAGGGTTACTCATGGAGTAAGATCAGGATTCCTAGGCTATTTTCCTTTCTCCAAGAAGGATTGGAGAAGGGATTATCAGCTAGATCCTTGAAGGGACAAATATCTGCATTGTCTATCCTTTTACACAAGCGTCTGGCGGATGTTCCAGACGTTCAGGCATTTTGTCAGACTTTAGTTAGAATCAAGTCTGTATTTAAACCTGTTGCTCCGCCATGGAGTTTAAATTTAGTTCTTAAAGTTCTTCAAGGGGTTCCGTTTGAACTTATGCATTCCATAGATATTAAGCTCTTATCTTGGAAAGTTCTGTTTTTAGTAGCTATCTCTTCGGCTCGAAGAGTTTCTGAGTTGTCTGCTTTACAGTGTGACTCACCTTATCTTGTTTTCCATGCTGATAAGGTGGTTTTGCGTACCAAACCTGGATTTCTTCCTAAGGTTGTTTCTAATAGGAATATCAATCAGGAAATTGTTGTTCCTTCTCTGTGTCCTAATCCTTCTTCCAAGAAGGAACGTTTGTTGCACAACCTAGATGTGGTTCGTGCTTTAAAGTTCTACTTACAAGCAACTAAAGATTTCTGTCAAACATCTTCATTGTTTGTTGTCTATTCTGGAAAGCGGAGAGGTCAAAAGGCTACGGCAACCTCTTTCTTTTTGGCTGAAAAGCATCATCCGTTTGGCTTATGAGACTGCTGGACAGCAGCCTCCTGAAAGGATTACTGCTCACTCTACTAGAGCGGTGGCTTCCACATGGGCTTTTAAAAATGAGGCTTTTGTTGAACAGATTTGTAAGGCGGCGACTTGGTCTTCGCTTCATACTTTTTCAAAATTTTCCAAATTTGATACTTTTGCTTCTTCGGAGGCTATTTTTGGGAGAAAGGTTCTACAAGCAGTGGTGCCTTCCATTTAGGTACCTGTCTTGTCCCTCCCTTCATCCGTGTCCTAAAGCTTTGGTATTGGTTTCACACAAGTATTGGATGAATCCGTGGACTCGATACATCTTGCAAGAGAAAACAAAATTTATGCTTACCTGATAAATTTCTTTCTCTTGCGATGTATCGAGTCCACGCCCGCCCTGTCTATTTAAGACAGGTAGTATATTTTATTATAAAACTTCAGTCACCTCTGCACCCTATAGTTTCTCCTTTTTCTTCCTAGCCTTCGGTCGAATGACTGGGGGGTGGAGTTAGGGGAGGAGCTATATAGACAGCTCTGCTGTGGGTGCTCTCTTTGCTACTTCCTGTTGGGAAGGAGAATATCCCACAAGTATTGGATGAATCTGTGGACTCGATACATCGCAAGAGAGAAATTTATCAGGTAAGCATAAATTTTGTTTTTTTATTGAAAACTTCAGTCACCTTTGCACCTTATAGTTTCTCCTTTTTCTTCCTTGGCCTTCGGTCGAATGACTGGGGCGTGGAGTTAAGGGGGGAGCTATATAGACAGCTCTGCTGTGGGTGCTCTCTTTGCCACTTCCTGTTGGGAAGGATAATATCCCACAAGTAAGGATGAAACCTTACCGTAGGTAAGCATAAATTTTGTTTTTACACATGGTAACGCTAGAAGACAGGGTTACAGTGTGGCTCCTTTTATCTGTATGGAATCTAGGGTTAATATGTCCTGAGGGTGGTTTATTGAACAGTGGGGATTAATCTCATACATTTTTATTTGATTTATACTGCGTTATCTGTGAGATGTTTTTCTCTGAGACTCATAGGCTGAGGTTGGAACATGCAGGTTACTTTCACTTTAAAGCTGCACTGCTTTACAAGCTTGGCACGCTTTCCTTAGTGGAGGCGGTCCTAGGTTGCGCTTCATGTGACCGGGTGTGATCGTAGTTTCACTTCCTACTCTGACCGTGCTGGTTATTGGAGAGAAGCTGTTTACTCTATGTGTCTGGGTCATAAGAGGTGGTGAGTGCCCCAGCCATTAGGGGTATAAAGGTGCTGTTTTTATATTTTATATAAAGTTTATTGTTATTTTAGGACATAGCTATGGAGGACTCTGATGTTTTAGAGGGTACTCCCTACACTAATGCCTGTTTATATTGTGAGGAGGCCGAGGTATACCCGCCCTCTCAATTATGTTCCACATGCCTAGAAAAAGTGATTATGTCAAAAAAGGTTAACATGTTTGATACCACTGAGCCTTCCACCTCTGTGGGGTCCCCGTCCCGTGAGGTGCGCACCCTGCTTTCATCTCCTAATACATGCAGGTTCCCATAGCATGCCTGATCCTCCATCTGGAGGAGGCCTTTTTTTTTGCCTTTAGCGCAAGGTCAAATATTG
This sequence comes from Bombina bombina, assembly GCF_027579735.1. Classification (NCBI taxonomy): domain Eukaryota; kingdom Metazoa; phylum Chordata; class Amphibia; order Anura; family Bombinatoridae; genus Bombina; species Bombina bombina. The sequence goes on from NC_069499.1 coordinate 391,929,466, forward strand.
CTATCCTTCCAGGGGTCATTATCTAGTTTATTGGCTATAGCTCAGTTCTTTCTGATGTAGTTGACATTAAATTACTGTCTTGAAAGGTTCGTTTTCTACTGGCTATTGCTTTGGCACGCAGAGTCTCTGAAATGGCTGCCTTGCAATGTGAGCCTCCTTACCTAGTATTTCATGCTGATAAGGCTGTTCTTCGCACTGGGTTAGGTTTTCTTCCTAAGGTTGTTTCGGATCGCAACATCAATCAGGAGATTGTGGTTCCTTCCTTGTGTTCTAATCCTTATTCGAAGGAACGGTTACTTCATAATTTGAATGTGGTTCGGGCCTTGAGTTTAGACAGACTTCTTTGTTTGTTGTCTATTCTGGGAAGCGTAGGGGGCAGAAGGCCTTGTCCACTTCCTTATATTTTTGGTTGAGGAGCATTATTCGCTTAGCTTATGAGACAGCGGGACATAAGCCTCAGAGGATTAAGGCTCATTCAACTAGAGCAGTGGGTTCCTCTTGGGCCTTTAAGACGGAGGCTTCTATGGATCAGATTTTTAGGGCGGCTACCTGGTCCTCCTTACATACCTTTTCTAATTTTTACAAGTTTGACGTTTTTGCTTCGGCTGAAGCAGCTTTTGGGAGAGGGGTTTTGCAGGCTGTGATGCCCTCAGAATAGGGTCCGCCTCCTTTTTTGCCTTCCCATTCATTCAGTGTCATCTGAAGCTTGGGTATATGTTTCCCACAAGTAAGAAATGAAGCCGTGGACTCTCCTCATATTAAGAAGGAAAACCTAAATTATGCATACCAGATAATTTCCTTTCCTTCTGTATGAGGAGAGTCCACAGGCCTCCGCCCGTATTCTCCGAAGGCCGGACCTAAATTTTGTTTTGTTCTTCTGGCACCATTTATACCCTGATATTTCTCCTACTGTTCCTTGTTCCCTTGGCAGAATGACTGGGATATGAGGGAAGTGGGGGAGGTATTTAAGGCTCTTGGCTTAAAGGTTCTGTATTTCCCATAAGTAATGAATAAAGCAGTGAACTCTCCTCATACAGAAGGAAAGGAAATTATCTGGTAAGCATAATTTGTTTTTTCCTTCCAAGAGGAGGGTGAAGAGTTGAGGTACTGCTGATTCTTTGTTGAAAGGTGTTTTCAGACCTGATTTGTGGCCCATTTCTTTCATGTAAGTGGCAAGAGTCCATGAGCTAGTGACTTATGGGATATACAGTACATTCCTACCAGGAGGGGGCAAAGTATTTCCTTCTATAGGAAATCTATTCTAAGGTTCTCTGAAATCGGTCGCAGAGATTCATCTCTGCCTCACTTTGCAGATAGACATTATACTATACTATTACCTCTTCTGATATGTTTCAGTACTGGTTTGGCTGTGTGCTATTATGTGGATGGCTGTCTTCTGGTAAGTATATATCATTTTTTAAGACACTCTCAGCTATGTTTGGCACTTTATCTTATAAAGTTTTAAATGTATATTGTATGCATTTTGCAAGATGTCTCAGATTGATCCTGCCTCTGATGTTACTATAAGAACTAAGCTGCCTGAACACAATTTTACCAAAGCTAAGTGTGTATGTTGTAAATTAGCTGATCTTACTTCTTCAGCTCAAATATGTGGCACTTGTTATAGAAACATTATCAGCATGTAATAGTTTTTCATAAGTACAAATACATCTATTGTTAAACCTTCACAGTCTAATGTTCATGATATTCCTGTAAATATTAAAGATTATATTGTTGCACCCATAGAGAAGGCTATGACTGCTATTCCGCCTTCAAATAAACGTAAAAGGTCTCTTCTTACTTCTCATAAATCTGATGAAGCCTGTATTGATCGTCCGCATACTGAAGTATCTTCTGCTGATGAGGATTCCTTACTTATGGGATATCGCCTCCTGGTCAGCAGGAGGAGGCAAAGAGCACCACAGCAGAGCTGTATGTGTATATATATATATATATATATATATATATATCCATCTCTCCTCCCTTCCCTCCCACTTCAGTCATTCTCTTTGCCTGTGTTAGTGATAGGAAGAGGTAAAGTGAGGTGTTAGTTTATATTCTTCAATCAAGTGTTTATTATTTTTAAATGGTACCAGTGTGTGCCATTTTTCTCAGGGCTGAAGCTACAGGCTTTAAGCAATGGTCATTTTCATTCAAGCGACTCCCTTATTGTTTGCTGCCCTACTGATGGTCTTAGCAGATATTATCTAAGACTCTCTTTGTCCACACAGATCTGCTGGAGGTGAGGAAAATAACTTCTTCATTGTGTGGGACAGCCTCATACTGCGTTCAGTATTAAGTTATGTACAGTCATTTACTTCTGGGGAGACCGTAGTATCTCAGAAAGGACTGGTACTGATTCCCTATACCGGGAAGGGGTGATCAATTTGCACAGGGTAAGAGTGTGTGCGTGGGTATCCCCTCTTTATTGGGTAAAGTTTAGCAGGTGCTATCAGGACTCTAATAAAAGTTTAATCAGTTGGATGTGTTCAGGGGCTTGACGCAGGGAGAGTGTGGCAGCTAAGTGTTCTGCATTACCTTTTGCCTTAATGGTGAACAAGAGTGCTTTTTTGTGGGGGCACATTTGGCAACTTTTAACTATATTTGCATGACTTCAGCCGGATCGGTGATTCCGACATTTTCAGTCCCATGCGGTTCTTATGAAGAATGTTATTCAAGGCTGGGGACTTAATTCCGCCCACGATGGGCAGGGCTTAGTGTTTCGCGCGCTGAGACGCGCACTTGCTATCCGGACCCTGACTATTGAGAGAGAGGTTCTCAGAGCTCCGGTGTGGCCTGACAGCTTTTGTTGGCAATCACTCAAGCGGTCTTGGGAGCGCCGTTCTCTGAGGTCTATCAGGATTCGTGGGGGCAGGTAGGTGCCACAGCAGAGCTGTGGCGAGGTGCTAGTGCTTAATGTCACATAATTAGTTTGTACAGCATACCGGACAATTTTACAAAAGTTTTGTGGCTGCTCCTTGTTGTTGCATATTATTGCGGTGCAGTAAAAAAATATACGATTTCTTTTTTAAAGGCACAGTACATTGTTTTTCAACAAAATTCCTAAAAGTGTTTGTTTTTAATCACATTAAAATGACCAATATTGCTATTGCTGGTTTGTTTATCATGGCTGACCTTCAGGAAAGTACATGTTCTATGTGTTTAGATGCCAATGTGGACGCCCTATCCCCTTTTGTCCCTCATGTACTGAGGGCTTTACAGTTTAAAGAACAAATTTTCTTTAATGCAAGTATATCTAATGATGTCTCTCAGCCTGATGAGACTCCGGGTATGCCGCATCTTTCTCCCCAAGCGTCACAACCTTTAATGCCCGCTCAGGCGACGCCGTGTTCTTCAACTGCGTCCACTTCACTCTGCAGGATATGGCTGCAGTTATGTCATCCACTCTTACAGAAGTTTTATCTAAGTTTCCAGTGTTGCAAGGCAAACGCAGCAGGACAGAGGCCCATGTGGTCCCTGCGACTTCTGATGCTTTGCTGACTATCTCCGATGTACTCTCCCAGGGCTCTAAATTGGGGGGTAGGGAGGCCCTGTCTGACTCAGGAAGTGCATTGCCCCCGACAGATTTGGACGTTATGTCCTTCAGATTTAAGCTTGAACACCTCCGTCTTTTGCTGCAAGAGGTTTTGGTGACTCTGGACGACTGTGACTCTATTGTGGTCCCACCAGAGAAATTGAGTAAGATGGACAAATACTTAGAGGTCTCTTCTTATTCCAATGTTTTTCCGGTTCCTAAGAGAATTTCGGAAATTATTGCAAGAGAATGGGAAAGACCGGCTATCCCGTTCTCCCCTTCCCCTATTTTTAAGAAAATGTACCCTATAGCTGACACCGTTCGGGACTCTTGGCAGACAGTCCCTAAGGTGGAGGGAGCTATTTCTACCCTGGTGAAGCGTACGACTATTCCTATTGAGGATAGTTGTGCTTTCAAAGACCCCATGGATAAGAAGTTGGAGGGTCTTCTCAAAAAACTCTATGTTCATCAAGGGTTTTTATTGCAACCGGCGGCCTGTATTGTAACAGTCACGACTGCGGCTGCTTTTTGGTTTGACGCTCTAGAAGAGTCTCTTAGAACTGAGACCTCTTTAGAGGAAATACAGGACAGAATTAAGCTGGCTAATTCTTTTATTACGGATGCTTCCTTTTAGATCACCAAATTAGTGGCTAAGAGTTCGGGATTCTCCATCTTAGCACAAAGAGCTTTATGGTTAAAATCTTGGTCTGTGAATGTGTCCTCTAAATCCAAGCTTTTGGCTATTCCTTTCAAGGGAAAGACCCTATTCGGGCCTGATTTGAAAGAAATCATTTCTGATATTACGGGTTGTAAGGGTAATCTCCTCCCTTAAGACGAAACATCTAAGCAAAGGGGACAACAGAGTAATTTTCATTCCTTTCATAATTTCAAAGGAGTCCCCCCTTTCCTCTTCAGCTAAACAGGATGGGAATTATTCACAAGCCAAGCCCACCTGAAGACCCAACCAGGCTTGAAACAAGGGTAAACAACCCAAGAAGCCCGCTGCTGCTCCCAAGACAGCATGAAGGGGCGGCCCCCGATCCGGGATTGGATCTAGTAGGGGGCAGACTTTCTCTCTTTGTCCAGGCTTGGATAAGAGACGTTCAGGATACCTGGACACTAGAAATCGTGTCTCAAGGGTATCAGTTGGAGTTCAAAAATTCCTTCCCAAGGGGAAGGTTTCTTCTTTCACGATTGTCTGTAGACCAGATAAAAAGAGAGGCGTTCTTACGTTGTGTAAAAGACCTCTCCACTATGGGAGTAATTTGTCCCGTTCCAATACAGGAACAGGGGCATGGATTTTACTCAAATCTTTTTGTGGTTCCCAAAAAAGAGGGAACGTTCTGACCCATTTTAGATCTCAAGAGTCAAAACAAGTTTCTCAGAGTTCCATCCTTCAAGATGGACACTATTCGGACAATTCTTCCATTGATCCAGGAGGGTCAATATATGACTACTGTGGACTTAAAGGATGCATATCTTCATATTCCTATCCACAGAGATCATCACCAGTTCCTGAGGTTTGCCTTTCTGGACAAACATTTTCAGTTCGTGGCCCTTCCTTTCGGGCTGGCCACAGCACCCAGGATCTTCACAAAGGTTCTAGGGTCTCTGCTGGCGGTTCTCAGGCCGCGAGGCATTGCAGTGGCGCCTTATCTGGACAATATTCTGATCCAGGCGTCGTCTTATCAGCTGACAAAGTCTCATACCGACATTGTTCTATCCTTTCTAAGGACTCACGGGTGGAAGGTGAATCTTGAAAAGAGTTCACTAATTCCACAGACAAGGGTTCCTTTCCTGGGAACTCTAATAGACTCTATATCCATGAAAATCTTTTTGACGGAAGTCAGAAAGTTAAAGATTCTGAATACATATGCCGATCCCTTCAGTCCAATCCTCGGCTATCAGTGGCTCAGTGCATGGAGGTAATTGGATTGATGGTGGCGGCAATGGACATCATTCCTTTGCTCGTTTTCATCTCAGACCTCTACAACTGAGCATGCTCAGACAGTGGAATGGAGATTATGCAAATTTGTCTCCTCAGATAGATCTGGATCAGGAGACAAGGGACTCTCTTCTTTGGTGGTTGTCGCCGGATCATCTGTCCCAAGGGACGTGCTTCTGCAGACCTTCATGTGTGATGGTGACAACGGACGCCAGTCTACTAGGATGGGATGCAGTCTGGAATTCCCTGAAAGCTCAGGGTGTGTGGACTCGGTCGGAGTCTCTACTTCCAATCAATATTCTGGAGTTGAGAGCAATATTCAATGCGCTTCAGGCTTGGCCTCAGTTGGCTTTGGCCAAATTCATCCGATTTCAGTTGGACAACATCACGACTGTGGCTTACATCAATCATCAGGGAGGAACAAGGAGTTCCTTAGCGATGACAGAAGTATCCAAGATAATTCAGTGGGCCGAGGCTCACTCTTGTTATCTGTCAGCAATCTACATCCCAGGAGTGGACAACTGGGAAGCGGATTTTTTGAGCAGACAGACGTTTCATCCGGGGAAAGGGAACTCCATCCGGAGGTCTTTGCCACCCTGATTCTCAGATGGGGCAGACCGGAGCTGGATCTTATGGCATCTCGTCAGAATGCCAAGCTCCCGAGATACGGATCCAGGGATCCTCAGGCCGAACTGATAGATGCATTGGTCGTTCAACCTAGCTTATGTGTTTCCTCCGTTTGCTCTTCTTCCCCGGGTGATTGCTTGAGTCAAACAGGAGAGGGCTTCGGTGATTCTCATCGCTCCTGCGTGGCCTCGCAGGACTTGGTATGCCGATCTGGTGGACATGTCCTCTCTACCACCGTGGAAGCTTCCATTGATGCAGGACCTTCTAATTCAAGGACCCTTCCATCATCCGAATCTAATTTCTCTGCAGCTGACTGCTTGGAGATTGAACGCTTGATTTTATCTAAGCGAGGGTTCTCTGATTCGGTCATTGATACCTTGATCCAGGCACGTAAGCCTGTTACTAGAAAGATTTACCATAAGATATGGCATAAATATCTTTATTGGTGCGAATCCAAGGGCACAGGTCTTGAGAAAGGTCCCAGGAGAGGACCGAAACGCGTAGACATTGGCATATATTACTGATAATCATGGCTCAGATTTTATTGGTAAGCTCATTACCTATTTTTTCACATGGTCATTAGCTTTATTGCACTATGTTTGTTTATTTCTTTCTAGGGCTTTGAATTTCACTTGTGGAATAGTCTTGTGAAACTTTCTTGTGGATTTCCTCTAAGAAGAGACCTTTATTCGATCATTTAGCATCACCTGACTATAGGATATAGGATCTTTGTACTTTTGGATTTATTGTTTTAGGGATTATCAATTTTTGGATAGACACTGTGTTACAGCAACTCACCCTTAAACAGGGTGTTTTTGCCCACTGCTTTGTATAACTCTCTTCACCATTGTTACCGGGTGTACACCTGTTTTTTGGCCACATCTTTTTTCACATATTTTTTCACATATTTTTTCTACAAGTTTATCCTTTTTCAACACATTTTTTTTTTCACATATATTCTTAATTTTCATTTTTATTTTTTCCTCAAATTTTATATTTTTTATTTTTTTATTTTTATTTTTTACTTTTTATTTTTTATTTTCCATTCCGAATTTTTTCTCACATTTTTTCTCACTTTCTAATTTTTTGTACACTAAATCCCATTGGATACCATCTTCACCGGACACATTGGACACAATATTGGGACACTCACTGTATTGGATCACATTGGACTAATTGTTCTCAATCTAATTTGGGACATTGTTTATATTAGACATTGTTTATATTAGATATTATTGTCAAGGTTATTCTAATTACACATCACATATTTCTAAACATCTCTATTCCTCTTTGTGCAGTTATTTACTCTTTTAGGATTTTAATATATTTTAATTTGTATCTTTGAGATAGTCAGACTGTCGCTATCATCATATCACTTTGTTTTTTATTAAATAACTATTCATCGTAACTTTTTATACAATTAAATATATATAATTTTATGTGATTTTTAATGTGATTTTATTCCTTTTTAACCTTTGTATTCCACCTTAAGCTTTTCTAACCTCCCCTTTGGGGGTTATTTTAGCGCTCCCCTGCTGCATATAATTTTTATGCCTGAGCATAACACACGTACATGGTTGCCACACAGAATATGTTTCTGTAAGTGTAAATCAAAAATTTGCAAGACCTGTAACTATGTAATGGAGGGGGAATCATTCAGTTCCTCAGTTTCCAATATTAACTATCAAATTAGGCACCATTTAAACTGCAATTCTACGTATGTAGTTATCTCTTGACCTGTAGGGGGTGCCAGATTCAATACGTAGGGAATAGAGCCCTTGAACACATCAGGGATATTGATAATCCCAATGTTTTCACACCAGTAGCCAAGCACTTCAAAAGTATGCATGCAGCAGACTCATCCCTGGCATCTTTTGAAGCTATAGACCACATCCCTCGACACAAGAGAGGTGGTGATAGGTAATACAAATTGTGTTATAAGGAAGCACAGTGGATATTTAGTTTGCGCACTAGACATCCCTTTGGAATAAACATGGAGGCTGATGTCAATTTGTTCATTTAATATGTATAGCCTTGCATTTCATATATCTGTACATTACTATTGCCTCCCTGTACTAATACAACATTGTTCTGTGTGGCCACATATCAAGTTTAATCTTTCTGACTATTTATGATTATTATTTATATTGGCTCAGTGTTGTATATCAACAGCATGTATAAAGTAATTTACATAGACGGGAAGGGGTTAAAATTCACATGTGTGTGTAATTTAATTAAAGTATGTTCCTTTATAAAGGTGAGTCCAGTATGTGCAAACTACAGCAGTGAACAAGTGTGGAGGCCCCACACAAAACATGTCTGCTGTTCTCTGCAATACTGGACGTTCTTTCCTAATTATGTGAGCTGTGTGCTCACGTCTTGTTTTTATGTTACCCTTGTTGCAAATAAATATTTTTCTATTTTACTCTGGAGTATTTGTTTTCCTAAGAAGAGGAGTTGCTACGGACATTTCCTTTCACCTTTGACCTTCCCTGGCGTTCTGACGAGAACGCTGTCTGGTTGCACCCTCATTCAGGAACAGGTTATGACGGACGTGTGCACACGCCGTAGACCCGCTACCGGGGATGCCGTGGAGCTGGTGAGCGCCGTAGATCTATGTGTTTGTAGTCTATACTTCACTCTCCTTTTCGGTCTCCCAAAGTACTTTTTTCCACATGAACACTCCAGGACGTAAACAACATAATTTGACTTACAATTCATTAGTTCTCGTATGTCATGTCATTTGCCATCCTTACTGGAGTGAAAATGTTTGTTGTCAGGATGCATATGTATACAGCAAGTACACCCTGCTCTTCCACATTTATAAAAACCTTTCGCTTGCTGTCTCAACCAATTTGAGCCCCCCTCTTTTTTCCTAAGCTTACTTGGGGCCACCATATTTTTTATTGATTGTTTTTTTCTATAGATGATACGACTCTTTTCTGGGATAATGTCTTTCAGCACAGGGTCTTGTAGAAGTATAGGCCAATGTTTTTTCAGGGCTCTTTCGATGCTCTTATGTGCATTATTATATCTGGTAATAAAGTTTATACTATTATTATTTCCATTCTTTTGTTTGCATTTATTTACCTGCAAGGATAACCTTCTTTTGCTTTTTTGGCCCTCTTTTGTGCTTGTGTTATTAGTTCCACAGGATACTCTTTGGCCATAAATCTTTTCTGTATTACATCTGCTTCCTTTTCATATACTTCCACATCTGTACAATTTCTTCTGGATCTCTGAAACTGACCATAGGGAATATTTTTTAACCATTTAGCATGGTGTCTGCTCTGTGTCTGTAGATAGCCATTAGTGTCAGTCTCCTTTCTATACAGCTTTGTGACTATCTCATTCATCCTATGCATCAGTTCCAGATCCAGAAACGTGATCTTATTCTTATCAATTGTGTGTGTAAAGGTGAGGTTCAGAGTATTTAAATTCACATATCGTACTAACTTTCTTTCATGTCATTAGCAAGAGTCCATGAGCTAGTGACGTATGGGATATACATTCCTACCAGGAGGGGCAAAGTTTCCCAAACCTCAAAATTCCTATAAATACACCCCTCACCACACCCACAAATCAGTTTTACAAACTTTGCCTCCTGTGGAGGTGGTGAAGTAAGTTTGTGCTAGATTCTTCGTTGATATGCGCTCCGCAGCAGGTTGGAGCCCGGTTTTCCTCTCAGCGTGCAGTGAATGTCAGAGGGATGTGAAGAGAGTATTGCCTATTTGAATTCAATGATCTACTTCTACGGGGTCTATTTCATAGGTTCTCTGTTATCGGTCGTAGAGATTCATCTTTTACCTCCCTTTTCAGATCGACGATATACTCTTATATATACCATTACCTCTACTGATTCTCGTTTCAGTACTGGTTTGGCTTTCTACTACATGTAGATGAGTGTCCTGGGGTAAGTAAGTCTTATTTTCTGTGACACTCTAAGCTATGGTTGGGCACTTTTATATAAAGTTCTAAATATATGTGTTTAAACATTTATTTGCCTTGATTCAGGATGTTCAACGTTCCTTATTTCAGACAGTCAGTTTCATATTTGGGATAATGCATATGAATAAATCATTTTTTTCTTACCTTAAAATTTGACTTTTTCCCTGTGGGCTGTTAGGCTCGCGGGGGCTGAAAATGCTTTTTATTGCGTCATTCTTGGCGCGGACTTTCTTGGCGCGAAATTTTTTTTGTCATTTCCGGCGTCATACGTGTCGCCGGAAGTTGCGTCATTTTTTTGACGTTTTTGCGCCAAAAAATGTCGGCGTTACCGGATGTGGCGCCATTTTTGGCGCCAAAAGCATTTAGGCGCCAAATAATGTGGGCAGCTTTTTTGGCGCTAAAAAATGTGAGCGTCATTGTTGTCTCCACAATATTTAAGTCTCATTATTTATTGCTTCTGGTTGCTAGAAGCTTGTTCATTGTCATTTTTTTCCCATTCCTGAAACTGTCATTTAAGGAATTTGATCTTTTTTGCTTTATATGTTGTTTTTTTCTATTACGTATTGCAAGATGTCTCAGATTGACCCTGAATCAGAAGCCACTTTTGGAAAAACGCTTAACTGAGTTTCAGTTCTACCAAAGCTAAGTTCATTTATTTTAAATATTATAAATGTTTATCTTTAGCTGTGGTTTGTAATAAGGTATTATGATATACTTTTACATGCAGAGTCCATTAGTGTTTATGCTTTATATATTTCCATTCTTACATTTTATGTACAAGAAATATTTAGAAGATTTATAAGAAATATTTTCTGATTCTATTTTAAAGGCTTTGTCTGACTTCTTGCCTTATAATAAAATTTTTAGGTCTTTTTCACTTCTTTTTTAATTATTGAAGTTTCAAATGACCAACAACATACTGATTTATCCTTCTCTGATGATGTTTTTTCTCTTTCAGAAATCTTCTTCATCAAATATTGACACTAACAAATCTACTTTTTTGTTATTTTTCTATTATTAAAGTACATTTGTTATTTGTTGAAAAGGTGTTGATTATTTTGGATATTAAGGTAACTAGTTCTTTAAGACTAGCTGACACTATTTCTGCCTATTTATTTCTTCTGTGTTTTCAGAGGTTTTCTTTCCAATTCCCCATTCTAGGGAATGGAATAGGCTGAGAATTTTCTTTTATTCCTTTTTCAAAGGTTTTAAACTATATTCTTTGCCAGCAGTTAAATTCAATTTGGAGGGTTCTCCAATTTATTGGGGCTATCTCTACTTCTACTAATTATGCTATTGTTTCTATAGCAAAATAGTATTTATTTTCCTTTAGATAGTTGTATCTTATTTATGGAAAATTATTTAGTTTCAGGTACTTTTCTTGGTCCTGTGATTTATTTGGATATTGCAATTGCTTCATTTTTCTGTTTACTTTAAGATCAAGTATCAGATTATGATTTATTTTAGCATTGTTAACGAACCACATTTACTAGACTAGGTGCTGTTGCATTTGTCTTGTTGTTTTGCATTTATTGATTATGCAAGTCCACTGTATTGACTGGTCCTTTAAACTGTACTATCATGCTAATAATTTCATTTGTGTCTTCATTTTATTGAATATTTTCGCAAATGAGGGTTAATCTATGTCTTTAGCTATTTTAGCTAGAAGAATTTTGTTCTAAGATAATCAATTATTTGTTTTATAATTGGATTCAATTCTTAACTGTTACTCTGGGCTTCAAGATTGAGTTCTAAGACTAAAACTTTAAGCTTATACTAGTTTAAGTTGTTCTTATTAAGGAACGAATTCCTGAGTTCTTTCCCAAGTAACATGTTTATAATTGGGGTTCGAAATCAGCTCCCTAATATTGCGATGTACGTGCCGTATTCCAGCTTGGCTGGTAAGGGGCAGGTTAAGACTTCTTTGAAATTTATTTGGTTCTATTTTGTCCAAATTTCTTTGATTTTATTCCAGTAAGGCTAACACTTTCTTTAAGTGTGTTTCTGTCCTATATATTTTGGGTACTGTTGAAGCATGGCTGGGCACCCATGGGGTTCAAGCGCTGCTCAGACCCTGGAATCTTCTGGGGTATTTCTTCCAGTTCCTTTTTTTAGGAACCGGGTTTGGAGTTTTATTCAAACTATTTTGCCTTTTTATGGTCATTGATAGCATTATTTGTTTTCATTAGATACAATAAATGCATATTTTCATTTTTCTGTTTTCATTCAGATTATTTTCTGAGGATGCGGAATCTCATATGATTCACTTGCTCTTCAGGACATAGTTAGAGGATCTTTTTTTCGAAAGCTCTTGATTCCTCACACAAGGGTCACCTTTTTTAGGTTTCCAGAAAGTTTGTGTCATTGTCTTTGTCTCTATCAGACAAGGGATAATTCTATTGGGTTCCGTCTGTCGGTACTTTTAGTCTCTATTATTTCCTTCAGTTGCTATATATGCATAGAAGTTTTAGGTCTTATGGCCACAGCATTGGATTCAATTCCCTTTGCTCATTTTCACTAGAAAGAACCTTTCCAGTCTTTTATGAGTGTTGTTTCTTCTAGAATATGGTTGGAGGATCAATTTACCAAAAAATTTGTTGATTCCTCAGACAAGGGTAACCTTTTTAGGTTTCCTGATAGATTCAGTGTCCTTGACTCTGTCTCTGACGGACAAGAGACGTCTGAAATTGGTTTCAGCTTGTCGAAACCTTCAGTCTCAATCTTTCCCTTCGGTAGTCTTATGCATGGAAATTCTAGGTCTTATGACTGCTGCATTGGACGCGGTTCCCTTTGCTTGTTTTCACATGCGATCTCTTCAGCTCTGTATGCTGAACCAGTGGTGCAGGGATTATACAAAGATATCTCAATTAATATCTTTAAAACCGATTGTTCGACACTTTCTGACGTGGTGGACTGACCACCATCGTTTAATTCAGGGGGCTTCTTTTGTTCTTCCAACCTGGACTGAGATTTCAACAGATGCAAATCTGACAGGTTGGGGAGCTGTTTGGGGGTCTCTGACAGCACAAGGGGTTTGGGAATCTCAGGAGGTGAGATTACCAATCAATATTTTGGAACTCCGTGCAATTTTCAGCGCTCTTCAGTTATGGCCTCTTCTAAAGAGAGAGTCGTTCATTTGTTTTCAGACGGACAATGTCACAACTGTGGCATATGTCAATCATCAAGGAGGGACTTACAGTCCTCTGGCTATGAAAGAAGTATCTCGAATTCTGGTTTGGGCGGAATCCAGCTCCTGTCTAATTTCTGCGGTTCATATCCCAGGTATAGACAATTGGGAAGTGGATTATCTCAGTCACCAAACGTTACATCCGGGCGAATGGTCTCTTCACCCAGAGGTATTTCTTCAGATTGTTCAAATGTGGGGACTTCCAGAAATAGATGTGATGGCTTCTCATCTAAACAAGAAGCTTCCCAGGTATCTGTCCAGATCCAGGGATCCTCAGGCGGAGGCAGTGGATGCATTGTCACTTCCTTGGAAGTATCATCCTGCCTATATCTTTCCACCTCTAGTTCTTCTTCCAAGAGTAATTTCCAAGATTCTAAGGGGTGCTCATCTGTTCTGCTGGTGGCTCCAGCATGACCTCACAGGTTTTGGTATGCGGATCTTGTCCGGATGGCCACTTGCCAACCGTGGACTCTTCCGTTAAGACCAGACCTTCTATCACAAGGTCCTTTTTTTCCATCAGGATCTCAAATCCTTAAATTTGAAGGTATAGAGATTGAACGCTTGATTCTCAGTCATAGAGGTTTCTCTGACTCTCTGATTAATACTATGTTACAGGCTCGTAAATCTGTATTTAGGAAGATATATTATCGAGTCTGGAAGGTTTACATTTCTTGGTGTTTTTCTCATCATTTTTCTTGGCATTCTTTTAGAATTCCTAGAATTTTACAGTTTCTTCAGGATGGTTTGGATGAAGGTTTGTCTGCAAGTTCCTTGAAGGACAAATCTCTGCTCTCTGTTCTTTTTCACAGAAAGATTACTAGTCTTCCTGTTATTCATTGTTTTGTACAAGCTTTGGTTCGTATAAAACCTGTTATTAAGTAAATTTCTCCTCCTTGGAGTTTGAATTTGGTTCTGGGGACTCTTCAAGCTCCTCCGTTTGAACCTATGCATTCGCTGGACATTAAATTACTTTCTTGGAAAGTTTTGTTTCCTTTGGCCATCTCTTCTGCTAGAAGAGTTTCTGATTTATCTGCTCTTTCTTGTGAGTCTCCTTTTCTGATTTTTCATCAGGATAAGGCGGCGTTGCGAACTTCTTTTCAATTTTTACCTAAGGTTGTGAATTCTAACAACATTAGTAGAGAAATTGTGGTTCCTTCATTGTGTCCTAATCCTAAGAATCCTAAGGAAAGATCGTTGCATTCTTTGGATGTAGTTAGAGCTTTGAAATATTATGTTGAAGCTACTAAGTCTTTCCGAAAGACTTCTAGTCTATTTGTTATCTTTTCCGGTTCTAGGAAAGGTCAGAAGGCCTCTGCCATTTCTTTGGCGTCTTGGTTAAAGTCCTTGATTCATCATGCTTATTTCGAGTCGGGTAAAACTCCGCCTCAAAGGATTACAGCTCATTCTACTAGGTCAGTTTCTACTTCCTGGGCGTTTAGGAATGAAGCTTCGGTTGATCAGATTTGCAAAGCAGCAACTTGGTCTTCTTTGCATACTTTTACTAAATTCTACCATTTTGATGTGTTTTCTTCTTCTGAAGCAGTTTTTGGTAGAAAAGTACTTCAGGCAGCTGTTTCAGTATGATTCTTCTGCTTATAATTTCAGTTTTTTTCATTATAAGATTTAAACTTTATTTTGGGTGTGGATTATTTTCAGCGGAATTGGCTGTCTTTATTTTATCCCTCCCTCTCTAGTGACTCTTGCGTGGAAGATCCACATCTTGGGTAGTCATTATCCCATACGTCACTAGCTCATGGACTCTTGCTAATTACATGAAAGAAAACATAATTTATGTAAGAATTTACCTGATAAATTCATTTCTTTCATATTAGCAAGAGTCCATGAGGCCCACCTTTTTTTGTGGTGGTTATGATTTTTTTGTATAAAGCACAATTATTCCAATTCCTTATTTTTTATGCTTTCGCACTTTTGTCTTATCACCCCACTTCTTGGCTATGCGTTAAACTGATTTTTGGGTGTGGTGAGGGGTGTATTTATAGGCATTTTGAGGTTTGGGAAACTTTGCCCCTCCTGGTAGGAATGTATATCCCATACGTCACTAGCTCATGGACTCTTGCTAATATGAAAGAAATGAATTTATCAGGTAAGTTCTTACATAAATTATGTTTTTCTGCCTCCTCTACCTCTCCTTGCCAAATGACTAAAATATCATCTATATATCTAAACAATCTAATTATCTTATCTCTGAAAGGGTTCCTATTATTGAAGACAAATATATCCTCCCACCAGCCCATGTATAAAGGGGCAAAATCAGGCGCAAATGTAATGCCCATTGTCGTGCAAGTGGTTTGTAGGAATATCTATCTTCAAATAGGAAAACGTTTTTTGTTAGAATAAAAGCAATACTCTTCCTTACAAAGTTACGTTGATCTTCTTTAATAAGCTTTGCTTTATCAAAATAATAGTCTACTCCCACTATACCTAAATCGTGGGGTATACAGGTATAGAGGGCATTGATGCCCATAGTTAACCACATATAATTTGCTCCCCACTCAACCTTTTTTAATAGGTCTAACATATGTGGAGTATCCCTCACGTATGATCTGAGGCAGGGTACCATTGGTTTCAAAATATAATCCACAAATTCAGATAGATTTGAGGTCAGATCCCCTATCCCGGAGACAATTGGTCTCCCTGGGGGGTCCACCAACCTTTTATGGACCTTCTCTAAATGGTAATATATAGGTATTACTGGGTGAGCAATTTTTAAGAATTAATATTCTTTTTCATTTAAAATTCCATCCCTCTTTCCATCAGAAATAAGGGATTCATATTCTTTAAAATCTTCCATTGGGTTCTTACTCAGAATCTTATATGTGTGTTCATCACCTAACAGCCGGAACGCTTCCTTTAAAATAATCCCCTCTATCCTGAATTACAACCCCCCGCCCTTATAGGCGGAGCGGATCACAATTTCTCTATCTTTCTTTAAATTCTGCAGGGCTGTATTTTCTGCATATGTGAGATTTTTTTGGGGTGTATTTTTTGTTCTAATTTCTCTTCCTTCAGATATATTCTAATTCTTTCTCCATAAGGGATGCAAAAACAGGGATATATCCTCCCTGAGACTTATGGGGATAGAATGTTGATTTTCTCTTTAGTTCTGTATGACAGATTGGGATTTCATTAGTCTCCAGTTCTAGTTCTTCAAGGATTCCTAAGAGTTGTATTTCATCTACAATCTCATTTCTACTCTCTATATTATCCAGTATCCCATCTTCCTCTTCAAATTTTGATTCATCTAGTGTTTCACTCATCATTTCTATATCTATCTCTCCCTTAGAGAAATGTCTCTGCAAAGTCAATTTTCTAATACATTATTGTAAGTCTATATAGATTTCAAAAGGGTCTGGATCTTTTGCTGGAGCAAATGATAGACCTTTTTTCAGTAGACAGATTTTTTGATGAAATATTAAACATTTCTCTTCTCTTCTTTGGTTCTGATACCCACTCCTCCACTACATCCCCTCTTTTGGGCTCCATAGTTCTTTTTTGTTTTCCTGGGGTCCTCTGTACTAGCCCTATTGACCTTTCCCCTAAAAAATGGTTCTGTGCTTGCTCTTTTGGGACTTGGAAATACCCCCCTATCTACTGATTCCTTTGTATATTCTCTTCATTATAATTATTTATATTTCCATTATAATGGTAAAATTCCTTTTGGGTCCATTTGGGTTTTGCACCTAGTTTTCCATAGTCTATTTTCAGGATATGCCATACTATTGCCATGGTTTTACTGGGGGGTGTTCCCTTCACTCATTGGAACTAAAATGAATCCTATGGTCTCTAGTATTTCCTCCTCCATACTCTTTAGATGCATGCCCCTCTTGTCTATTATAATTTTCGATTTTATTTTTATTTTTATAGTTATATATCTTATTGTTTTTTTACATTCTTATGATAACCTTGATGTTCCCATTTTTTTTATTTTGTGTCTACTTGCCATCTGAAATCAGGTGGCGAAGTCATCACAGGAGCCAATGACAGAGACATATGATGTATAAATCACCTATGATAATAAAATATATTTTAGATTTTGATGTAGTAATTTCTTGAACAATCCTAACATGTTCGCATGATTCTTCTTTCATTTTAATAAAAGTCTCACATTTTCACAATGCTCCTATATAACTTATAGTATTTACCGTCTGAAGTGGTGGTTGATGATGTTGTCTCTGACATTGACCCCCTCGTCTCGGAATGGCCCCTCTACGACTTCGTCTTCCTCATCTTGTTGGAGGGCGAGGGGCACCTGGACGTCCTGCAGCATCCCAGCCTGCTGAGCAATGTTATGAAGGACCCTGCAGGCTATAATGATCTTCGCCACCTTACTAGGGCTGTATTGGAGGGCTCCCCCAGACCTGTCCAGGCATCTAAAGCGCATTTTGAGGAGCCCAAACATGCGTTCCACTACAACCCTAGTCCGCTTGTGTGCCCGATTGTAGCACACCTGTTCCTTGTCAGCTGGGTTACGCAATGGCGTAATGAGCCAATTACGGCTCATGTAACCTGAATCACCTATAAATAATGAACATTACAAAATGTCAATATTACAAATATCTGATAAATTATATAATACATTTAAATAAAGAAGAAAATGATACAATGCATTTGTGAATATTAAAATCGCATAAACTCCATGCAATTAAAATAAGGGTTAAACGTTTACATAACCTAGCTAAAATGTCCATGTAATAAACTTTAATTGCTCTGCTAGTAGTGACTTTGAAAGACTCTAAAATCAGCTAACTGCAAAACAGTCGTCTACATCAATTATGTTTAAAGAGTTACACCGTCCCTTTAAAAGTATTATAAAGGCTATGACGTGCTACATATCTGTTTGGAGCTTAAACTAGACATTTGCTGAAAGACAATTAAATGGTTAAACATCATCCTATATCTGCACATTAAAGCTATGACGTGCTGCATATCTGTTTGGAGCTAAAACTAGACATTTGATGAAAGAGACAAAAAATGGTTAAAGCGCATCCTATATTTGCACATTTTAGCTATGACATGCTACATATCTGTTTGGAACTAAAACTAGACATTTGCTGAAAGACAATTAAATGGTTAAACATCATCCTATAGCTGCACATTAAAGCTATGACGTGCTGCATATCTGTTTGGAGCTAAAACTAGACATTTTTATGAAAAAGACAAAAAATGGTTAAAGCGCATCCTATATTTGCACATTTTAGCTATGACATGCTACATATCTGTTTGGAACTAAAACTAGACATTTGCAGAAAGAGACAAAAAAATGGTTAAAGCGCATCCTATAGCTGCACATTTAAGCTATGACCTGCTACATATCTGTTTGTTTCTAAAACTAGACATTTGCGGAAAGAGACAAAAAAATGGTTAAAGCGCATCCTAATTTAATTTTTTTTTCCCCCAACAGTCTTTATTATGTTATTCGACAGTGACCATGACATATATAATTTGTTTCATACAAAGAAAAAAGGGAAAGGTTTACTTGTTCATATATAACACATAATTCATATAACGTATGTTTGCCTAATCAGTTATATAATAAAAGAAAAACATTGTCAAATGCAAATCTCGTAGCTTTATAAATGTCTTATTTTGTAAACTGTATAAATGTATAGATGAAGACTTTTCAATTTACTGTCTAGAAAGGAAGTCGAGAGAGATATCAAGAAAAGAGAGAAAAGTAAAGAGCTTAAAGGGGGGAGGAAGGGAGAGAAAAAAAAAAAAAAGGAGGGGGGGATGGGTATTCACCACAGCTGAACCAGAGGCCAGAAAGAATGGTCCTTAGATCTTTTGATTTCAGATTGCTAGTATCAACTCATGTTGTTCTAATTGTCGTGTTTTTAGGTAGTGGTATATTTCTAACATCAGGAATTCATCTACCTGGGTTTTCCACTCTAGTACTGAGGGAATTGTCTTGGTTTTTCTGCCCATTCCCTCGAGCTTAGGCAATGAAATGAAGAGTAAGGCATTTGGATCTCTAGGTATCTGAGCACCTAGGATTTCGGACATTGTTTTGAATATGTTTGTCCAATATTCGTTCAAGGTCGGGCAGGACCACCAAACATGGAAAAGAGATCCCTCTTCTCCACAGCCTCTCCAACATGTGATTTTTAGCTTGGGGAATATTTTATGTAAGCGCACTGGGGTTAGGCACCAGCGACATAATAATTTCAATTGTATTTCTTGTACTCTGGCGGATACAGAGGAGTGTTTAGTTATTCTAAATGTTCTCAGCCAGGTGTCTGTGTCTAAGTCTTGGTATAATTCCTTGTGCCACGCCAATGTATAAGAGGGGAGGTATGTGGGATCGCTATTAACTGTTATTTTGTATAACTTAGATATTAGGTGAACCGGAGAAGTAGCTTGAATACAGAGTTTTTCGAAACTGGTAGTTTCCCTGCCCCAGTCTTTTTTATGTCTGTGATGTGAGATGAAGTGTTTTAGTTGATTGTAATGTAGCCATGAAGAGAAAATCTCTCCATGGGTTTCCGCAAGACTTGCCTGCGTTTTCAGTTTTCCACCTTCTGAAATGAATTAAAGGGGTCCAATTCTTAAGTTATATGGAGTTGTGATGTGCTTGCCCAACTGGTGGTAGGGCAGTTCTACATTCTCTACTAAAGGTGTGAGTGGTGCTCGTCTTGAAGAGATATGCGTGTTAGTATTCAAAAGTTTATCCCATTTGGAGAGTATGTCTGTCATTATGAGATAATTGTGTGTTTTAAATGTTTTTGGGTCTCTGCTGTGGGTTCGTCCATGCGAGTGTCGCTACATTGTTTCGCTTGGAAATGTTCCTGTCAATTTGTATCCATGTTTTGTTGTCCATGTTATGTGCCCACTCCACTATGTGTGTAAGCGTGATTGCTTGTCTGTATGCCTTGATATCCGGTACCCCAAGGCCGCCTCTATCTCTGGGTAAGTATGATGTCTTTTTGGGGATCCTTGGATTTATACTTGACCATATGTATTGTTCCAAGATTTTCTGTATTCCTGTATTTGGGGGATGTAATTGTCGTGTAGTGGTATGGGAAGAATCTGCATCAGGTACAGAATGTGCGGCAGAACGTTCATTTTAACTACCCCAATTCTGTCCAACCAGGACAGGGGTTTATTCTTCCATGTGGATAGATCATGAATTATTTCATTTTTTTATAGAGATGTAATTATGCTTATTTAAATCTTGTGGTGAGGATGTTAGGTTTATCCCTAAGTATTTCAGTTTGTGTTTGGCTAAGGGAATGTTATATTTATCTTTCAAGTATTGTGTTATTTGAGTGGGAGTGATGTTTAGAATTTCTGATTTATTGATATTTAGTTTAAAATTAAATAGCTTACCATACAATTCTAGCTCCTTGAGCAGTTCTGGGACAGAATTTTCCGCTTCTGTTAGTGTGAAGAGAAAGCGCATCCTATATCTGCACATTTAAGCTATGACCTGCTACATATCTGTTTGGAGCTAAAACTAGACATTTGCAGAAAGACAATTAAATGGTTAAACATTCTATATCTGCACATTTTGCACATTACACAAACACAACTGTTTGCGAACATTACAGTGGCAATTGTCTAACTTCTGAACCATGCTGTGCACAAGTACTCACCAATGAGCCACCCATGGGGAAACTGTCTGTCTCAAACTGCTGCCAGAGTGAGGACTGCCTAAGGATACGGGCATCATGACTGCCCCCCCAAAAAAAATTCGCAAACATATTCATAATTCTCATACACGAACTGCACGTTCAAACTATGAAAGTGTTTGGGATTTCAGAAGGGGCCCTCTTCTGCTCCCAAAACATTGGGCATTTCAGCTATTCCATAGAATTCCCTCTTGAGTCACCTCCAATCATCCTTATTTTGAGGGAATCCTACGTAAAGCCTACTAATTCTTATCATGGCGTTCAGAAACCTTTCAAAACCCACAGAAAAGGTACCCTGAGACAACCCATATGTGTACCCCTCTGTGGATTGAAAGCTTCCAGACGCCAGGACACGTATGCAGCAAAGCATCTTGGACATGCCAGGGATTGCAGAGCGCATATGTCTGCGTGGCTCCAGGCGAGGCTTAAGTACATCATACAGGCTCAAGAGCTGCTGTCCATTGAGCCTATATTTGTCTAAAACCTCGAAGTCGCTCATGTTATCCAAGGTGAGCCTCAACCTGTGAACATGAGGACCCCTAATCCTCAGACGTTCCCCACGCCACTCTTGGAGATGCTGAGCCCACCTGAGTCTGTTGTACATAACTTGTCCAACAGCACCTACACAATCTAACTGAGGGTTATCCATATTTGCAAAGCCAAGCAGCACAAAGCCAAACAACAGAGCAAACACACAAGGAGTAACAAGGTATGCAAACACACAAAAGCGATTTGATACAATGTCGATCACAAAGGACGTATTGGCCATGGTGTTTGGGTGATTTATAGTGCAAAATGTCCAATGGTAGCGTGTTCGTAATGATTGCTGATTCTAGACACTTGATTGTATCAGAGCGGCGCAAATGCTTTCAAAGTGGGCGTTTGTTTTTTTTTGTGTTTGTTGAAATGGTGTTTTTCCCCAATAAATCGTAATGTGAAAGTGTAAAATCTAACATATACAGTGCATCTTCGTAATCTTTGTTCATATGTGTAACAAATACTTAGTAAACGCAATGTTATATTAAAAACCACACGTCCACGCTAACATGATGGAAAGTGCATACTTGTGTATAATGTGTGCATAGACATGGCATAGAATCTGATTGATCAATGTTACTGCAATATTGTTGCAAAATGATAAAGTAACAGCTAACATCTATAATATTATATATAAGTGATTGTCGAGATTTCAATATTTTACGTGTCCCATTGAAATCGCAATAATAATGAAGATCTTCTAAACTTCTCTTCTACGTATATGTAATATTGAATGAGAGACTGAAAGGGGCAGTAAAGTCCTAATGCTCGAATCTGTATGGTTAAAGCTTAGAATGATGTCATCATATTAGCTACATGCCTGTCTACTTTCCAAATATTTGTTCGCTTGTTCTAGTTTGCAACATTCTTATTGTGTGATGATTAAAAAGATAAATGTGTGCTTTGTTGTTGTGTGATGTGTGTTATGTACATATATGTATGTATTGTAATTCTCTCCAACATGTTGATTTATATAAAGCAGTATAGCATTGTTGTTCCTTCCAAAATAGCGACAACTTTACTATTTTCTAAGGATATATTATAATTATACGGAATTCCTAATGTTATATTATATTGAAATCCTGATGTTAAAGGGACACTAAAGCCATAATTTACCTTTCATGATTCAGAGAGAGAATGCCAATAGGCATCTATGTGCAGCCACCAATCATCATCTGCTGAGCCTATCTAGATATGCTGTTCATCAAAGGATATGAAGAGAATAAATTAAATGATATAATAGACGTAAATAAGACAACTGTTTAACCCCTTAACGACCAAGGACGTGCAGAGTACGTCCTCAAAAAAAAGGCAGTTAATGCCTGAGAACGTACCCTGCACGTCCTCGGTGTGGAAAGCAGCTGGAAGCGATCCTGCTCGCTTCCAGCTGCTTTCCGGTTATTGCAGTGATGCCTCGATATGGAGGCATCCTGCAATAACCCTGCATGGCCATCCGATGCAGAGAGAGCCACTCTGTGGCCCTCTCTGCACCGGACATCGGTGGCCGGTAACGTTGGTGGGTGGGAGCTGACTTGGGAGGCGGGTGGGCGGCCATCGATGGGCCGTATAAGGTGGAGGGGGGCGGGATCGGGGCCGGAGCTGACGGGGGCGCGCACGGGCGCGCGCGCGTGCACAGAGGGTGGCGGGCGGGCGCGTGCACGGGGCGGGAGCGGGTGGGAACCGCTATACTACAGAAAATTTGATTGTAACTGTGGGGGAAAAGGGAAACATTTAAAAAAAAATAAACTTCAGTAAAAGGGATCTTGGAGGGGTGGGGGGTTGTTCTTGGGTGTGGGGGGAGCTACACTACAGAAAAAGGGATTTTTCTTAAAAAAAAGCACATTTTTGTTCTAAACTGGGTACTGGCAGACAGCTGCCAGTACCCAAGATGGCGCCCATTAAGGCAGAGGGGGAGGGTTAGAGAGCTGTTTGGTGGGGGATCTGTGAGGTTGGGGGCTAAGGGGGGATCCTACACAGCAGCATATGTAAATATGCTAAAAAAAAAACTCAAAAAAGCCCAAATATACCTTTTATTTTAGTACTGGCAGAGTTTCTGCCAGTACTTAAGATGGCGGGGACAATTGTGGGGTGGGGGAGGGAAGAGAGCTATTTGGGAGGCATCAGGGGGTCTGATGTTTCAGGTGGGAGGCTGAGCTCTACACTAAAGCTAAAATTAACCCTGCAAGTTCCCTACAAGCTACATAATTAACCCCTTCACTGCTAGACATAATACACGCGTGATGCGCAGCAGCATTTAGCGGCCTTCTAATTACCAAAAAGCATCGCCAAAGCCATATATGTCTGCTATTTCTGAACAAAGGGGATCCCAGAGAAACATTTACAACCATTTGTGCCATAATTGCATAAGCTGTTTGTAAATGATTTCAGTGAGAAACCTAAAATTGTGAAAAAGTTAACGTTTTTTTTTTATTTGATTGCATTTGGCGGTGAAATGGTGGCATGAAATATACCAAAATGGGCCTAGATCAATAGTTGGGGTTGTCTACTACACTACACTAAAGCTAAAATTACCCCAAAATGCTCCCTACATGCTCCCTAATTAACCCCTTCATTGCTGGGCATAATACACGTGTGGTGCGCAGTGGCATTTAGCGGCCTTCTAATTACCAAAAAGCAATGCTAAAGCCATATATGTCTGCTATTTCTGAACAAAGGGGATCCCAGAGAAGAATTTACAACCATTTATGCCATAATTGCACAAGCGGTTTGCAAATAATTTCAGTGAGAAACCAAAAGTTTGTAAAAAATTTGTAAAAAAGTGAACGATTTTTTGTATTTGATCACATTTGGCGGTAAAATGGTGGCATGAAATATACCAAAATGGGCCTAGATCAATACTTTGGGTTGTCTACTAAAAAAAAATATATACATGTCAATGGATATTCAGAGATTCCTGAAAGATATTAGTGTTCTAATGTAACTAGCACTAATTTTGAAAAAAAATGGTTTGGAAATAGCAAAGTGCTACTTGTATTTATGGCCCTTTAAGTTACAAAAAAAGCAAAGAACATGTAAACATTTGGTATTTCTAAACTCAGGATAAAATTTTGAAACTATTTAGCATGGGTGTTTTTTGGTGGTTGTAGATATGTAACAGATTTTGGGGGTCAAAGTTAGAAAAAATGTGTTTTTTTCGATTTTTTCCTCATATTTTATATTTTTTTTTATAGTAAATGATAAGATATGATGAAAATAATGGTATCTTTAGAAAGTCCATTTAATGGCGAGAAAAACGGTATATAATATGTGTGGGTACAGTAAATGAGTAAGAGGAAAATTACAGCTAAACACAAACACCGCAGAAATGTAAAAATAGCCTTGGTCCCAAACGGACAGAAAATGGAAAAGTGCTGTGGTCATTAAGGGGTTAAAATTGCCTACTGTTTTTAAATCATGAAATCTAAAAATGTTTTTATGTCCAATTGATCGTGATTTATAGTTGATGTAATGTAATTTCCTGAATGATTTTGATCTTGTACTGATGTTCACACATGTAATACACATCATTCCAGTGCCAAAAAGTATATTTTGTGATATTTTTGTGTCACGGCCGTGCCTGGAGTAGAACCTGGGACCCCTGGTTCCCAGCCTGTTTTTCTTTTCCTGTACCACCATAGGTATCTGTTTATGTTTACAGAATTTTGGAGACCTGTTACCTGCAGTGGGTTACTCTCTGGCTCCACCTGCTTGCCAGCTGCAGGTAGTTTTCTAATCAGCTCTGCTATAAAGGGCTGCTTCACTAATCATTTGGTGCATTGACATTGTGATTGATTTCCTTTGTTTTTGCCTCTGTTCTGTTTCCTGAATTCCTGTTTTGTTGTTGGATCCCTGGTATCTGAACTCGTCTTGCTTATTGACCATTCTTCTGGATTCCCCTTTTGCTTTATGAAAGATTGGACTGCTTTCCTGGCTACTGACCCTTGGCTTGTATTCTGACAATTCTTTTGTATCCTGTATGCTTACTTGGCTACCATATCTAATCACCTGTGCTGTAAGAACTGTATGTTAATCTGCTTGCTGAGTCTAAGCAACTATACTGTGACATTTGTTTTATCCTGAAGCCAAGTATCTCTGCTGTGAAACTGAACACCTCTTCTGTGAGTACCTGTATACTTCCTTGGCTGTTGGTACTAAACTCCACTGCTGTAAGAACTGTATGTTAATCTGCTTGCTGAGTCTCAACAACTATGCTGTGACATTTTGTTTATCCTGAAGCCAAGTATCTCTGCTGTGAGACTGAACACCTCTTCTGTGAGTACCTGTATACTTCCTTGGCTGTTGGTACTAAACTCCACTGCTGTAAGAACTGTATGTTTATCTGCTTGCTGAGTCTAAGCAACTCTACTGTGACATTTGTCTTCCTGAAACCAAGTTGCCTTACCTAGATACTGGCGTATGCTGCTCAGCCCGTTCCTGAAACCAAGTTGCCTTACCGAGATACTGCCATATGCTCGGCCCGTTCCTGAAACCAAATTGCCTTAACGAGATACTGGCGTATGCTCGACCCCTTCCTGAAACCAAGTTGCCTTACCGAGATACTGGCGTATGCTCGGCCCCTTCCTGAACCCAAGTTGCCTTACCGAGATACTGGCGTATGCTCGGCCCATTCCTGAACCCAAGTTGCCTTACCGAGATACTGGCGTATGATACCAAGTACCCTGGCTCTAATACCCGTGTATCCCTACTTTGATCCTAATATCAAGTACTCGTAAGGGTCGTCTGTGTCTGTTGAAGTACTTCGGCTTGAACTGTTCTTTTACAAATACTTTCATTTGTTTATTATCAATTTAGAATATAACCTCAATGTGCTTTACCTCTTGTTTTCCTTACATTACCTTAGTAAAGTTTCTTTAAGAAAATACCTTCTTTGTTCTGTGTTTCCATTCTGGTATACTGAGTCCTACTCACCTCTTCACATCCTCTCAGCTTAACTCAGCCATCACCTTGCACATGCTCCATACCCCTGAACCTACTCAGCCGAGCATGACAGTTTGTCATTGCGGGACCTACGCAAGAATGAATGAATGAGCGCAACAACTATAACGCTGCCATTACGAGTTTAAAAAGAGAAAAATATTGTGTGCGTTAAGGAAAGAGGCCGGTCGCGTGCACAAGCACGTAGTTCGCATAGAAGTTAATGGAGTATAGAAATTGAAAGAAAAACATTTCCAACACTCCTGTTGAGCGCAAAGTAAGTGACGTCATGTCATTCTGTGAAAAAGTACTTGAAATCGTGAAAATGTCATATTTAAAAAATGTTTTGTGTACGTAATGTGCTGTATATTGTTTGTATGTAGCAATTTCTGTATGTATGTGATGATATTTGTACGTAGATGTAGCTAAATGAGTGTATGTTCATGTATGTCTATCTAAGTCAATGTAAAATTGGTTTGTGTACCAGAGATCTCGTATCTTTAATCCGTTATATTTTTTTGTTTAAAAAAAATAAAATTTTGTATTTGTTGTACAATGTTTGTATGAGTATAAGTGTACTTTGTATAATATTTTTGAATTGAGTCGTGAAGGTTTTTGGTTGCGATATATCAATAACTACTGGTCTTGGATAGCGTAATGGATTTGTGCGTAGATTAGGATTTTTGTTGCGCTATGGTGTTTTGTTTTTTTTTAAACTTGGAATGGCTGCGTTATGGAAATTGATGCGTTATGGGCCATAACACTACAATTTAAGTCATAACGCTCAACTCGTAATCTAGCTGATTGTTTGTTAGGACTGCAAAATCCTAAATCAACTGAGGTCTGGGAAACAATTAGAACTAATGTTCAAGCCAACTGTTAAGGTTCCTGAAGTTATTCCGTTAGCAGATGCAATTTCTGAAGTTATTATCAAGGAATGGGTGAGGCCTGGTATTTCTTATAATCCTGCTTTAAATTTTAGAAGATGTTTCTTTTACCATTCTCTAACTTTACCATCACTAAGGTAGATGGAGCAGTGTCTACTTTGGCAATGCTTTCTGCTATTACTTTGGAGTAATGTCTTTCTTAAGTATACTATGGGCAGGAATTTAGTGTTCTACCATAGACCTTTCAACAAGCAGGTTTCTTATTCAGACCAGCCGTTAGAATAGTCTGTTTTGCAATGAACAGAGTATGAGGATTTCATCATCACCTAGTTCTGATTAGGTTGAATAATTTGTTCATCTGGATACTGTTATTGTCTTTATCAAAATTATTGCTAAAAAGATGGATAGTCTTTTTATCTAAGCTTTTGGTCACTGTCATGGTTTCTAACACCAAACTTTTGTCTCTTCCCTTTCCGGGAAAGCTTTTTTAGCTAGTCCTGGTCTGTACACTACTTAAAGCAGTGTCTGGAGGTAAATGAACCTTTTATCCTTCCAGATAAGAATCCAAAGTGAAGGTCAGAGCTTCTAATAGTTTTCATTTTTCTTTAATATAGGTGGCAAGAGTCCATGAGTTGTTATGTATGGGATATATAGTCCTACCAAGCAGAGGCAAAGTTTCCCAAACCTCAAAAGCCTATAAATACCCCTCCCACCTCACACATACCTCAGTTTTAAACCTTTATCTCCTTAGGAGGTGGTTGAAGCATGATGTGCTTGATTTATTCAGTGAAAGGTGCTTTAGAGCATTTTGAAGCCCATTTCCCCTCAAAGTACAGTGCTTGTCAGAGGGAAGTGAAGGGAGTACTGCCTCATGTCACCATGTTTTGCCCCACTGGAAATCTTTTCATGGACTCTTTGTAAGTTCATTTGCAGGGATTAATCTTCTGCCTCCCTTTACAGATTGACACTATACTCCTATTCAATTACCTCTGCTAATACGTTTCAGTACTGGTTTGACTGTCTGCTATCCGTGGACGAGTGTCTAAAAGGTAATTATACATTTTTAATACTTAATGTGAAGACACTCTCAGCTATGGGCACCCTTGTCATTTTGTCGATTTGAATACCTGTAACTACCTAGCACTGATTAATTGGAACACACAATTGGTTTGGTGAGCCCATTAAGCTTTGAACTTCATAGACAGGTACATCCAATCATGAAAAAAGGTATTTAAGGTGGCCAATTGCAAGTTGTTATTCTATTTGACTCTCCTCTGAAGAGTGGCAACATGGGAGCCTCAAAACAACTCCCAAATGACCTTAAAACAAAGATTGTTCAACATTATGGTTTAGGGGAAGGCTACAAAAAGCTAACGCAAAGATTTAAGCTGCCAGTGTCCACTGTGAGGCACATAGTGAGGAAATAGAAGACCACAGACACAGTTCTTGTTAAGGCCAGAAGTGCCAGGCCAAGTAAAATACCTGAGAGGCAAAGGATGGTGAAAACGGTCAAAAACAGACCACCTCCAAAGACCTACAACATCATCTTGCTGCAGATGGAGTCACTGTGCATTATTCAACAATTCCGCGCACTTTGCACAAGGAGAAGATGTATGGGAGAGTGATGCGGAAGAAGCCTTTTCTGCACACACACCACAAACGGAGTCGCTTGAGGTATGCAAACGCACATTTGGACAAGCCAGCTTCATTTTGGAAAAAGGTGCTGTGGACTGATGGGAAAAAAAGATTGAGTTATTTGGTCATAACAAGGGGCGTTATGCATGGCGGCAACGCTCAACTCGTAATCTAGCTGATTGTTTGTTAGGACTGCAAAATTCCAAGACAAACACTTGCTACCCACAGTAAAATTTGGTGGATGTTCCATCATGCTGTGGGGCTGTGTGGCCAGTGCCGGTACTGGGAATCTTTTAAAGTTGAGGGTCGCATGAATTCCACTCAATATCAGCAGATACTTGAGAATAATGTTGAGGAATCAGTCACAAAGTTGAAGTTATGCCGGAGCTGGATATTTCAACAAGACAATGACCCAAAACACTGCTCAAAATCTACTCTGGCATTTATACAAAGGAACAAGTACAATGTTCTGGAATGGCCATCCCAGTCCCCAGACCTGAATATCATTGAAAATCTGTGGGGTTATTTGAAGCGGGCTGTCCATGCTCGGCAACCATCAAACCTAACTGAACTGGAGATGTTTTGCAAGGAGGAATGGTCCAAAATACCTTCATCCAGAATCCAGACACTCATTACAGGCTATAGGAAGTTTTTTAGAGGCTGTTATTTCTGCTAAAGGAGGCTCTACTAAGTATTAATGCAATATTTATGTTGGGGTGCCCAAATTTATGCACCTGTCTAATTTTGTTTTGATGCATATTGCACATTTTCTGTTAATCCAATAAACCTCATTTCACTACTGAAATATTACTGTGTCCTTCAGTTATTTGATCGATCAAAATGAAATTGCTGATCCAAACACCCAATTATTTATAAATGAAAATCATGGAAATTGTCAGGGGTGCCTAAACTTTTGCATATGATTGTATATATTTATATAGAGCCCAGGGACAGGCACTATTTACCTCGAACTCCTAATATATGCTCATTTAGCTTTTCTGTTTTCAGATCTTATTATATGCTCTAATAAATATTATAACATACAGCTTTATGTGGGCATTATAATAAACTTTTTTAGATTTTTTTTTATTTTTTTTTTATTTAGAGGCAGCAGAGTGACCGGAAAACAGGGCTGGGAGTTTTCCTTTACATAAGCTATCCTGCTAAATGTTTATGATCACGAGCGCGGCGACCTTTTTAAAAGGTTTGGGATGAGTCATCACCGCTCTGCAACACTCTCTATACTTGGTGCGCATTTTTTATTTCAATTTTGGCTCAATTTTTTTCCTTAAAAGTGACGTCCCCTCTATACTTTTCTCCCTTATATGTGCATCGTAGGGTCTTACCAGATGCTTTTTTTTGCTCTAAAGTTAAATCGCAATTGTGATCCTTTATTAAGAATATAAATTACGTTTATAAGATTGTATTGTGGTTTATATAGTATTAGCAATTGATTGAAAAGGGAATTTTTCCATTTCTCAAAGCTTGCTATTAGAAGTTATTTTAATATAATGTACTAGCTGTTGCCTGCGGCTTCGCTTGAGTGGATTTTGTGATTTGTAAAAAAATAGCAAAAAACGCGACCACTCGCAACAACGTGTTTATGTTTACAATTACTTTAATATTAAATTGTAATGATATAATATGACTCAACTGTGGAGAGTCCACAAATCCATTCATTACTTTTGGGAATTTAGCTCCTGGCCACCAGGAGGAGGCAAAGACACCCCAGCAAAGCTTAAGATCCCTCCCACTTCCCATAATCCCCCAGTCATTCTTTGCCTGTGTACATTGTAGGAGGTGTGCGAAGATGGTGTATGAAGAAAATCAAGTTTTAATCCTTTAATGGGTACTTTCCCTGCAAGCAAGGATTGGGGCAATGCTCTGTCCATATAATCCTCTTTAGTAAGAGTAATGGTGGCTTTTAGCTGTTGGAGGTCATTGAAGTAGTCCTTACTTTAACTCCAACCATTTATGCTAACTCCTTTTATAGAAAACCATGGTTGGTTACTCTGCTTTTCTTGTATCTTCAGGTCCCTGACAGCGGACGGATGAGGCTAACAGACCTGGAGCTGCTGTGACTGCTCCATAGCAGAAGACCCTGCAGGGTAAGTCCTTGCCATTCATTAATTTTGGAGGGCTCATTAAGGGACTGCTCAGAAGTGAGATGACCAGGTGGATTTTTGAGTCATATTCTCATTATAGGAGCTCCTGTTTTATGAAAGTAAACAGCTGTTTGAGCGACAGGGCTAACCGGCTTCTCCTATGCAGGGAATCACACAGGATCCAGTGTAAATTATACCTCTTTGTAAGATCTGGGGACTTTTATTATATCCCTTACTGGGGATATCCTTTTAAGGATTAAAATACAGGTTTTCTCTCGTCAGGACTCGGGGTACATAGTCGCCTTAATCCTCAAAAGATAGTATCTGCTCAGCTGTATTTTAGTATACCACCAGTGGAGGATGACTTGAGAGCTTATGGGTTAACTTTTACTATTCAAAGCCGTTATTATCATGCTTGTTTATGCCTATATACGTTTTTCTGTGCTAAGGCGGCATCACCGTCTATAGAGACCATGAAGAAACTGTATAAGAGCGGAGACTTCCACAGGCTGCAGTGATTACAGTTGCCTTTTTTATAATAGAAGGGCTCATGGAGGAATATATATGGCTATACACATTGCTTATGCACCATTCCTTCCTCTTATTGCAGCTCAGCACCTTTTTACAGACAAATCTATTATGGGGGCAAGTTCTAAAAATAGGGTTTTCATAATGCTTCTATAATGTTTATTTTTTTTCTTCGATAAGCTTGGCGCCATTTTTAGCTATTCTGTGGTGATGTGCACTTCAGTCTGCGCTTCCCTCCACAGGCAGTGTTTTGGACGCCTTTTATTTGTAACATCTCCATGAAGGGGGTACTGTATTTGACCATGGTGAGATTGTCTTATAAGCTTTTTAGCAGTATTTGCAAGATAGCTCCATTAGTTTATTTTACTTGACAACATTTTTAACTTTCTTGTGGCGGTGCGCAATTCAATCTGCGCTTCCTGCCACGGGCAGTGTTTATGGGCGCCATTTATTTATTTAATCTCCATAAAGGGGGTAATTTATAATTTGCGACTCGATCGTCTATCATCTGATAGAGGAGTTAGGGGGCAGGGTAGCTGTTTAGAGAGGGGCTTACTATCGCCCTTAATTCAGATACGGTTATTGTATCAGTGGGGTTATCTGTGGTATCAGTGAGGTTAAATAATTTCCACTGAGAGCCGGACTCGGCGCTCCTTATTTGTACAAATAATTTTTTCCTTTATGCATGTTGGGCTTTATGCCTGTCATTGGGGAGTATTTTTGTAGGGGGGTTGAGGTTATTCTCTCCCTTACAGGGCATGTCATATTGTATATTTCTGCCTTCTACTTTCTCAACTTTTTTGTTTTATTTTAAGTTTTCTTGGTATTTGGCACCATCTTGTGGCTGTTTGATGTTATTTAATCTATATTATTTATAATCAGTCTATGTTTTTTATCTATTTTTAATTCTGCCAGTACTATGTGTATATTCACGTCAGGTTTATTTACATGGGAATGTAGCATTTTTCTCTGAGGGATATAATCTTTATATGATTATCTTTCATATATTACCTACCATGCTTATAACATATTTTATGTATATGGGCTCAATGATCTATATTTCTCATGTTGTAGAGACTGACGCCTAGATTTAGAGTTTTGTCAGTAAAGACCCGCGGTGCTAACGCTGCTTTTTTTCCCAGCGCACCCTTAAGAAAAGGCTGGTATTTAGAGTTGTCTGAATGGCTGCGTTAGCCTCAGAAAAGTGAGCGTTGAGCCAAATTTAGCTCCACTTCAACCCTCAATACCAGCGTTGCTTACGGTAGCGGTAAGCTGGAAAAACGTGCTTGTGCACGATTTCCCCATAGGATACAATGGGGCTGAGCTGGCTGGAAAAAAAAACTAACACCTGCAAAAAAGCAGCGTTCAGCTCCTAACGCAGCCCCATTGTACACCTAACACCCTAACATGAACCCCGCGTCTAAACACCCCTAACCTTACACTTATTAACCCCTAATCTGCCGCCCCCGCTATAGCTGACACCTACATTATATTATTAACCCCTAATCTGCCCTCCCTAACATCGCCGCCACCTACCTACAATTATTAACCTCTAATCTGCCGCCCCCAACGTCGCCGCTACTATAATAAAGTTATTAACCCCTAAACCTAAGTCTAACCCTAACACCCCCCTAACTTAAATATAATTATAATTAACCGAAATAAATTTACTATAATTAAATAAATTATTCCTATTTAAAACTAAATACTTACCTATAAAATAAACCCTAATATAGCTGCAATATAAGTAATAGTTACATTGTATCTATTTTAGGATTTATATTTTGTTTATGTATTTATTTTAACTAGGTACAATAGCTATTAAATAGTTTAACTATTTAATAGCTACCTAGTTACAAAATTACCTGTAAAATAAATCCTAACCTAAGTTACAAATACACCTAACACTACACTATCATTTTTTCTGTAATTTAGTGTTTGTTTGTTTTTTGTACTATAGTTTAGTTTATTTAATTAAATTTAATTGTAGTTAATTTATTTAATTAATTTAATGATAGTGTAGTGTTAGGTGTATTTGTAACTTAGGTTAGGATTTATTTTACAGGTAATTTTGTACATATTTTAACTAGGTAGCTATTAAATAGTTATTAACTATTTAATAGCTATTGTACCTAGTTAAAATAAATACAAAGTTGCCTGTAAAATAAATATAAATCCTAAAATAGATACAATGTAATTATTATTTATATTGTAGCTATTTTAGGGTTTATTTTCTAGGTAAGTATTTAGTTTTAAATAGGATTCATTTATTTAATTATAGGAATATGATTTCGTTTTATTTAAATTATATTTATGTTGGGGGGTATTAGGGTTAGGGTTAGACTTAGGTTTAGGGGTTAATAACTTTATTATAGTAGCGGCGACGTTGGGGGCGGCAGATTAGGGGTTAATAATTGTAGGTAGGTGGCGGCGATGTTAGGGAGGGCAGATTAGGGGTTCATAACATTTATTATAGTATTTGCGAGGCGGTTTAGGGGTTAATACATTTATTATAGTGGCGGCGAGGTCCGGTCGGCAGATTAGGGGTTAATAAGTGTAGTTAGGTAGCGGCGACGTTGGGGGGGGGGGCAGATTAGGGGTTAATAAATATAATGTAGGTGTCGGCGATGTTAGGGGCAGTAGATTAGGGGTTCATAGCTATAATGTAGGTGGCGGCGGTTTCCGGTTGGCAGATTAGGGGTTAAAAAAATGTATTAGAGGGTTTGCGATGTGGGGGGGCCTCGGTTTAGGAGTACATAGGTAGTTTATGGGTGTTAGTGTACTTTATAGCACAGTAGTTAAGAGCTTTATGTTCCGGCGTTAGCCCATAAAGCTCTTAACTACTGACTTTGTTTGGCGGTAGGAGTCTTGTCGGTAGAGGGTCTACCGCTCACTTCTTCCAAGACTCCAAATACCAGCGTTACGCAAATCCCATAGCAAAGATAGGATACGCAATTGACGTAAGGGGATCTGTGGTAGCCTGCAGTCGCAGAAAGAAAGTGAGCGGTAGACCCTTTCCTGCCTGACTCTAAATACCAGCGGGCGGTAAAAACCAGCGTTAGGACCCCTTAACCCTGCTTTTGACGGCTTACACCAAACAATAAAAATCTAGCCGTGAGTAAATTAGGTGCTATTTCTCTCCTTATTGATAGGGACATATATATTATGTCTGCAGATATACTGATGTATATCAGGTATTTCCCAATGTAACTTATCTATTTATTAGTGATATTAGGATACTAATATGGTCTTATTTTTGTTACTCTATTTAGGTGTTTGAGCACTATGATAATCTCCCTCTTCCCCCTCATATTGAGGTGATTCCTACACAGTCAATATAGCCGCCCATGTAAAGGCATTGCTTCTTCATATAAGGACCAGGAGTGCTTTATGTGCATACGTTCAATCCCAGCTGTATCCTAATGTGCAACAGTCTAGAAACATGGCTTTGACTGTATGTTGGAGGGATCCCCATCACTCTGTGTCAGGTCACTTATATGTTTATTTCTTTCATATAGGTGGCA
Organism: Bombina bombina; assembly: GCF_027579735.1. Taxonomy (NCBI): domain Eukaryota; kingdom Metazoa; phylum Chordata; class Amphibia; order Anura; family Bombinatoridae; genus Bombina; species Bombina bombina. Next base: position 391,964,508 of record NC_069499.1, read on the forward strand.
AGAGTCCATGAGCTAGTTGCTGATGGGATATACATTCCTACCAGGAGGGGGCAAAGTTTCCCAAACCTAAAATGCCTATAAATACACCTCCCACCTCCCTCTTACCTCCGTTTAAAAAACTTTGCCTCCTTAGGAGGTGGTGAAGCATGATGTGCTTGATTTCTTCAGTGAAAGGCGCTTCTAAGCATATTGAAGCCCAGTTCCTCTCTAAGTGCAGTGTTTGTCTTGAGGAATGTGAAGGGAGTATTGCCTGATGATACCATGTTTTCGCCTATGTGAAACATTTACATAAGGCTCTCTTTAAATCGGATGCAGGGATTCATCTGCTGCCTCCCTTTATAGATCGACAATATAATCTTGTACCATTACCTCTGCTGATATGTTTCAGTACTGGTTTGGCTGTCTGATATATGTGGATGGGTGTCTTAAAGGTAAGTATGAAAATGTATCTTTTTTTAACAAAGACACTCTCAGCTATGGATTAGGCACTTTTTAAGTAAAGTTGTTATATATTGTTTATATATATATATATATATATATGTATATATATATATATATATATATATGTAATATATATATATATATATATGCCTTGAGTCATTTGTTTAGTGCGCCTTATATATAATAGCTGCAAAACAGGTTTGTTTGAGTTTGAAATATATCTTTGTATGTCTTAGCATGTCTTGCCATGTCTGAGCATGTCTGGGCATGTCTGGGCATGTCTTGACATGTTTGGGGATAAAACTCCACCCCTAAATCGCCCTGTGTTTTTCATTTTTTTGTTAGAAAGCTATATGCAGCCGTTGTTATATCACTACTTATTTCAATGCTTACTTTTTATATATTAACACTGTTTCCCACTCTCTCAATCCTGCTATATATAGGAGCATAGATATAAAATTGCAAACTATTTATATATATTTTTTTGTTTTTTTGCAACTATGAGGCCTATTTATCAAATGTCTGTCGTACCTGATCCGACAGTACAGATCAGGTCCAACAGACATTGCTGAATGCAGAGAGCAATACGCTCTCCATATTCAGCTTTAGACCGCTGTTCATAACTGCTGTTGAAGACTCGCCAGAAACACGGGCCCACAAGCTGCATACGGAGCTTGATAAATGGGCCTCTATGTCTCAAACTGAACCTGCCGCAGAAGTTACTATAGAAACTAAGCTGCCTGAACATATCTCTACAAAAAGATGAGTGTGTTTGTTAAAGGCTGATCTGAATTCTTCAGCTCAATTATTTGGCTATTGTTTTAATATTTTCTATGAGTATAAATGCTGTCACTGTTAATAATCTCCAGTCTAATGCAAAGGGCATTTCAGCAGCAATGAAAGATTTTATTGTTACAGCCATAGAGAAGGTTATGTCTGCTATTCCGCCTTCCAATAAATGTTAAAAGGTTTTGCATTATGTTCTTAAATCTAGTCAATTTTGTACAGACCAACAGCATACTGACATATCTTCTACTGATGGGGGTTCCTCTGATTCGGAGAATGTTACATCAGAGATAGAGATTGACAAATCTTCTTTTTTGCTTAAAATTGAATATATTTGTCCTCTTTACAAGGAAGTATTATTTACTTTAGGGATTAGGGAGCCTAAAACTCCTGATGATAGACCTAGTAATCGTTTAAATTCTGTATTTAAGACTACTGTTATTAATCCTAAAGTATTTCCTATTCCAGACGCTATCTCTAATCTCGTTGCTAAAGAATGGTCTAAGCCCGGTACTTCTTTTAATCCTTCTAGGTTTTAAAAATGGTATCCTTTTATCTATTGCTAATTTGAAACTTTGGGAAACAGTCCCAAAAGTTGATGGGGCTATTTTCACTCTTGCCAAAGGTACTACCATTCCTTTAGAAGACAGCACTTCTATTAAAACCCTTAGATAGAAAACTTGACCCAGAATTATCAAACATTATTCTCTTACCTCAACAAGCAAATCATTTTATTTGCAATGCTATCTTTTGATGGTGTGAAATTTAACATCAAATCTTTGTCTTTAGCTATTCTTACTAGAAGAGCTGTATGTTTTTAAGATTGGAATGCTGACATGGTATATAAACAAGATTGCTATCTCTTTCTTTTCAAGGTGAAGAATCTTTTTGGTTCTCAATTGGAATCTATTATTTCCACTATCACTGGGGGGGAAGGGAGTTTTTTCTGCCCCAGACCAGAATCTAAGGGTAAATTTAAAGCTCCCAATCGTTTTTGTTCATTTCGTCAGATTAGAGAACAGACAACCACGCCTTCCCCTAAGGCCTTTGGCTCTAATTGGAGACTAACTCTGAATTGGAATAAATCCAAGCCTTATAAGAAACCAAATCCTGCCCCTAAACCTCCATGAAGGTGCGGGCCTCAAGCCAGTTCTTCTGGTAGGGGGCAGACTAAAGCTATTTCAAAATGTTTGGACAGACTCAATCCAAAATCAGTGGGTTCAGAATATAATTTATCCAGGGTATCGAATAGGATTCAGAATAAGACCTCCCTTAGGAAGATTCTTTCTTACCCATGTACCAAAAAAAACTAGTAAAAGCTCAAGCCTTTCTGAAATGTGTTTCAGATTGTCAGTATATGGCCGGGCTATAACACAATATATTTAATAATTATTCTTTAAAATAAACCCACAATCAAATATGCATATACTAACACAATAAAATTAATATTAATTCCTTAATTCTTTTTATTAGTTAATATCTATAAACACATTGAAATATATTTGTAGGAACCAGAATATGTATCAATACTATACACTAAAACTATTAAAATATGCTATACAAATCTCATAAAAGTTGCCTTATTCACAAAAGCCTCCCAAATCAGAATTGCATTTAAAGTATCACAATGAGACTAAGATATTAGCTGCTAACATTAAGACTGGTACAATCAAGAGTGCTAAGTTAAACAATAGGACAATATACACTCTTATTTAAACATCAGAAATTGTATATATTATCTGTGCAAACAACCAACTCCTATGTCTAAACGGAAATAAATTCTTAATTACCTGCAGTTAAGACAAATTCTAAGATATATGTATATATATGTTTGCCAGGTTAAATTACTTAGCATCAAGGATTTGTTTAACAATATACAGGGAGTGCAGAATTATTAGGCAAATGAGTATTTTGACCACATCATCCTCTTTATGCATGTTGTCTTACTCCAAGCTGTATAGGCTCGAAAGCCTACTACCAATTAAGCATATTAGGTGATGTGCATCTCTGTAATGAGAAGGGGTGTGGTCTAATGACATCAACACCCTATATCAGGTGTGCATAATTATTAGGCAACTTCCTTTCCTTTGGCAAAATGGGTCAAAAGAAGGACTTGACAGGCTCAGAAAAGTCAAAAATAGTGAGATATCTTGCAGAGGGATGCAGCACTCTTAAAATTGCAAAGCTTCTGAAGCGTGATCATCGAACAATCAAGCGTTTCATTCAAAATAGTCAACAGGGTCGCAAGAAGCGTGTGGAAAAACCAAGGCGCAAAATAACTGCCCATGAACTGAGAAAAGTCAAGCGTGCAGCTGCCAAGATGCCACTTGCCACCAGTTTGGCCATATTTCAGAGCTGCAACATCACTGGAGTGCCCAAAAGCACAAGGTGTGCAATACTCAGAGACATGGCCAAGGTAAGAAAGGCTGAAAGACGACCACCACTGAACAAGACACACAAGCTGAAACATCAAGACTGGGCCAAGAAATATCTCAAGACTGATTTTTCTAAGGTTTTATGGACTGATGAAATGAGAGTGAGTCTTGATGGGCCAGATGGATGGGCCCGTGGCTGGATTGGTAAAGGGCAGAGAGCTCCAGTCCGACTCAGACGCCAGCAAGGTGGAGGTGGAGTACTGTTTTGGGCTGGTATCATCAAAGATGAGCTTGTGGGGCCTTTTCGGGTTGAGGATGGAGTCAAGCTCAACTCCCAGTCCTACTGCCAGTTTCTGGAAGACACCTTCTTCAAGCAGTGGTACAGGAAGAAGTCTGCATCCTTCAAGAAAAACATGATTTTCATGCAGGACAATGCTCCATCACACGCGTCCAAGTACTCCACAGCGTGGCTGGCAAGAAAGGGTATAAAAGAAGAAAATCTAATGACATGGCCTCCTTGTTCACCTGATCTGAACCCCATTGAGAACCTGTGGTCCATCATCAAATGTGAGATTTACAAGGAGGGAAAACAGTACACCTCTCTGAACAGTGTCTGGGAGGCTGTGGTTGCTGCTGCACGCAATGTTGATGGTGAACAGATCAAAACACTGACAGAATCCATGGATGGCAGGCTTTTGAGTGTCCTTGCAAAGAAAGGTGGCTATATTGGTCACTGATTTGTTTTTGTTTTGTTTTTGAATGTCAGAAATGTATATTTGTGAATGTTGAGATGTTATTGGTTTCACTGGTAAAAATAAATAATTGAAATGGGTATATATTTGTTTTTTGTTAAGTTGCCTAATAATTATGCACAGTAATAGTCACCTGCACACACAGATATCCCCCTAAAATAGCTATAACTAAAAACAAACTAAAAACTACTTCCAAAACTATTCAGCTTTGATATTAATGAGTTTTTTGGGTTCATTGAGAACATGGTTGTTGTTCAATAATAAAATTAATCCTCAAAAATACAACTTGCCTAATAATTCTGAACTCCCTGTACAGGCTATGAAATACTAGTTAAAATACAAACTGCTCTCTTTAATCTATCAGCTGTAATTTTTTCTTTTTTTTTTCTTTTTTCTAAATATAAGTTTTATTCAGTTTAAACATTACAAATAACATCTGGGGACTCGCAGGACCCCTACACATACTGACTCATGTCAAGTGTACAGAAGCACAAGTTCCATGTCAAGTATCTTATAAATTCAATAACCCCTCAATCTGAGGTGAGGGAACATTAGTAAAATGGATGGTAAACATTTATGTTTGAGAACAAAAGTAAAGTCGATACATCTCAATGTAGTTACTTAGAGGGTGGGGAAGGAAGAAAGAGAGAATAAGGGTAGGAGAGGAGAAGGGAGGGGAACATTTCAGCTAATCACCTAAATTTAGGCAGGAGCGGGACTCCTCATGTCTTGACCGATGGTTTCCATAAAGTGTCATATTTATCCTTCCAGTCAGCCCAGTCCATTTCAAATAAGTCTACTTTATCTAAACTATAATATATGTCTTTTTCCATTGTGTACAGGTAGGCCATTGTGTTGAGGATCTCAGTCCATCGTGGGGGAAGTTCTTTTTTTTCCAAGACCTAGCGATATTAGTTTTGACTGAGGACAGGAGATATACGCATAAAATCTTCTGGTATTTAGGAAGGGTATGTAAATTTAGGTGAAGTAGCGCCGTAGCTGGGCTTTTAGGTATCGTAATCATAAGTGCCGCCAGGGTATGGAAGAACAAGTTCCATAGGGGTTTAATTTTTGGGCACTCCCACCACGTGTGGAGCATATCACCAGGAAGGCCACACTTCCTCCAACATAGGGGGGAAGTCTGTGGGGACCAAGTACCAGTGAGATATGACTTTGTAATAAGTTTCAAACATTGTTATGCAATGTAAGGTTTTTTTGGTTAGCGTAATGGACTTCTGCCAGGCATTTACGGAAATGTGGGTGTGAAGTGAAGTGATCCACCTGAGTAGATGCGTTGCCGGGTCAGGAGGTATGGTACCTTCGAGTAAGCCATAGTGTCTTGAAAGAGGCTTAAGCAGTCTGCGTCCCCCGTGCCAGATGGACTCCCATGGGGTTAGTGGGTGGGTAGCATTGGGGAGAAATCCCCAGCTAGAGAGGAAACTCTTATTTCTGGTAAATTCAAAGTGAAGGAAGGACGGAATGTTTTCGCAAGATATGTCCTGGGCCAGCGAATCTTATCCCAGACAGACAAACATTTGAGTATTACAAGATTGTTTATGCCTAAAGTTCTACGACTATGAGCTGGGGTCCAGACTAGGTCTTTGAGGAAAATGTTAAATGGTAATGAGGCTTGTTCGATATCTCTCCATCTATCTTGTGCTTGAAGCACCCCCCATTGGGAAATATGCATAAGCATAGCCCCCTCTTAGTATTTAACTATGGATAGGGAGGTCAATCCTCCAAGGTGGATAGGGAGTTGTAGGGTTCTATGGGCAACTCTGGGAGTCCTTCCCCACCATATAAACTTTGTACATTTGCTTTGAAATTGCAATAAGAGGTGGGTAGGTATTCTGATAGGGAGACACCGAAAAAGGTAAGTAAGCCTAGGGAGAAATTACATTTTAAGGGAAGCTATGCGGCCCATCCAAGATATCGACTTATGATCCCATTCATTTTTAAGAATGCGTAAGTCTGCCAATAAAGGGAGATAATTATCTTTGACCATTTGCCCTAAACTATTAGAGATCCTTACTCCAAGGTGAGTGACCCATTTGTTTGACCATTTAAAATTGAACTTATTTTGCAACTCCAGAATATAATCTTGGGGGTATCCCCGCCAATATATTTCTGTTTTAGGAGCGTTAAGTTTGTAAAAGGAAAGGGCGCCAAAGGCCTCCAAGATCTCCATGAGTCTAGGAATTGTGCAAAGTGGATCTGCAGAAAACACAGTAACATCGACCGCAAACAGAGCGATTTTGTGTTTGGAACCGGATAGCGTGATTCCCTCTAATCCCTCATCAGAACGTATTTTTTCAGCGAGCGGCTCGATGGCTAGAGCAAACAATAATGGGGAGAGTGGGCAACCCTGCCTCGTACCATTAGAGATGGAGAATGGATCGGATTGGAAACCTAAGCCCCTGACCACAGCCGTAGGTCTGGAATATAAGGCTTGTATCGCAAGACACATGTCAGAAGGGAACTTGAAAGCGCTCAGCGTCTCCCAAAGGTAAGCCCATCTAACCCAATCAAAGGCCTTCTCGGCATCTAAAGAGATGACCAAGAAAGGCTTGTTCAGTCTTGTCGACTCACATACAACATTAACAAGACGCCTTGTGTTATCTGGGCCCTCGCGATTGTGTATGAATCCTACCTGGTCCGGATTGATTAAACTGGGTAGGAGTTTACAAATACGATTGGCCAACAGTTTTGAATATATTTTAATATCTACGGTGATCAATGAGATGGGTCAATAGCTGGGGCAAAATGAGGGGTATTTGTTTGGCTTGGGGATCATGATAATATTAGCTTCCAAAAATTCTTGTTTAAAGCTTCCTTCTTGTCTCGCTAAGCTAAAAAATCTGAGAAGCAACGGCATCAATTCTTGGCTGTAGGTTTTATAGAACTGTGCAGAGAATCTGTCAGGCCCAGGGGCCTTAAGGGGTTTTAGATACTTGATTACTTGTTTAAGTTCAAGCAGAGTGAATGGGCTAGTGTTCCGTTGTTAAAGTTGGAAGGTTTAGAGAGCTAAGAAATTGTCTGATGTGTTGTGCGGGGGCAGGAGATTTATTTTCGTTTTCTTCAATGTTGTAAAGCTTAGAGTAGTAGTCTGAAAAAGCATTCCCCTATCAATGAGGGAAGTCTAATCATCTTGTTATTATATAGGATTTGGTGGATTCGTGACGTGTTATTCCGCTGACGCAGTTTATGGGCTAGCATAGTGTCTGCTCTGTTGCCTTTATGATAGAATAACTGCCTGAGCTTCGTAAGATTTTCTTGAGTGCAACATAATTCTAATTGGTTAATGTGCGCGCGAACAGCCGAAATCTGTGCTAGCGTTGCTTCCACAATGTTAGCTCGGTTAGTGGTTTCCAGTAGTCTAAGTTTGCAATGGGCCTGGGCCAGGGTAAGTCCTGCTAGTCTCCTAAGTTGGGCCTGCTTACGGATGATGTATCCCCTAACTACAGCCTTAATAGCCCCCCACAGTGTGTCATCTGCAGTTTGTCTATTGTCGTTGTGTTGAATGAGTTCTATTATATCTCTGCGTAACTCTTCTCTAAAGGGAGTATCTGACAGAATGTTGTGCGGTAGGGACCATTTGCTTTTATGTAAGTGGGGGTCACTAGAACATAGATCAGCAAGAACTGGATCGTGGTCTTACCATGAGCAAAGGGGGATACTAGCGTGGGAAACTGAGTCTAATGTTGCTACCGAACAAAATATGTGGTCTAACCTAGAATAGGTTTTGTGTGCTTGAGAATAATGGGTATAGTCCCTGTCTGTTGTGTGCAGCGACCTCCACATATCATAATAGCCAAATTCTGACATAATAGTCTTGAAACGTGTGGAGAGAAGGTTCAGTTGAGGGTGGACTTTAGTCAGGGTCAGGGTCCATTTTGGTGTCCCAAATCATATTAAAATCCCCCGCCAGAAGAACCCTACCCTGTTTGTGTTGGTCTACTATCCGCAAGGTTTTCCTAAGGTACGCGGGTTGGCGAGAGTTGGGTAGATATATTGAAACTAGGATGTGCAGGACGTGATCTAATTTGCAAACTAAAATGGTAAGCTTGGGGGTCTTTTATTACCTGTATTTCTTCATAGGCTATCCTCTTATGAATCATGACTGCTGTTCCTCTGGCTTTCTTTATAAATGGGGAATATTCTATAGTCGTATAAGAGCGTGAATAAAATATGTGAGTTGTATCTGACTGCCAGTGTGTTTCTTGTAAAAATACAAGATCAGGGTTATGGAGCTTGAGCATACGGGTAAGTAGACTACGCTTGAAGGGGGAGTTTAGGCCTCTGGAATTATGTGTGAGGATTCTAAAGCAGTTCATTTTCTAGGTCTTTTACTGAAATGAAAGTAGTTTGAAGTGAGGGGAGAGAAGGGAAGTGTAATTTTGAACCCAGTCAAATGATATTCACAAACTGGTAAGGAGGGAAGGTGGAAAGGGAAGGGAAATCAAACAACACTTAAGTCAAAGGGATGTATCGACAATATGAGGTGGAAATAGTCCACCTGGTTGGAACCCTGGTGTGGACTAACCTATATGGGGGGGAGCTAAGAGTAGAATTATGTGCGAGGGAGCCGGAAACTCCAGCCCCACTCCATGAACAAAGTGAACCAAAAAAATTGTGGAATATTAACATTCATCAACCAGTGAGCCTCTTAAGAGGCATCAGCAAACTTTTCAACAACATTGTGTAAATAATTACCTAAAATGAAACAATTAAATTAATCAACCAGAATGGAGAAATACATATTTCAAAATGTACAAACCCTGCTCCTAAGCATATAAGGCATTACGGACATTATTGAGCCTGTACATTAGGATGTTAATCAGGTAGCTAGTTCTCCAAGTGGCCCTGATGTCTCCATGTCAGCCTCCGAATCTTAGTGCAGAACGACATAAGATACTGGGAGAAAAGCAAAGCTATTAGTAGTAGATTCAAATTCAAGGGGATAAATTATGTGATTGAGGTGGATCCTGAATCTGCTGTGTTTTCAACCTCTTGGGTCTTTGGTCTTTAGCAGACCATTCAGGAGCAGTGACTCTCAACTTTGAGCTTGAAGTGGGGGGTACCCTTGTGTCGTCTTTCATAAGTCCCCATTGAGTGAGAAGAGTGGTTCCCTGAGGTAGGGAGGACACTGTATATGTTTTATTGTCTTTTGTTATTATCAATTTAGTTGGGTAACCCCATCTGTACTTGATATTTGCCCTACGGAGAATTAGTGCTACTGGTTGAAAATATCTCCTGTGCTGCAAGGTGTGTGCGGAAAAGTCGGGCAACAATTGGATATCCTTAAACCTTTCCAATAACTGTGGTTTACGAAAGGCGGCCTGCATGAGCCTGTCTTTGAAAAGAAAGCTATGGAAGCAAACAATGACGTGTCTCGGTTTCTCCTGCGAGACAGTTCGTGAGCGCAAGGCTCTGTGAGCCCTTTCCATGATATCAGTCAGCCCTTCTGTTGGACCGAGGAGGACTTTATAGAGATCCTTTAGGTAATTTTGTAAGTCAGCAGGTTGAACATCCTCTGGAATTCCTCTAAACCTAACATTATTTCTGCGAGCTCTGTCTTCCACATCAGCAAGCTTAAACTCCAGCTGGTTTATCTGTTCAGCTAGGTATTCCGAGTAGGCCAGGAGATTTGTCTGATCCGTGGCTATGTCATCTTGTTTTCTTTCCAAAGAGTCTACCCTTTCCCCAATTTCCGAAATGTCCTTACGGAGTTCAGCATGGCTTCGCTGAATCTCTTTGGTTATGGAGTGAGTTTGGTTAGCAAGCATTTTTTTTAGGGTGGCTTCCGTGATAAAATGTTGGGGTTTGGCCGATGGCATATGATCAGGCTGAGAACCATCCCCCAGTGACTCAGAGTCACTCTGACCATCATTGGATTCTACTAAATGCTCCTTGGAAGATTGTGTAAAGTGATCAAGGACTGTTTTTTTCACAGATCCTGGAGTTTTTGGATGTCTTCTGGAAGTATGAGACATTTTCAAATGGAGAGTGGATAACATATACTGAACAACTGATCCAAATGTAGAGGCTATAGACAAGGCTCTGAGGCCCTTCTGGTTGACAGGATAGACAAGAGAAAGATTCACAAATATATTGATATTAGCTTACGGAGCAGGGCTGGATGATCTCCCCTGACCCCTATCTCCCCATGATGACACTTATTGGGCTAAATTGAACCCTTCAGAGCTTAACGTCTGTCTGAGTCCTGGAACAGGCGGAGAAAGGGGCCAAGTGGGTATCACAGGCAAGTTTACAAGTAAAAAATAACAAAGTACCTACACATATTTTAAAAAGAGGCACAGATAGCAATTAACTAAGCAAATAGTTCTGAGGTAGTGTAGGCTGGTCTTGTTAAGTGGGTCAACACCACGCCGGGTAAAAAAAACAAAAAACTGACCAATCCTCAGGTCACCAAAAGTCTACAAGCGCGGTAGGAGAGCCACCCAACAAGTTTCAATATGCCCCCTCTAGACTAGAAGAAGGGATACGACCTGAAGGAAGGGGAAAAGGTAGGTGGAAGTGACCAGCCCACGTAAGGCCGCAATATTGGGCCGGAAAGGAGGAGTCCCAAGGGGGCTTCTACAAAATTAACACACAATTAAAATCTTTAGCAAATACTCAGAGTGGAAAGAGTGTGTAACATGAAATCTGCAAGGAAAGTTTGACAGTCGAATACAAAATGTGACACTCCACTCTAAATCAACGACTCAGAGAACACTATGCTGACGCAGTAGCCAACAAAATGATTAAGCAGTAAAGATACATTATGGACCTTGGTGCAGCTAGTGGGACAGGAGTTAGCCTTAACTATGTGAAATAATACCCCTGTAGAGAAAAAAAGATGTAGATTAGGTAAACTGACACTACAATTTGGACGGGTAGCCCAAATACATAAAGCTGGCACAGCAGCTGTTAGCTTATAAGGTCAACTAAATTCAACAAGTGTGGTTGCGAAAGTATAGGATCTTTTGGAGAGTCATATCAGGTCTGAGATAAGGATACACTTTGTTCAGCAGATGTCCTTAGTGAAGAATTTTATCTAATTTAGAAGGGCGGTGCAGCAGTTAGGAATGACTCCGCTGATAGGGTGAGGCAAACCCCAACAATAATGGAGCTTAAAGAGTTCCAATGAGGGACTAAGTACTTAAAGACCTCTGTATTGTTTAGAGTCAGCCAGGCCTTATAATGATCTGACATTGGGATGTATAGGGCCTATGCACAAGAGCCCACTGGCAGACTGCAGCCCCTCAGGACCAGCTCTTACAATTTAGTGTGGTGGGACAAAATATGCAATGTGGACCCAGTAGGCAGATACTGGTTCCTATTGACTCCTGTTAGGGGAGTAAGGTAGAGTTGGCCACTCTGTTGATGCTTAAATAGGTTAGATTAAAATCACCACAACTTCACAGGGATTGTGAATAATGCCCAAATAACCCTAGGAGAGGCAAGAAAATCCAGAAGCAGCGAGGGGTAGCAGCCATTCTGAAGAGGGTCCAAATACAGTTATTTTCAGTCCCCACTCAATAGGCTTCGGGCAGTATGCTAGATCCCAGAGGGCCTCATGTAAGAGAGGAAAGTCTCACAGAGGAGCAGTTTATGGAACCTTAGCCTGATCCTCTGCGTTGAAGGTTGCTCTATGGGCCCTGTCTCAATGTGGTGAGTAGGCTAAATTATGCCACTTACACTGCCTGGAAACGGGGACTACTGTGTGTGGGCTTTGAGTGTTAGAGGGTGGTGTAGGCTTACCAGTTTCCTTGATGCAGATGAGGTCGGCACTAATTGCGGCAGCAGCGGGGGATCAAAGGTAGGTGGCGGTTGTTCTCGCCTCCCTGCGCCATCAGTGTTTCTTCTAAGGCTGTCACCTTAACAGAGTTGAAGGGATGAAGCAGGAGTCCGGCCGGTGTACCGGAGTCTACAGGTCAGATAGTCACAGCTCCAGAGCAGAGCCCCGACCCTCCCGGAGTTTGCAAGGGATCTTTGCTGTCCTGAAGTGAGGGAGACTACGCAGGTTAGCGACCACTAGTGCGTGAGTAGCAGGCCACAGTCTAGATGGATGTGTCTTTCCCTGCAACCCAGATGAGGAGATCAAAGCAGCTCTGTAGGCAGTCACGGGTCCTCTCTCTCACTGCGTCTCCACACAGATCCCAGCACACCGTGTGGAAGCAAAATGGCGGCTGTTCGTGCCACAACGGCTAATTTGAATATCGCCGGGTCCTCGAGCTTTTCTAAGCCAGCAAAATGGAGCTTATATCCTCTAGGAGGTAATTAGACCGGGATCCATAGCAGTAAGCCTACAGTAATGGGGTAATAGCAGCCCCTGAAGTCTCCGGGGTAGATTCCCTTGCAGGCCGGAAAACAGTTGAAGGGCGATCTTCCTATCTGAGCCGGTCTCAAGGCTATGACTCAGGATCTGTAACAATGATGGCACCAGAGCAGAGCCCTGACCCTCCGGGGCCGCCAACAGGTAATGAGGGTTAGATCAGTCGTCTATCGCCTAAGATAGGTGAGAACTTCTCAAGGGATTGTCTAGGCCCCGTCTGGAGCAGCTGACCCGGGTCAAGAGTCTTAATAGTAGTTAAAACTTCCCTTCAGCACGAGTATTGAGAAGTATTCAGACCTTCAGAAGTCATATAGCATTCACTCCAAACTATATTTAGCCTAAAAGCACCTTTTTTTATAAGTTTCTAGATGGAGCTCACAGCAAACACCTCCACTCAGTTCAGTAGTTAGACTATGCATATATCTTATTTTAAAATATTAATTGCAACCCTTTTTTTTATACTTTACCCAAAATGACCAAAATCGATAATTCAGTTACCAAAAACTCCTTGTTTCATCTCAGAAGACAGATAAGTAAATTTTTGCAATCAATGAGAAAAGGCAGTCAGCTTGCTTAGAATGATTGTATTTCAAATGCCCAGCAGTCAGTTATCACTCAAGGTCAGCAGCCTGTGTCTTTTTCCCTCTCTTGCCATACTTATATATGTTTTCACTCATTTATGAAACCATGTGGGGGGCCCTACGGAAACTGATCATCCCATTGGTCACCTGGGAAGTCTTATCGGATTGGCCCTAGGCTTGGCATGGTTACTATGGAAACGCATCTTTAAACAGTTAAGTCTTTTGACTGTTATACTGGATTCTGGCCATCGGGGGCAGCATGACAAACAACACAGAAATACATTTAATCATTTCTAACATTTAAACATATTTCTTTAAAATGTGTATTAAATGCCATAATTTCCTTACATTAATAAGTTATATGTTCATATTTACTGTATTATGTCACATTATTTATTCTGATTATTTTAATATGAAACATCAGTATTATTTCTAATATCATATTACATCAAAATAATGTATACTGCTAACTATTCCAAAATTAATAACATTTAAAATCCTGATATATATATTCATATAAAAACCACAGCATATTTCATATTCAGTACTGCACTGCATCCCAACATGAATATAATATATTTCATATTTCTAATAAATCTTGAATGCCTGAATCTTGTCTATGCAGATCTGAAATAAAAATAATAGTGTTATTAATCATTGCTTTTTGGGTCCACAAATATCCATATGAAACCCAGCATTTATACATTTATTATACAGATATTCATCCAGATATCCCATTACATCAATTGTTCCTATAATTTTCATTAGATTTCTGGAAAACAGAGAGAATAAAAAAAAAATGTTTTTATCTTTAAGTCAATGGGTTTAAGAGTATAATCTAAAACATGTGTTTTTAGCTGGTCAAATTTTCATTGTCTCCATACACAGCAGGGGTATTTAAACAAGTCTATGCTAATCACTATGTAGTCAGAATTTTACCTTCTTATCTAGTTTATGCTCAGAATATCGTCTCCATCCATTCCCTGTTTGCTAATTTGGTTGTTACCCCCTACAGGGCTGTGAGCTTTAAAAGCTATGTTATCTTTTAATTTAGGCTATAAAACTCTGCTCTTTCTCAAAATCACTTTTACAACATTCCTTTTTTTTAAATGACTTTGTGATCCATCCTGTGTGATCACAGCAGTGGGGGAGGATTGAATTTGGTCAGTCAAAGTATTCAATGTTTTATGAATGAATGAATCATTTGGTACTGATTAGCCAAATATATAATAATGTATATATATATATTAATCTTTACATATACCTTGACAAGATCTAGAACATTCAGGGGTAATTGTCCCAGTTTCACAGCAGGAACAAGGATTGGGGTTTCTTTCAAATCTATTAATTGTACCAAATTTTAGATCTGAAAACTTTAAATCATTTTGTAAGAGTCCCAACTTTCAAGATGGTGACTATAAGGACTATTCTGCCTTTTTTTCACCAAGGTCACTTCATGTCCACAATAGGCTTACCTTCACAATCCAATTCATCCAGATCACTATCGATTTCTGAGATTCTCTTTTCTAAACAAACATTACCAATTTGTCGCTCTTCCGTTTGGCCTTGCAACGGCACCAAGAATATTTGTAAGAGTTCTAGGTGCTCTTCTATCTGTAATCAGAGAGCAGGGTATTGCGGTTTCCTTATTTGGACGACATTTTGGTACTAGCTCAATGCTTTTCATTTAGCAGAATCTCACACAAAACAACTTCTGTTGTTTCTTCAAAGACATGGTTGGAGGATCAGTTTACCAAATCGTTTTTTGATTCCACAGACAAAGGTCACCTTTTTAGGTTTCCAGATAGATTCAGTATCCAGGACTCTATCCCTAATAGAAAAGAGACATTTGAGATTGGTTTCAGCCTGTCTAAACCTTCAGTCTCTATCATTCCCTTCAGTGGCTTTGTGCATGGAAGTTTTAGGTCTCATGATTGCAGCATCGGACACAATCCCTTTCGCTCATTTTCATATGAGACCTCTACAACTTTGCATGTTGCCCCAATGGTGCAGGGATTATACTCAGATATCACAACTGATATTATTAAATCCCAACACTTACTCTCTCTGACTTGGTGTTTAAACCATAATCTTATTGTTCAAGGGGCTTCCTTTGTTCGTCCTACCTGGACTGGGATCACAACAGATGCAAGTCTCACAGGTTGGGGAGCTGTTTGGGGGTTACTGACAGCACAGGGAGTTTGGAATCCTCGAGAGGCGAGATTACCAATAAATATCTTAGAACTTCGTACTATTTTCAGAGCTCTTCAGGCTTGGCCTCTATTAAAAAGAGAACCGTATATTCGGTTTCAAACAAACAATGTCACAACAGTGGCATATGTCAATTATCAAGGGGGACTCGCAGTCCCCTAGCAATGAAAGAAGTATCTCTAATACTTTCTTGGGCGGAATACAACTCTTGTCTAATCACTGAGATTTATATACCGGGTGTAGACAATTAGAAAGCGGATTATCTCAGCCGTCAGGCTCTACATCCGGGGGAATGGTCTCTCCATCCAGATGTGCTCTTTCAGATTGTGCAGATGTGGGGGTCTTCTAGACATAGATCTGATGGCCTCTCATCTAAACAAGAATTTTATCAGATACCTTTCCAGGTCCAGGGATCCTCATACGGAATTGATGGATGCTCTAGCAGTTCCATGGTTTTACCAACCTGCTTAATTTTTTCCACCTCTGGTTCTTTTTCCAAGAGTGATCTCAAAGATCATAATGAAACAATCTTACGTGTTTCTGATAGCACCAGCATGGCCTCACAGGTTCTGGTATGCGGACCTTGTCCGAATGTCCAGTTGCCAACCTTGGTCACTTCCTCTAAGACTAGACTTTCTGTCTCAAGGTCCGTTTTTCCATCCGGATCTCAAATCTCTAAATTTGAAGGCATGGAAATTGAAAGCTTGGTCCTGAGTCATAGAGGTTTCTTTGACTCTGTGATTAACACTATGATACAGGCTCATGAGCCTATTTTAAGGAAAATATATCACAAGGTTTGGAAAACCTATATGTCATGGTGTTCCACTCATGATTATTCTTGGCCTTCATTTAGAATTCCTAGGATTCTACAGTTTCTTCAGGATGGTTTGGATAAAGGTTTGTCTGCCAATATTTTCAAAGTACAAATCTCTGCTCTTTCTGTTTTATTTCACAGAAAGATTGCTAATCTTCCTGATGTTCACTGTTTTGTACAGGCTTTGACTCATATCAAACCTGTTATTAAATCTATCTCTCCTTCTTGGAGTCTAAATTTGGTATTAAAGACTTTGCAGGTTCCTCCTTTTGAGCATATGTATTCTTTGGACATTAAAATACTTTCTTGGAAAGTATTATTTCTCTTGGCTATATCTTCTGCTAGAAGAGTTTCTGAATTGTCTGCTCTCTCTTGCAAGTCTCCTTATCTGATTTTCCATCGAGATAAAGTTGTTTTGCTGATTTAGTTTAGTTTAATTTTTTGTCTAAAGTTGTGAATTCTAACAACATTAATAGGGAAATTATTGTTCCTTCCTTGTGTCCTAATCCTAAGAATACTGTTGAAAGGTCTTTACATTCTTTGGATGTGGTAAGAGCTTTGAAATATTATATTGAGGCTACTAAAGATTTCAGAAAGACTTCTAGTCTATTTGTTATTTTTTCTGTTTCTAGAAAAGGTCAGAAAGACTCTGCCATTTCTTTGGTATCTTTTTTGAACCTTCTGATTCACAAAGCTTATTTGGAGGTGGGGCAATCTCCGCCTCAGAGAATAACAGCTTATTCTACAAGATCAGTTGCCATGTCTTGGGCTTTCAAGAATGAAGCTTCAGTTGATCAAATCTGCAAAGCAGCCACTTAGTCTTCTTTGCATACATTTACTAAATCTTACCATTTTGATCTTTTTGCTTCTTCGGAAACAGCTTTTGGTAGAAAGGTTTTTCAGACAGCTGTATCAGTTTGATTCTAGTGCCTATGATTTAAGTTTTTTGAATTTTTAAGAAAACAATTATATTTTTGGATTTAGTTTCTCAGTGGAAATAGCTGTTTTTATTTTATCCCTCCCTCTATAGTTACTCGTAGACTTCCACATCTTGGGTATTATATCCCATCAGTAACTAGCTCGTGGCTCTCACCACCTATATAAAAGAAAACACAATTTATGTAAGAACTTACCTGATAAATTCATTTATTTCATGGTGGCGAGAGTCTATGAGACCCCTCCCATTTTTGAGGGTTATGATTTTTTTGTATAAAGCACATTATTTATCCTGTTCCTCTTTTTATGCTTTTACTCCTTATACACCTCACTAACTTGGCTATACGGTAAACTGAGGTATGAGTGAGGTGGGAGGTGTATTTATAGGCATTTGAGGTTTGGGAAGCTTTGCCCCCTCCTTGTAGGAATGTATATGTATCAGTAACTAGCTTGTGGACTCTTGCCACCATGAAAGAAATTAATTTATCAGGTAAGTTCTTACATAAATTATGTTTTTCTGGTATTTTCCTATTTTTGTATAGGAGCTCAATATTTTCATCTCTCTCCTTTTGAAATGATATTCTTTCATATCTGTGACATCCTGTGTTGTCCTAAATACCATAGTCATATTTCCTGCTAATCTTAGGATTCTATTATGTATGATTGTTGTGCTTCTTATATGGAGGGAATCAATTTTGTAATCTCTCTGATGAGATGATTCTGCTAAGATCTGTGACATCCCGTTATGTCCTAAGTAGCATCAAAGCCAGCTGTAGTAGCATGATGGTTAGCTTAGCTGCCTAAAATGCAGTAGATTTGCAGTTTGAAACCGGCTACTTGCCTTAAATTTTATGTTCAACAGCTGTTTTTCTTAGTGACTGTATCTGCATGTGTCATCTATGGTGTTTAGGCAAATAATATTCTCTTCTCATAATGGGGAGAGTGTGGCTAAGATAGTTTTTTCTTTTGGTCGTGTCCTATGTAAGTTCCTATCTTCCTTAGTGATTTTTGGATTCTACCATGCTTATTTCCATTCCGTCACTTATGTTCTTGGTGATCTTAGGTCGCTAATATGTTTTTTTTTTATGTATTTGGGCTTCTAGATATATTCTCATAGTGAATATATATTCTGCCCAGGACTGTTGCATCTAGTTTTGATCCTATGTCAAAGCATAATTTTATTTATGTTGTTGAGACATTAGTATTGTCATCCTCAGATTTTGGATATATACTATAGTTTCTATCGGCTAGATTTGGAGTTTTGTCGGTAACGACCCGAAAAACTAACGCCCGCGTTTTACTGGCCGCACCATAAAAATAACTCTGGTATCGAGAGTCCACATAAAGGTTGCGTTAGGCTCCAAAAAAGGAGCGTAGAGCATTTTTAACGCAGCTTCAACTCTCGATACCAGAGTTGCTTACGGACGCGGCCAGCCTCAAAAACGTGCTCGTGCACGATTCTCCCATAGGAAACAATGGGGCAGTTTGAGCTGAAAAAAAACCTAACACCTGCAAAAAAGCCGCGTTCAGCTCCTAACGCAGCCCCATTGTTTGCTATGCGGTAACCCTTCCGACGTCTGCACTTAACACACTAACATGTACCCCGAGTCTAAACACCCCTAACCTTACACTTATTAACCCCTATTCTGCCGCCCCCGCTATCGCTGACCCCTGCATATTATTATTAACCCCTAATCTGCCGCTCCGTAAACCGCCGCTACTTACATTATCCTTATGTACCCCTAATCTGCTGCCCCTAACACCGCCGACCCCTATATTATATTTATTAACCCCTAATCTGCCCCCCACAAAGTCGCCTCCACCTGCCTACACTTATTAACCCCTAATCTGCCGACTGGACCTGAGCGCTACTATAATAAAGTTATTAACCCCTAATCCGCCTCACTAACCCTATCATAAATAGTATTAACCCCTAATCTGCCCTCCCTAACATCGCCGACACCTAACTTCAATTATTAACCCCTTATCTGCCGACCAAATCTCGCCGCTATTCTAATAAATGTATTAACCCCTAAAGCTAAGTCTAACCCTAATACTAACACCCCCCTAAGTTAAATATAATTTAAATCTAACGAAATTAATTAACTCTTATTAAATAAATTATTCCTATTTAAAGCTAAATACTTACCTGTAAAATAAATCCTAATATAGCTACAATATAAATTATAATTATATTATAGCTATTTTAGGATTTATATTTATTTTACAGGTAACTTTGTATTTATTTTAACCAGGTACAATAGCTATTAAATAGTTAAGAACTATTTAATAGCTAAAATAGTTAAAATAATTACAAATTTACATGTAAAAGAAATCCTAACCTAAGTTACAAATAAACCTAACACTACACTATCAATAAATTAATTAAATAAACTACCTACAATTACCTACAATTAACCTAACACTACACTATCAATAAATTAATTAAATACAATTGCTACAAATAAATACAATTAAATAAACTAGCTAAAGTACAAAAAATAAAAAAATATTTACAAACATAATAAAAATATTACAACAATTTTAAACTAATTACACCTACTCTAAGCCCCCTAATAAAATAACAAAGCCCCCCAAAATAAAAAAATGCCCTACCCTATTCTAAATAACTAAAGTTCAAAGCTCTTTTACCTTACCAGCCCTGAACAGGGCCCTTTGCGGGGCATGCCCCAAGAAATACAGCTCTTTTGCCTGTAAAAAAAAACATACAATACCCAAGCCCCCCAACATTACAATCCACCACCCACATACCCCTAATCTAACCCAAACCCCCCTTAAATAAACCTAACACTAAGCCCCTGAAGATCATCCTACCTTGTCTTCACCATACCAGGTTCACCGATCGGTCCAGAAGAGCTCCTCCGATGTCCTGATCCAAGCCCAAGCGGGGGGCTGAAGAGGTCCATGATCCGGCTGAAGTCTTCATCCAAGCGGGGCAGAAGAGTTCTTCCATCCGATTGAAGTCTTCATCCAAGCGGCATCCATCCGGAGCGAAGCGGCAGCATCCTGAAGACCTCCACTGCGGAACATCCATCCTGGCCGACGACTGAACGACGAATGACGGTTCCTTTAAATGACGTCATCCAAGATGGCGTCCCTCGAATTCCGATTGGCTGATAGGATTCTATCAGCCAATCGGAATTAAGGTAGGAATATTCTGATTGGCTGATGGAATCAGCCAATCAGAATCAAGTTCAATCCGATCAGCCAATCGGAATTCGAGGGACGCCATCTTGGATGACGTCATTTAAAGGAACCGTCATTCGTCGTTCAGTCGTCGGCCAGGATGTATGTTCCGCAGTGGAGGTCTTCAGGATGCTGCCGCTTCGCTCCGGATGGATGCCGCTTGGATGAAGACTTCAATCGGATGGAAGAACTCTTCTGCCCCGCTTGGATGAAGACTTCAGCCGGATCATGGACCTCTTCATCCCCCCGCTTGGGCTTGGATCAGGACATCGGAGGAGCTCTTCTGGACCGATCGGTGAACCTGGTATGGTGAAGACAAGGTAGGATGATCTTCAGGGGCTTAGTGTTAGGTTTATTTAAGGGGGGTTTGGGTTAGATTAGGGGTATGTGGGTGGTGGGTTGTAATGTTGGGGGGCTTGGGTATTGTATGTTTTTTTTTACAGGCAAAAGAGCTGTATTTCTTGGGGCATGCCCCGCAAAGGGCCCTGTTCAGGGCTGGTAAGGTAAAAGAGCTTTGAACTGTAGTAATTTAGAATAGGGTAGGGCATTTTTTTATTTTGGGGGGCTTTGTTATTTTATTAGGGGGCTTAGAGTAGGTGTAATTAGTTTAAAATTGTTGTAATATTTTTATTATGTTTGTAAATATTTTTTTATTTTTTGTAACTTAGTTCTTTTTTATTTTTTGTACTTTAGCTAGTTTATTTAATTGTATTTATTTGTAGCAATTGTATTTAATTAATTTATTGATAGTGTAGTGTTAGGTTAATTGTAGATAATTGTAGGTAGTTTATTTAATTAATTTATTGATAGTATAGCGTTAGGTTTATTTGTAACTTAGGTTAGGATTTCTTTTACAGGTAAATTTGTAATTATTTTAACTAGTTTTTTAAATAGTTAGTTTAAATAGTTCTTAACTATTTAATAGCTATTGTACCTGGTTAAAATAAATACAAAGTTACCTGTAAAATAAATATAAATCCTAAAATAGCTATAATATAAATATAATTTATATTGTAGCTATATTAGGATTTATTTTACAGGTAAGTATTTAGCTTTAAATAGGAATAATTTATTTAATAAGAGTTAATTAATTTCGTTAGATTTAAATTATATTTAACTTAGGGGGGTGTTAGTGTTAGGGTTAGACAGCTTTAGGGGTTAATACATTTATTAGAATAGCGGTGAGCTCCGGTCGGCAGATTAGGGGTTAATAATTGAAGTTAGGTGTCGGCGATGTTAGGGAGGTCAGATTAGGGGTTAATACTATTTATTATAGGGTTAGTGAGGCGGATTAGGGGTTAATAACTTTATTATAGTAGCGCTCAGGTCCGCTCGGCAGATTAGGGGTTAATAAGTGTAGGCAGGTGGAGGCGACGTTGTGGGGGGCAGATTAGGGGTTAATAAATATAATATAGGGGTCGGCGGTGTTAGGGGCAGCAGATTAGGGGTACATAGGGATAATGTAGCTGGCGGCGGCGTGCGGACGGCAGATTAGGGGTTAATAAGTGTAGGTAGCTGGCGGCGACGTTGTGGGGGGCAGATTAGGGGTTAATATAATACAGGGGTTGGCGGTGTTAGGGGCAGCAGATTAGGGGTACATAAGGATAACGTAGGTGGCGGTCGGCAGATTAGGGGTTAAAAAAATTTAATCGAGTGGCGGCGATGTGGGGGGATCTCGGTTTAGGGGTACATAGGTAGTTTATGGGTGTTAGTGTACTTTAGAGCACAGTAGTTAAGAGCTTTATGAACCGGCGTTAGCCCCGAAAGCTCTTAACTACTGACTTTTTTCCTGCGGCTGGAGTTTTGTCGTTAGATGTCTAACGCTCACTTCAGAAACGACTCTAAATACAGGA
Organism: Bombina bombina; assembly: GCF_027579735.1. NCBI lineage: Eukaryota > Metazoa > Chordata > Amphibia > Anura > Bombinatoridae > Bombina > Bombina bombina. Next base: position 391,986,802 of record NC_069499.1, read on the forward strand.
GTTAGGAAGATCCCATTGAAAAGATAGGATACGCAATTGACGTAAGGGGATCTGCGGTATGGAAAAGTCGCGGCTGAAAAGTGAGCGTTAGACCCTATTTTGAGTGACTCTAAATACCGGTGGTAGCCTAAAACCAGCGTTAGGAGCCTCTAACGCTGGTTTTCACGGCTACCGCCAAACTACAAATCTAGGTCTATATTTCTTATAGTAAGGAGGTTCCTTCTAAAGATTTTTCAATATATATTGTCATTTCTTCAATCTCTCCTTTGGACTCTATCATGGGTTATTTGGTTCAGGTTTATTACTGATCCTTATGTGGTTTATGCTGTCATTTTAAGCTCCTTATCAGTTTGATCAACCTATTTTTTGGGTCTGTTTGGGTTGAATTTTTCCAATGGAGAGCCCTCCAGTGACACAGAAACAGAGCAATAGGCTGAGAGAGAACCAGTATCAGATATCCCAGGTTCAATACAGGGAACGATCTGGACATTTTTAGATTACAGTTCTTTACATGCTTCTCCTTTAGGGAGATGGTATTTCAGGAGAATGTCTTTTCTCTCTTTGCTTGTTTTTCCTATCAGTCATCAACATGCCCATCAGTGGTGCAGTGCTTGGAAGTTACTAGCCTCATGTGTACCTGCATGGACTTTATTCATTTTGCCCTCTTTCATTTGGGACTTCCCTACTATGTATGATCTGTAGTGATGTTGCGAATTGTTCGCCAGTGAATAGTTCCCGGCGAACATAGCATGTTCGCGTTCGCCGCGGCGGGCGAACATATGCGATGTTCGATCCGCCCTCTATTCGTCATCATTGAGTAATACTTTGACCCTGTACCTCATAGTCAGCAGGCACATTCAAGCCAATCAGCAGCAGACCCTCCCTCTCAGACCCTCCTACCTCCTGCACAGCATCCATTTTAGATTCATTCGGAAGCTGCATTGTTAGTGAGAGGAGGGACAGTGTAGCTGCTGCTGATTTAGTAGGGAAATCTATAGCTAGGCTAGTGTATTCAGTGTCCAATACAGTCCTGAAGGACTCATCTGATCTCTGCTGTAAGGACAGCACCCCAAAAAGCCCTTTTTTAGGGATGCTTTTTTTTTTTTGTTCCTGTGTAATCTAATTGCAGTTGCCTGCCTGCCAGTGTGTGTGTCAGGCTCACAGCGTATACTGTGCCCACTTGCCCAGTACCACCACTCATATCTGGTGTAACAGTAGTGTAGATTTAAAAAAAACAACACTTTTTTGACTGTGTTAAATAATAGCAGTCAGTTTCCTTCACACGTGTGCGTTTAAGTGCCTGCCTGCCAGGGCACAGTGTCACCCCAGTGCAACTCATATCTGGTGTAACAGTAGTGTAGATTTAAAAAAACAACACTTTTTTGACTGTGTTAAATAATATCAGTCAGTTTCCTTCACACGTGTGCGTTTAAGTGCCTGCCTGCCAGGGCACAGTGTCACCCCAGTGCAACTCATATCTGGTGTAACAGTAGTGTACATTTAAAAAAAAAACAACACTTTTTTGACTGTGTTAAATAATAGGAGTTAGTTTCCTTCACACGTGTGCGTTTAAGTGCCTGCCTGCCAGGGCACAGTGTCACCCCAGTGCAACTCATATCTGGTGTAACAGTAGTGTAGATTTAAAAAAAAAAAACACTTTTTTGACTGTGTTAAATAATAGCAGTCAGTTTCCTTCACACGTGTGCATTTCAGTGCCTGCCTGCCAGGGCACAGTGTCACACCAGTGCAACTCATATCTGGTGTAACAGTAGTGTACATTTAAAAAAAAAAATATTAAATTTTGACTGTAATAGATTGAATAGCAGTTAGTTGTCTGCAAGCGTGTGTGTCAGGCCTACAGCGTCTACTCTGCCAACTTCTGCCAGTGCACAGTGCCACTCATATCTGTTGTCACAGTAGCTTGCACGCATAGTACCACTAATCGAAAAAAAAAATGACAGGCAGAGGTAGGCCACCCCGCAGGGGCTGTCGTGTTCGTGGTGCTGTGATTCCCTTTGGCCTTAGAATAATGCCCAGTATTCAGAGGCCACGTACCCCGAACATTTCTGACTCTGAGGACATAGTTGACTGGCTAGCACAGGACACCCAATCTTCTACAGCTTCCGCTCGGAACCTTGACGCACCATCCTCCTCCAGCTTAGCTTCGGGCACCTCTCAAGTTACCACTCGCCTGCCTGCCGCCACCACCAACACTAGCACCACAACCGCTTCACTTGATCTGTCAGAGGAGTTATTTACACATCAGTTGGAAGAAATGAGTGATAGTGATGCGCAACCATTATTGCCAGAGGATGTAGATAACAGGGATATGTCTCAGTCAGGCAGCATTACACACATGGACGTACGGTGTGATGATGATAATGTTGTACCCGCTGCTGCTTCCTTTGTTGACTTGTCAGATACAAGTGAAGCGGTTGATGATGACGATGCGTCCGTGGATGTCACGTGGGTGCCCGCTAAAAGAGAAGAAGAAGAGGGGGAAAGTTCAGATGGGGAGACAGAGAGGAGGAGGAGACAAGTTGGAAGGAGGGGGAGGTCGTCGCAAGGAGCTAGTGGCACAGTCAGACAGCATGCATCGGCACCCGGGGTCAGCCAGACAGCACGCCAATCAACGCATGCTGTTGCCACCACCAGAATGCCGTCATCGCAGAGCTCAGCAGTGTGGCATTTTTTTTGTGTGTCTGCCTCTGACAACAGCGATGCCATTTGCAACCTGTGCCAAAAGAAACTGAGTCGTGGGAAGTCCAACACCCACCTAGGTACAACTTCTTTGCGAAGGCACATGATCGCACATAACAAACGCCTATGGGATCAACACATGAGTACAAGCAGCACACAAACTCAAAGCCACCATCCTCCTCCTGGTGCAGCATCTTCAGCCACGTCAACCACTGCTGTCCTCCTTGCCCCCTCTCAACCATCCGCCACTCCGTGTCTCGCCTTGAGCAGTTCCTGCTCATCTGCCCACAGTCAGGTGTCTGTCAAGGTGTCTGAGCGTAAGAAGCCAATGTCACAAAGTCACCCCCTTGCCCGGCATCTGACAGCTGGCTTGTCTGAACTCTTAGCCCGCCAGCTTTTACCATACAAGCTGGTGGAGTCTAAGGCGTTCCAAAAATTTGTAGCTATTGGGACACCGCAGTGGAAGGTACCCGGCCGAAATTTCTTTGCACAAAAGGCAATCCCCAACCTGTACTCGATTGTGCAAAAGGAAGTAATGGCATGTCTGGCACACAGTGTTGGCGCAAGGGTCCATCTGACCACTGATACCTGGTCTGCAAAGCATGGTCAGGGCAGGTATATCACCTACACTGTGCATTGGGTAAACCTGCTGACGGCTGACAAGCATGGAATGCGTGGCTCTGCAGAGGAGTTGGTGACACTGCCACGAATTGCAGGCAGGCCTGCTGCCACCTCCTCTACTTCTCCTACTCCATCCTCTTCCATAACCTCCTTGGCTGAGTCCTCTTCTGCTGCTGCGTCTTGCTCCACATCAACAGCACCTCCCCAGCTCCCCAGGTACTATTCCACATCCCGGATACAGTAGTGTCAAGCCGTCTTGGGGTTGACTTGCCTGAAAGCAGAGAGTCACACCGGACCAGCACTCCTGTCCGCCCTGAATGCACAGGTGGATCAGTGGCTGACTCCGCACCAACTGGAGATCGGCAAGGTGGTTAGTGACAATGGAAGAAATTTGCTGGCGGCATTGAAATTGGGCAAGTTGACACATGTGCCGTGCATGGCACATGTGTGTAATCTGATCGTACAGCTCTTTGTGCATAAGTACCCAGGCTTACAGGACATCCTGAAGCAGGCCAGGAAGGTTTGTGGCCATTTCAGGCGTTCCTACACGGCCATGGCACACTTTTCAGATATCCAGCGGTGAAACAACATGCCAGTGATACGCTTGATTTGCGACAGCCCAACACGTTGGAATTCAACATTCCTAATGTTCGACCGCCTGATCCAACAAGAAAAAGCCGTTAACGACTATTTGTATGACCGGGGTGCTAGAACAGCCTCTGCGGAGCTGGGAATTTTTTTGCCACGTTACTGGACGCTCATGCGCAATGCCTGTAGGCTCATGCGTCCTTTTGAGGAGGTGACAAACCTAGTCGGTCGCACCGAAGGCACCATCAGCGACATCATACCATTTGTGAGGAAGAGGAGTCAGAGGAAGAATGTGGCTTTGAGGAGGAGGAGGAAGACCAACCACAACAGGCATCCCAAGGTGATCGTTGTCACCTATCTGGTACCCGTGGTGTTGTACGTGGCTGGGGGGAAGAAGATACCTTCAGTGAGATCACTGAGGATGAGGAACGGGACATGAGTAGCTCGGCATCCAACCTTGTGCAAATGGGGTCCTTCATACTGTCGTGCCTGTTGAGGGACCCTCGTATAAAAAGGCTGAAGGAGAACGACCTGTACTGGGTGTCCACGCTACTAGACCACCGGTATAAGCATAAAGTGCCTGAAATGTTACCAAATTCCCGCAAGTCGGAAAGGATGCAGCAGTTCCAAAATAAATTAAAAAGTATGCTTTACACAGCGTATAAGGGTGATGTCACAGCAAAATGGGAATCTAACAGGGGAAGAGGTGAAAGTAATCCTCCTCCTCCCACGACCACACCGGCAAGGACAGGACGCTGTACAGACGTGTTGTTGATGGAGGACATGCAGAGCTTTTTAAGTCCTACTAATCGCCACAGCCCTTCGGGGTCCACCCTCAGAGAACGACTCGACCGACAGGTAGCAGACTACCTCACCTTAACTGCAGATATCGAGACTCTGAGGAGCGATGAACCCCTTGACTACTGGGTTTGCAGGCTTGACCTGTGGCCTGAGCTATCCCAATTTGCGATAGAACTTCTGGCCTGCCCCGCTTCAAGTGTCCTGTCAGAAAGGACCTTCAGTGCAGCAGGAGGTATTGTCACTGAGAAGACAAGCCGCCTAGGTCAAAAAAGTCTAGATTACCTCACCTTTATTAAGATGAATGAGGGATGGATCCCGAAGGGACTGACAGTGGGCGATACATTCGACTAAAAAAGGCCTGATGAGATGAGCTGCCTTGGGCTAAAAATGGTCCACACGCTGCTGTATTTTATCTCTGAATGCCGGATGACTTGTGTGACTTATCTGCCACCAACTAGGGTTCAAGACGCAATGTTTTAGGGAACTTTCTGCCTGGGAAACAAACATCAATTTTTCTGGCTGCAACAATACCTAATTTTTCAGGCATGTGTACATGCCTAATTTTTCTGGCCTCTGGTGCTGCACTGTGGCTTCAAAAACCAAACCAAAAAAAAGGCACATAACAGGGATTAAACTGATAGGAATAGTACTACTTAACACACCACTCCTATCTGGTGGCACATTAGATTGCACGCGCAGTGCCCCAAATTTGAAGTAGGAGGACCGACCAAGCATCTTTTTCCATCTCCCGGTTCCTAAAATCGATGCCATATACACGTCCCCTGATAGGGGACGTAACAGGGATTAAACTGATAAGAATAGTACTACTTAACACACCACTCCTATCTGGTGGCACATTAGATTCCACGCGCAGTGCCCCAAATTTGAAGTACGAGGACCGACCAAGCATCTTTTTCCATCTCCCGGTTCCTATAATCGATGCCATATACACGTCCCCTGATAGGGGACATAACGGGGATTAAACTGATAGGAATAGTACTACTTAACACACCTTATAACGCAGAGAGAGGCAACACAGAGAGAGGAGTCTGAAGAAGAGGAGTCAGAGGAGGAAGGTGGCTTTGAGGAGGTGGAAGACCAAACACAGCAGGCGTCCCAGGGGGCTTGTTGTCACCTTTCTGGGACCCTTGGTGTTGTACGTGGCTGGGTGGAGGAAGAGACCTTCAATGACATCAGTGAGGACAAGGAACGGGATATGGCTAGCTGGGTATCCAACCTTGTGCAAATGGGGAGTTTGCGGTTGTGCAAATGGACTGTTTGCGGTTGTTTGCGGTGCGTTAAAGGGACAGTCTAGGCCAAAATAAACTTTCATGATTCAGATAGAGCATGTAATTTTAAACAATTTTCCAATTTACTTTTATCACCAATTTTGCTTTGTTCTCTTGGTATTCTTAGTTGAAAGCTTAACCTAGGAGGTTCATATGCTAATTTCTTAGACCTTGAAGCCCACCTCTTTCAGATTGCATTTTAACAGTTTTTCACCACTAGAGGGTGTTAGTTCACATATTTCATATAGATTTGCTCGTGCACGAGAAGTTATCTGGGAGCAGGCACTGATTGGCTAGACTGCAAGTCTGTCAAAAGAACTGAAAAAAGGGGCAGTTTGCAGAGGCTTAGATACAAAATAATCACAGAGGTTAAAAGTATATTATTATAAATGTGTTAGTTATGCAAAACTGGGAAATGGGTAATAAAGGGATTATGTATCTTTTAAAACAATAAAAATTCTGGTGTAGACTGTCCCTTTAAACGGGGAGTTTGGTCTGTCACTGTGAAGCGGGCGTAACCCTTACACTACCTGATCGATACAACATCATACCTGATGTTTTAAAGCACGTTGTTCCAAACAATTTAGCAATGTTAGGTGATTTATGCCCTTTATGGATTAAAACCAGACTCTGCATCAACTATGTAATTTTCCATGGGAGTTTTGCTATGGATCCCCCTCCGGCATGCCACAGTCCAGGTGTTAGTACCCTTGAAACAACTTTTCCATCACTATTGTGGCCAGAAAGAGTCCCTGTGGGTTTTAAAATTCGCCTGCCTATTGAAATCTATGGCGGTTCGCCCGGTTCGCCTGTTCGCGAACAGTTGTGGAAGTTCGCGTCCGCCGTTCACAAACGCAAAATTTTAGGTTCGCGAAATCACTAATGATCTGTTTATGGAACGGTATTTCTTCAGTTCTGTAATTCTTATCATCCTGAACACGCGAGTGAGATTTCTCCTGGTGTTTCGGTCCGGTTCTTCTGTCCCTAAGCATGTAATTTTTTAGATCATTGTGGGAGATGGTATTTGAGGGCCAATGTAGCCTAGTGGTTGGTTTTGTGACTTGGCAACTCAAAGGTGTAATCTCATGGGATATTCCACTATCAGACCAAACCTGGCCAGTAGTCTTCTTATCCCAGCGTCAAAAGTTCGCAAAATGAGGTAAGCGGTACTCACAATAGACAGGGTAGACTTTGGCGGCAACAGGTAGGGAATCCAGCAGTATGGCAGTTCAAGGGTAAATTAATAGAAGGATCGGAAACAGGCAGGAATCGGCAACAAAGGGAATCCAATAATTACAGTTCAGGAATAAACCAATAGAATGGTCAGGCAGGCAGAGTTCGGTAACAGTATAGCAATCCAATGGTTCAAGGGTTAAACAGGCAGAGTGGTCAGACAGGCAAAGTTCAGCAACTGTATGTCAATCCATTATTTTAGGGTTAAGCAAGCAGAATAGTCAGACAGGCAGAGTTCAATAACAGTATGGCAATCCAGTACTTTAGGGGTTAAGCAAGCAGAGTAGTCAGACAAGCAAAGTTCAATAACAGTATGGCAATCCAGTACTTTAGGGGTTAAGCAAGCAGAGTAGTCAGACAGGCAGAGTTCAATAACAGTATGGCAATCCAGTAATTTAGGGGTTAAGCAAGCAATGTAGTCAGACAGGCAGAGTTCAATAACAGTATGGCAATCCAGTACTTTAGGAGTTAAGCAAGCAGAGTAGTCAGACAGGCATAGTTCAATAGCAGTATGGCAATCCAGTACTTTAGGGGTTAAGCAAGCAGAGTAGTCAGACAGGCAGAGTTCAATAACAGTATGGCAATCCAGTACTTTAGGGGTTAAGCAAGCAGAGTAGTCAGACAGGCATAGTTCAATAACAGTATGGCAATCCAGTACTTTAGGGGTTAAGCAAGCAGAGTAGTCAGACAGGCAGAGTTCAATAACAGTATGGCAATCCAGTACTTTAGGGGTTAAGCAAGCAAAGTAGTCCGACATGCAGAGTTCAATAACAGTATGGCAATCCAGTACTTCAGGGGTTAAGCAAGCAGAGTAGTCAGACAGGCAGCATTCAATAACTTTATGGCAATCCAGAATACAGTAAAATTCACACCCAGGAGCACAATAAATAACACCTATACTTGGGCAGTGATAGGTAGAAAGTGAGCAACTTACATAGGCGCAGAATTCGTGCCACAGGAGATCCTGACCGGCTTCAGAATGAAAGGAGCGTGCGGTGATGACGTCACCACCGCACACACACAGGAACCAACTCTACCCTAGACAACGAGCAGAACAGCAGGTGCCGCGTCCCTAGCAACAGCTAGAGCGGCGCAGCATGACAAAAGTTTGTTGGTTCGCATCCAACCGCTGGGGCTGGATGTTCCTTTATGTGGCTTATCCAGTTCTTAAGGAATTTTCAGGACTGACGATGAGAGAATTCTCTCGCATTCTTTTGTGGGACTCTTAGGCCATTCATTCCTGAGAGTGATGCCTGGGAAGCGGACTGTCTGTCTGACAGGTTGCTTTACGGGAGTGTGGGCCTTATTTCCGGAAGGTTCTTTGAGCTTTCCCTCAGGTGTTGTGTTTCTCTAATTTATCCTAGATGGTTCATACATGGATCCTGTTCGAGGGATCGTCAGTCTGTATGAGGGTATGCACTTATTGTGCCATGGGAGTTCGAGTTATTTCTTCTCTCCTTTTGCCTTTTTTTTAGGGTCTTAGTAGTGTCTTTTTAGTCAGTAATTCAGTGCTCTTTTTTAGTGACTTTAATTAGTGGCTAAAAATATGTCATAGATTGGTAGAGTCGGTGAAACATACAGGGGTGTTTTGGGGCTATTAATTTATTTTAACAAAATTTGGCTTAATTTGCTGTATACAGCACTTTTTTTCTTACCTCCATTTTTTTCAAACTGTTTTCTCAAAATTTGCACACAAACGTGCACTTGATGACGCTATTTACATCATGCGTGATACATCATCATTTTGCGACGTTCTTTTGGCGCCAAATGTTCCCGCCTTTTTTAGCATTATAAGCTCTGCCCCAGACCACTCAGTGCTCTCAGAAAATGCTTAGAGAGCTTTTGTGCACATTGCTTTTTATAATCAGTTTAATCTTTTATAATTATTTGCTCTGTATCCCATTCTCTGAAGCCTGTTATATATATAATATATAGGAGCGTGGATATAAATTTCAGGAGTTAATTTTTTTTTTTCAATTTTGGTTTTGTGCAATTATGTCTCAAACTGAACCTGTCTCAGATGTTACCATAGGATTTAAGCTGCCTGAACATGTTTCTACCAAAGCTAAGTGTGTTTGTTGTAAAAAAGCTGATCTAAATTCTTCAGCTCAATTATGTGGCCCTTGTTTTGACAATCTATTACATGCTAATAATATCTCTATGAGTACAAATGCACCCACTGTTATTCCATCTCAGTTTAATGTACAAAGCATTCCTGCAGAAATGAAAGATTTTATTGCTGCAGCTATAGATAAGGCAATGACTGCTATTCCGCCTTCAAATTAATGTAAAAGGGTTTTGCAACATCTTCCTAAATTTAGTGAATTTTGTTCTGACCATCAGCATACTGATGTATCCTCTACTGATGGGGTTTCCTCTGATTCAGAGGATAGGATATATACTGGTGCTGAGGAGCTAGGGTTTTAAGTCTATAGCTAGATATGTATCTCAAGTGAGTTTATCAGCGTTTGCGATTGGTATATAATGGCAACAGATTAGCAAATATACCTAGGTTACACTAAAGACTAGCTCGAAATAAGCAGATTACAATAGTGTCTGGCTAAATTATATGCCTATCTGACCGTTTGTTATTACTTGGCTAATAAATGAGAGACTAATGTCACTCTCTAAAGAATGCAGTGTTGTAGGAATCAGTAGGTTTGTTAGAAAAATAAATAAATGTGTTTATTTAAGCAGCACAAGAAACAATGTAATGGCAAGAATTCTATATAATATAAGCTAAATAATAAAATCTGGACGTCCAGTCATATATCTAGAACAATATGTATATTTACAATTAGTTACTTAATAGTAAAAGGGTACATTTATATATAAAATTAATACATAGAAAATTGGTGCAGTTAAAAATGATACATTAAAAAATAGTTAGCACAATGAAAGTTCATAGGCTGATAGGCAAAGCGTCTAAGTGCTGTGAAGTGGCACAGCGATATATAGGATAAATAAGTACCTTGAGAGTCCTCAAAACTCTACGTTTAGAGTGAGGTGTTTGAGATAAAAAGGGGCTTTACTTTGTATTAATGGATCCGCTCTCATTAATATGATTGTCATAGTCCTGACGATGATCATCAAAGGCAGGTGAGTCCTGGATTTCCAATTATGCGATCCGTTTGAGGGAGCTGATACCAAGCGGATGTATTCTGATGTGAGCCTTGCTCCTTTCTGTGTCTCCTTACCCGAGCGGCGGGCTGTTGTGTTGGTCTCCGGTCTTCCGTATGCACTTCCGGTTTGGTGACGTCACTGAAGTTCCGTTATTCAGTAATTTCGTATCGCTGAATACGGGGTTTCTGCTGTATGGGGTTTTTCTACTGTATTATACAGTCCCCTTCAGGCAATCAGGATGCACTGGTGGCTTGGTCTTTTTCCTTCCGAGTCTGTATTTAGACGTATAGATGAAAGTGTCCGGTATTATACACAAGACCACTGTGTGGCTGGGTGATTGTAAATTTCACAGGATAAAGAAGGTTAACTCGTTCAACGCGTTTCATTCCCCGGATTTTTCAAGAAGAACGAGTTAACCTTCTTTTTCAAGAAAAAGCCCCAAGCGTGGGGTGAAATGCCTTGAATGAGTTAACCTTCTTTATCCTGTGAAATTTACAATCACCCAGCCACACAGTGGTCTTGTGTATAATACCGGACACATTGTCCTTTCATCTATACGTCTAAATACAGACTCGGAAGGAAAAAGACCAAACCACCAGTGCATCCTGAAGGGGACTGTATAATATAGTAGAAAAACCCCATACAGCAGAAACCACGTATTCAGCGATACGAAATGACCGAATAACGGAACTTCAGTGACGTCACCAAACCGGAAGTGTATACGGAAGCCCGGAGACCAACACAACAGCCCGCCGCTTGGGTAAGGAGACACAGAAAGGAGCAAGGTTCACATCAGAATACATCCGCTTGGTATCAGCTCCCTCAAATGGATCGCATAATTGGAAATCCAGGACTCACCTGCCTTTGATGATCATCGTCAGGACTACGACAATCATATTAATGAGAGTGGATCCATTAATACAAAGTAAAGGCCCTTTTTTTCTCAAACACCTCACTCTAAACGTAGAGTTTTGAGGACTCTCAAGGTACTTATTTATCCTATATACTGCTGTGCCACTTCACAGCACTTAGATGCTTTGCCTATCAGCCTATGAACTTTCATTGTGCTAACTATTTTTTAATGTATCATTTTTAACTGCACCAATTTTATATGTATTAATTTTATATATAAATGTACCCTTTTACTATTAAGTAACTAATTGTAAATATACATATTGTTCTAGATATATGACTGGACGTCCAGATTTTATTATTTATCTTATATTATATAGAATTCTTGCCATTACACTGTTTCTTGTACTGCTTAAATAAATACATTTATTTTTTTTTCTAACAAACCTACTGATTCCTACAATACTGCATTATTTAGAGAGTGACATTAGTCTCTCATTTATTAGCCAAGTAATAACAAAAGGTCAGATAGGCATATAATTTAGCCAGACACTATTGTAATCTGCTTATTTCGAGCTAGTCTTTAGTGTAACCTAGGTATATTTGCTAATCTTTTGCCATTATATACCAATCGCAAACGCTGATAAACTCACTTGAGATACATATCTAGCTATAGACTTAAAACCCTAGCTCCTCAGCGCCAGTATATATCCTCTCTCTTCTACCTTGCTCAACCAGGGGTATCTTATTGGGGTACCCTTTTATACTTGGCTTTTAGGGATCCCTAGCGCCTACACATTTTTTCTTTACCTCTGATTCAGAGGATGCCACGTCAGAGACAGAAATAGACAACTATTCTCTTTTATTTAAGATAGAACATATTCACTCTCTATTAAAGGAAGTATTGTTTACTTTGGGCATTGAGGAGTCTAAACCTCCTGATGATAAAGCTATTAATTGTTTAAATTCTGTATTTAAAACTACTGTTATTACTTCTGAAGTTTTTCCTATTCCAGACGCTATCTCTAATGTGATTGATAAAGAATGGTCTAAACCTGGTACTTCTTTTAACCCTTCTTCTAGGTTTAAGAAATTGTATCCTTTACCTGTGGCTAATCTAGAGCTTTGGGAAACGGTTCATTAGGTTGATGGGGCGATTTCCACTCTTGCCAAACGTACTACTATTCTTATGGAAGACAGTACTTCTTTTAAGGATCCTTTAGATAGGAAGTTTGAATCTTATCTAATGAGGGCATATTTATATACTGGTTATATTCTTAGACCAGTTATATAGTATGGTTGATGTTGCTGCTGCTTCTACATTTGGTTGTACAGTTTAGCACAGCAGTTGTCCTTCAGATCCTGAATTATCTAACATTATTTTACTTCAACATGGAAATCATTTTATTTGTGATGCTATATTTGATGTTATGAAGTTCAATGTCAAATCTATTTCTTCAGCCATTCTAACTAGAAGAGCTTTATGGCTTAAACCTTTTAATGCTGACATGGTGTCTAAAACTAAATTATTAGTTCTCTCTTTACATGGTAAAAATCCTTTTGGTTCACAAGTGGATTCTATTATATCCACTGTTACTGTGGGTAAGGGAGTTTTTCTGCCCCAAGACAAGAAATTTAAGGGTACATTTAGAGCTTCCAATCATTTTCGTTCCTTAAGTCAGAATAGAGAACAGAAAAATACTCCTTCCCCTAAGGCCTCTGGCTCTAAATGTAGACCATCTCCGAATTGGAATAAATCCAAGCCTTATAAGAAACAAAATCTTGCCCCTAAACCTGCATGAAGGTGCGTCCCTCAAACAAGTTCTTCTGGTGGGGGGCAGACTAGAGCTATTTCAAAAAGTTTGGTCAGGCTCTGTCCAAAATCAGTGGATTCAGAATATTATTTTTCAGGCGTATCGAATTGGATTCAGAATAAGACCTCCCATGGGAAAATTCTTTCTTACCCATGTACCAAAAACCCAGTAAAAGCCCAAGCATTTCAGTTTCAGATCTAGAACTTTCAGGGGTAATTTTCCTAGTTCCTCAGCAGGAACAAGGTTTGGGTTTTTATTCAAAAGAAGGAAAATTCTTTCAGACAAATTTTGGATCTGAAACCTTAAATTGTTTTGTTAGTCCCAACTTTAAAGATGGTGACTATAAGGACTATTCTGCCTTTTGTTCAGCAAGGTCACTTCATATCCACAATAGACTTACAGGACGCTTACCCAGGGCCGCCACTAGAAATTTTGAGGCCCCTGACTTAACCATTGATCAGCCCCCCCCTTTGACAATATTTGACCAAGTGACTAAAACGTATATGCACTTTATTCTTAAGTGTAGTCAAATTTGGAAATGTTGTAAAGTAGGTAGTAACACAGAAACACTCATACACTGAAACACACACACTCACACATAAGGATTCACATATAGACACTCTAGCAGACATGCAAAGAAACACACAAACACACTCAGACACAGACACTCAGCACTTGTTTACACATTGACCTGACAAGTAATGAGGTAGACTACAGTTTTGTCAAAAAAGGAGATTTACAAAACAAAATATGGAATTCTGATTATCTTTTTGTCAAGGAAGATGCCAACTAAATGATGACAACAGCATGCAGTGGCTGAAAGGAAGGGCCCTGAACTGACTAAACAATCATTTAAAGGTTAAATGTTGGATTGGTGACTTCCAGAAAGGTCTCGTTAGTCTCAAAGTCTGTAGAAAGATGTGACTAATCAGTATTAAGGTCAAAATGTCCTAAAAAGGAACAGACAATGGACACACAAGCACACAAACTCAAACACAAACTTGTACATACACCCAAGGAAACACCGACAGAGACAGCCTCAGAAAACACACAAAGACATACACACACCCACAGAAAACACACAAAAACATACACACACAGATAAACAACCACATAAAACACAGAAAGACATACATGCACACCCTCACTGAGACATCCACAGAAAACACACAAAGACATACACAAACTCTCACAGAGACACTAACAGAAAATGCACAGACATACACACACCCTCACAGAGACATACACAGAAAACACACACCCTCACAAAGACATCCACAGAAAACACAGAGACATACACACCCACCCTCACAGAGGCATCCAGAGAAAATACACAGACATACATACACACACCCTCAAAGAGACACCCATAGAAAAAGCACAAAGACATGTGCACACACCCTCACAGACATCCACAGAAAATGCACAAAGACATACACACCCACCCTCACAGAGAGACCCACAGAAAAAAATACATACACACTCATAGAGATACAAGAAAAAGCACAAAGACATAAACACAGACACCCACAGAAACACTCACAGGAAGTAACATTTCTGCACATTGCATCCCCTAAATCAACAGTGTGTGACATGCATGATAAAAAAAAATTACAGAAATTAAGAAATCACTTTTTAAACAATTATATTTGTAAATGTGCAAACAAAAATAATTCTGTGAATTCAAAATCATACATTAATGATCTGGGTAGATGGCTAGATGAAGAAAAGTACTTTTAAAAGGTTGACATATGTTTTTTTTTCTCCCCATTTTCCCTAACCAAGAGCAGCACTTCAAATATAGTGTACAAATGTCCCCATCTGTCAGCTGTACTTATGGATTTTGAAAATGCTGTACTCTGTATGGTCTTGGTGGAACCATAAGTTGTGGTACTCATACCATTCGATCTGGTAAATGCAGAATTTAGGCTTGTTTGTATGTATTTCAAAATTAAGTCAGCTGTAGTGTAAACTGAACAGTTTTAAGTTAACCTGTCTCATTGCAAACACTGAACAATCTTAGTCTGAGAGTATAACATTTTATGCAGATGTAAAATTCTTAGAAAAAATGCCTCCTTGCATCTGAAAAGTCCTTGAATAAAGGGGCAGTAAACTGATGTGTAATATATATATATATATATATATATATATATATATATATATATATATATATATATATATATATATATATATATATATATATATATATATAAAATGCATATCTGCCAAAAGGGCACCTACCATTTGTGTATTGAGGAGGAAACATTTCTGCATGGCTTTAAATATAGAATTTCTACAGCATTGTTAAATAATCATAAATACACTGCTGCTAAAAAAAAATGTGTTTTATGGACCTCTGGCCCCACCATACAACTGCTACCACACTGAAGTTACAATATGAAATTGCACAAAGAAATAAAAAAACATTTACTAAGTAAGTCCTACCTCCTCTGCAATGCTGTCTGACTCAGGCAAACACTGTACAAACAAAGTGTCAAGTCTGTCTCACACTGTGCATAGTGGTTTAGTGTACACTCAGATATCCTCTCAAATGCTAATACTTTTTAGTTGTTCTTGTCTCATAGGGCCCCTGACAGGAGTCACCTCTGTCACCCCCAGATGGAGGCCCTGCGCTTACCTTCACATTCCAATCTAGACCACTATCGATTTCTGAGATTCCCTTTTCAAAACAAGCATTACCAATTTGTCGCTCTTCCGATTGGCCTTGCAACAGCACCAAGCATATTCTCAAAGGTTCTCTGCGCCCTTCTATCTGTAATCAGAGAGCAGGGCATTTCGGTGTTTCCTTATTTGGACGATATCTTGGTACTAGCTCAATCTTTTCATTTAGCAGAGTTTCACATGAAACAACCAGTGTTGTTTCTTCACAGACATGGTTGGAGGATCAATTTACCCAAAAGTTTATTGATTTCTAAGACAGAGGTTACCTTTTTAGGTTTCCAGATAGGGATATAGTCATGGACAATGAATCTAACAGAAAATAAATGATTGAGATAGGTTTCAGCCTGTCTAAACCTTCAGTCTCTATCATTCCCTTCAGTGGCTATGTGCATGGAAGTTTTAGGTCTCATGATTGCAGCATCGGACACGATCCCTTTTGCTCGTTTTCATATAAGACCTCTACAGCTTTGCATGCTGAATCAATGGTGCAGGGATTATACTCGGATATCACAGTTGATATACTTAAATCCCAACATTCAACTCTCTCTGTCCTGGTGGTTGGACCATCATCGGATTCTTCAAGGGGCCTCTTTTGTTCGTCCTTCCTGGACGGTGATTTCAACAGATGCAAGTCTCACAGGTTGGGGAGCTGTTTGGGGGTCTCTGATAGGACTCAAATATCACAACTGATATACTTAAATCCCAACACTCAACTCTCTCTGACTTGGTGGTTAAACCATCACTTTATTGTTCAAGGGGCCTCTTTTGTTCATTCTACGTGGACTGCGATCACAACAGATGCAAGTCTCAGAGGTTGGGGAGCTGTCTGGGGGTCTTTGACAGAACAAGGGTTTTGGAATCTTCGAGAAGCGAGGTTACCAATCAATATCTTAGAACTCTGTGCTATTTTCAGAGCTCTTCAGGCTTGGCCTCTATTAAAGAGAGAACCGTATATTCAGTTTCAAACAGACAAGGAGTCCTAATTATTAAGAGCTGAATGGCCCTGAATACTAGGGATGCACCGAAATGAAAATTCTGGACCGAAACCAATACCAAAAATTCAGGATGCCCCTGGCCGAAAACCGAAAGGAAACCGAAATGTTTTTTTTTCTTTTTTAACTACAGTGTGTGTGTGTGTGTAGCTGAGAGAGCTTGTAGGTGGGAAAGCTCCAACAAATGGACATGGTCACTTGTACTGTATCTGCAGTGAAACTGGTGGAGCTCTACAAGGGAGAGCGTGGTTATAGCCAGACAACAATACAAGGTGGACATGTGTTTTGTTTTTGAGTGTAGTTATCCGTGCGATGGGCGTGGCTGCACCTGATCGTCTCTCATCGTATCTCTGCCTAGTTACTGGTTCGGGGGCGAATAGAAGGTCTACGCACAAGAGGCTGATGTATGAGCACTGTATATAAGGCTTATACATATTCACTGAGTGTGCTTAGGGCTGTGTCTGATAATATTAAGTGTTTATAAACATGTTACTTATCCTCCTTTGAATACTGTATTCAGAACTTTGGTTTCCTTCTAAAAAAAAAAGGGCACTGCTGGTTTGAAATATCATCATGTCATAGTACTTATGTGTGCGCTCTCTGTACCATGCCAGTGCTGTGCTGCTCAGCTTATGCTAAGGATAGACATGTAACTCAATAGAACAGTGGAGGTCTGTGCATTTTTAGCCATTTTGGTCCTCTTTGGGCCGAAATTGGAATTGCACATTTTCAGCGGCCCAAATTTTGGTGCATCGCTAGTATTATTCTTTATTTAGTTCTGTGTAACAGAATCAGATTTAACCATTTATTTTTTTTACCAATTATCAAAATAAAGTATAGTCCTAGAAAACTATTATTATATGCAAAACAGTAAGTCAAGCAATGAACTCAAACAGCAGCTCTAGGCTGGCATCAAATTTGAAATATGCTACACAATTTTACCTAAAATAAAAGGCAAAAAAACGAAAACTGAAATAACCAAAAATGCCATTTTCGTCCAAAACTTTCTGCGGACGAAATTTCGGTGCATCCCTACTGAATACCCGTTTCCGCATGAGCCTTCAGCGATGCCTGATATGCTACAGTGGATCATGTCCACCAGACATTGATAAATCGGCCCCAATGTCACAACAGTGGCATATGTCAATCATCAAGGGGGGACTTGAAGTCCCCTAGCAATGAAGGAAGTATCTCTACTTTCTTGGGCAGAATCCAACTCTTGTCTAATCACAAAGATTCATATCCCAGGTGTAGACAGTGCGGATGTGGGGTCTTCCAGACATAGATCTCTCTTCTAAACAAGAAACTTCCCAGATACCTCTCCAGGTCCAGGGATACTCAGGTGGAAATGATGGATGCTCTAGCAGTTCCTTGGTTTTACCAACCTGCTTCTATTTTTCCATCTCTAGTTCTTCTTCCAAGAGTGATCTTAAAGATCATAATGGAACAATCTTATGTGTTTCTGATAGCACCAGCATGGTCTCGCATGTTGTGGTATGTGGCCCTTGTCTGAATGTCCAGATGCCAACCTTGGTCACTTCCTCTAAGACCAAACCTTCTGTCTCAAGGTCCGTTTTTCCATCCGGATCTTAAATCTCTAAATTTGAAGGCATAGAAATCGAACACTCAGTCTTTAGTCATAGAGGTTTCTCTGACTCAGTAATTAACAGTATGATACAGGCTTGTAAGCCTGTTTCAAGGAAAATATATCACAAAGATTGGAAAACCTATTTCTTTCATGTAATTGGCAAGAGTCCATGAGCTAGTGACATATGGGATATACAATCCTACCAGGAGGGGCAAAGTTTCCCAAACCTCAAAATGCCTATAAATACACCCCTCACCACACCCACAATTCAGTTTTACAAACTTTGCCTCCTATGGAGGTGGTGAAGTAAGTTTGTGCTAAGATTTCTACGTTGATATGCGCTTCTCAGCATTGTTGAAGCCCGATTCCTCTCAGAGTACAGCGAATGTCAAAGGGACATGAAGGGAGTATCACTTATTGAATACGATGATTTCCCTAACGGGGGTCTATTTCATAGGTTCTCTGTTATCGGTCGTAGAGATTCATCTCCTACCTCCCTTTTCAGATCGACGATATACTCTCAATTTACCATTCAACTTTAACTTCTAATGTGCATGATATACCTGTAAATTTTAAAGAATTTGTTTCTGATTCTATTCTGAAGGCTTTGGGGCCTAGTTATCAAGCCGTCAACCTCAAATACGCTGGAATTCCGCAGCGTATTTGTGGCGAGGCTGATTCGCCTTAGTTATCAAAGGCTCGAGACCGGCAAAAGTAGAATTTTGTGACGTAAGCTTCGATCCGCCGGACTCAGTCCGATACAGATCGATTCTTACGTCACTCCAGATGTTCCGCACACAAGTGCGGCACAATCTCACTACTTTTGCTAGTTATCAAAAAACTAGCAGGTACGCTCGGCACTTTTACGGCCCAGCGTACCTGGTTTTCAAAGCGCCAGCCTGGAGGCGGCGGATCCCATAGGAATCAATGGGAGTCTGACCATAGCGAAAGTACAAGTTCGCTGCTGACAGACATCCCATTGATTCCTATGGGAGATGTCTGCACCTAACACCTTAACATGTACCCCGAGTCTAAACACCCCTAATCTGTCCCCCCTACACCGCCGCAAGTAAATAAAGTTATTACCCCCTAAACCGCCGCTCCCGGAGCCCACCGCAAGCTACTCTATACATATTAACCCCTAAACCGCCGCCTCCCGGAGCCCACCGCAACTATAATAAATGTATTAACCCCTAAACCGCCGCTCCCGGAGCCCACCGCCACCTACATTATACCTATTAACCCCTATCCTGCCCCCCTATACCGCCGCCCTCTATAATAACGTTATTAACCCCTAAACCTAAGTCTAACACTAACCCTAACGCCCCCCTAACTTAAATATTAATTAAATAAATCTAAATAATATTTATATTATTAACTAAATTAATCCTATTTAAAACTAAATGCTTACCTGTAAAATAAACCCTAATATAACTACAATATAAATAATAATTATATTGTAGCTATCTTAGGATTTATTTTTATTTTACAGGCAACTTTCAATTTATTTTAACTAGGTACAATAGCTATTAAATAGTTATTAACTATTTAATAGCTTACCTAGCTAAAATAAAGAGAAATTTACCTGTAAAATAAAAACTAACCTAAGTTACAATTACACCTAACACTACACTATACTTTAATAAATTATTTATATTTAAAACTAAATACTTACCTGTAAAATAAACCCTAATATAGCTACAATATAAATAATAATTATATTGTAGCTATCTTAGGATTTATATTTATTTTACAGGTAACTTTGTATTTATTTTAGCTAGTTAGAATAGTTATTAAATAGTTATTAACTATTTAATAACTACCTAGCTAAAATAAATACAAAATTACCTGTAAAATAAATGCTAACCTAAGTTACAATTAAACCTAATACTACACTATCATTAAATTAATTAAATAAACTACCTACAAATAACTACAATTAAATACAATTACATAAACTAACTAAAGTACAAAAAATAAAAAAAGCTAAGTTACAGAAAATAAAAAAATAAGTTACAAACATTTTACAAATATTACAACAATTTTAAGCTACTTACACCTAATCTAAGCCCCCTAATAAAATAACAAACCCCCCAAAATAAAAAAATGCCCTACCCTATTCTAAATTAAATAAAGTTCAACGCTCTTTTACCTTACCAGCCCTTAAAAGGGCCATTTGTGGGGGCATGCCCCCAAAAGTTCAGCTCTTTTGCCTGTAAATGAAAATACAAACCCCCCCCACATTAAAACCCACCACCCACATACCCCTAATCTAACCCAAACCCCCCTTACAAAAACCTAACACTAATCCCCTGAAGATCTTCCTACCTTGAGTCGTCTTCACTCAGCCGAGCAGCGATGGAACCCAAGTGGACATCCGGACCGGCAGAAGTGATCATCCAAGGGGCGCTGAAGAAATCTTCCATCCGATGAAGTCATCATCCAGGCGGCGCTGAAGAAGTCTTCGATCCGGGCGATGTCATCTTCCAAGCCGGGTCTTGAATCTTCCTTCCGCCGCCGCGGAACATCCTTCTTCACCGACGGACTACGACGAATGAAGGCTCCTTTAAGGGACGTCATCCAAGATGGCGTCCCCTCAATTCCGATTGGTTGATAGGATTCTATCAGCCAATCGGAATTAAGGTAGGAAACATCTGATTGGCTGATGGAATCAGCCAATCAGATTCAAGTTCAATCCGATTGGCTGATCCAATCAGCCAATCAGATTGAGCTCGCATTCTATTGGCTGATCGGAACAGCCAATAGAATGCAAGCTCAATCTGATTGGAAGACCCGGCTTGGAAGATGACATCGCCCGGATCGAAGACTTCTTCAGCGCCGCCTGGATGATGACTTCATCGGATGGAAGATTTCTTCAGCGCCCCTTGGATGATCACTTCTGCCGGTCCGGATGTCCACTTGGGTTCCATCGCTGCTCGGCTGAGTGAAGACGACTCAAGGTAGGAAGATCTTCAGGGGATTAGTGTTATTTTTTTATTTTGGGGGGGGTTGTTATTTTATTAGGGGGCTTAGATTAGGTGTAAGTAGCTTAAAATTGTTATATTAGAAAAGGAGAAAATAAGGACAGAGGCATTAATATGGCACACTTGGGGGATTGACATCTCTTAACAAATTGGGTAGGTGATTGTGTGTTGAGGGACTATGTAATTAGTTTAAAACTTAACGTTTATTATTTATTATTCATTAGATAAAAAATATATATATAGTTGTACACAGTGGTGTGGACCATGCCACTATATGTTAAAAATCCATTCACATACACATGAAAGAAAAAGAAAAACAAATTAACTAAAGATTGAAGAAAAAATTAAAGAAAGAAATAATTTATATACAAGCACTGCTAACTCTCTGTATTAGGAGTAGCCTCCTATAAGTTGCACAATTAAATATGTAATATCAGGGTAAAGGTATCGTCATAAAATGGTTTCTATGTTTCTATGTGGTCCGCAGCATGCTTGGGTGGAGGTATTAGGAAGAAGTACTATTGTCGATAATGCTTATGTGCCTTAAATCAATTAAACTGAAAATACTTCTAACATTCTCCCATTCCCAAAGCAAGCTAATTAATGACCGTTAAAGGTGCCCTAAAAGAGGGCCAACAAATATACCAAAGGACGATATTCAGAGAAAAGTTTTCTAATAACCTAAACCCATTTTTTTATATCTATATTCCATAACACAACAGAGAGCGCAGTGCAAACGGCCTAACACTCATTTCGCATACGCTTTATCAAAGGCTGACCCGATCACCTCCCGGGATTTCCTTATGTAGGTCCTTAGACCAATCCTGATCTATTATTTAGACTGACGCGTCTAATCGTCCAATCGCGGATGATCTTCAGCGATTGGTTCAGAACAGAGGGTGTGTGCCGTTACACCAATAGTGTGCGGTTGGATACACATGAGGGCGTGAATACGCTCCTTGTCATTTCGCTCCATCCCGGACTCCACTGGAAACGGCGCATAAATATTAAAAGGGGATAGTAAACAAAAAACCCGTTATTCATCATAACAATGTATTTGCATATAAATGCTATGATCGTTCAAACTCCTTGGGTTTAAGTACGTAATGCTATGCCACAGAAAATTCAGAGTTCCATGGTCCCAGAATTCTGGTTAGTTGTATTACAATTTGCCCATTATTAAACATAACGATTTTTAGTAATTACCATTACTGTGTGTATAAATGCATATTGATATGAATCAATCCAATAAAATATTATTGCTTATATAAATAAATAATATTTTAGATGCAGGTTCAGAGAAGTTTTAATCACTATTTCAAGCTTATTCTCTAGAAACTTTTTCCTTTCAACCTGTGCCTTATGTTTATGTAGTATTGCTAGTATTTACTACTGAATTCATTCCAATTATCCCACTCTATATTCATTCCATATATGATTCTTGTATAGAAACATAGGTAACTGTAAATATGAGTTTATATTGCTATAACTCCAGTGATTAGGTTACAAGAACTGAAATAGTGATATGCAATTATATTTAGAATTTCACAAATATAGTGAATGGGATCCATACGAGGTAACAGTAGATCAGAACTTGTGTTGTTTTACCTTACGTAGTTAGGCTTCAAAAAAGCTCAAAAAATTAGATACATAATTATATTCACTTATTTAGGAGTATCCCAGGTATATTGAAAAAAGTTCATAGTAATCTCCCTACGGGGTCTCAGGATTTTAAGTCTAAAAATAACTACCTAGTTCGGTTAGAAGGTTGATAGTTCTTCCAAAATTCACGCAAGTTACACATAATCCAGATATTGAGATACTAGGTTATATCTATTCAAGACTTATTTATAATCATACATTGATTCCAGGGGTCATATCCTCAAGATTGATATGGCATCATTTTTTGGGGGATTTTTACTCTAGGAATGCACTAAAAGTTAAAGTTTCATTGAGCCCCTTAGGACTCATACTCTGCATCCTGAAGATCCATTTCGTCTCTGCTTTAAGTAATGCTTTTTCGATATTCCCCCCTCTTATTCCTAATGGGACTTTCTGGAGAATCCAGCCTTGCAATTCTGGTTTGCAGTCATGTTTTTCTAGAAAATGTCTTGCTACTGTGGTCAATTTTTTGTCATGTTCCAAGTCATTTCTTGCATTTTTGATGTTGCATATATGTTCGCCCAAACGTCTTCTGAATTCCCGTGTCGACATACCTACATACTTCTTCTTACAGTTGCATTCAATACAGTAGATAATATTTTTGCTCCTACAATTGTAGAAGTCGTTCATTACGATCACTCCAGATGGAAAGATATTGATCTGCTTCACATTTAATATGTATGGGCAGAATTTGCATGTTCCACATGCATATGTTCCCAAAAAGTCCTTTCTTTTTTTAGGAGTATTTTTAACAAAATGACTCTTCGTTATCTTATCCCTAATAGTAGGGGCTCTTCTCCAGCTCATTGCAATATTATTGCCAATACACTTGGATAAATCCTCGTCAGTTTTTAGAATATGTACATGCGTGTTAAGTATTTCCTTTATTTCCTTATGTGCAGTATTGAAAGTACTTACAAACCTAACTCTGTTATCCATGTTGTTCTTGGATTTAGGTTTCAACAACTGTGCTCTGTCCGTATGGAGGGCTCTGTGATATGCCTTTTTTAGGATACTATTTGGGTATCCTCTAGTTTTTAATCTCTTTTTCATATCCATTGCCTGATTTTTAAAGTCTATAATGTCAGAGCAATTACGCCTTAACCTAAGAAATTCCCCAAAGGGTATGGCTTTCTTGGTGGCTGGATGATGTGCACTTTGGAAATTCAATATTGAGTTCGTGGCAGTTTCCTTCCTATAGAGGTCTGATTTAATCTGACCAAACATATCTCTCGAAATCTTTAAATCAAGGAATGTAACACTTTCATGATTGATTTCATATGTTAGACGTAAATTCAAATTATTAGTGTTGAGGATTCCAATAAATTCTTTGAATATGGATATGTCCCCTTTCCAAATTAGGAAGACGTCATCTATGTACCTGAGCCACAGGACAATATTGTCCGCATATTTTTCCATATCCATTCCAAACACAAATTCTCGCTCCCACCACCCTAAGTATATGTTCGCATAGGTGGGGGCACAGGCTGTGCCCATGGCTGTTCCTCGAATTTGCAGGAAGAATTTGTCATTAAAGACAAAGAAGTTATGGCTCAGTACAAATTTGAGTAATTTGACTATGAATGTATTTTTGGGAGTATGTTCTATTGCTTCCATTTGGAGAAAATAGTTAACTGCATGACAGCCCCAGTGATGTTCAATTGACGTGTAGAGAGACTCTACGTCACACGTTGCTAAGAGCATATCATCTTCTAGGGTCATGTCTTCAATTTTACTCAGAACATCCATCGTGTCTCTCGTGTATGAGGGTAAAGTTAGAACAATATTTCTTAATCTCAAATCCAAATACCTTGATGCCTGTTCACAGAGACTACCAATTCCAGCCACAATTGGTCTACCAGGGGGTGTCTGTTTGTTTTTATGTATCTTGGGTAATAAATAGCACTCAAAAAAATGTACACAAAGCACAATGATAGTGATGAAGAGACGCAAGCCATTATGGACCTTGTGACACTACTAGAAGACAATGAAATGACAATACCTAATACTCCAGATTGGCACAAGAAACTTACAAAGAAGTCCACATTTATGCCACAACTCTCCTCCTTTCCACAGATAGAAATATTCTTAAAAGTAGTCTGCAGAGATATTTTGAATTTAAGAGAAAGGGATTGGAGTAATCTAAGCATTCAAAAGTGGGATGATGTGATCATCAAGCCATCTGATAAGGGAGGTAATATTGTCATCTGGCCGGTACCTATGTACATCACGGAAGCAATGAAACAGCTGGGTGACACTAAGTGTTACAAATTTTTATGGAGCAATCCTAGTGAGGACTACCTGAAAATGTATGAAACCTTAGTGAGGGATGCCAAGAAAGATAACCTGATTGATGAAAAAGAAGAGAAATTCTTAAAAGTGGACAATCCTAAAATTGCCACTTTTTATTTATTACCCAAGATACATAAAAACAAACAGACACCCCCTGGTAGACCAATTGATGCTGGAATTGGTAGTCTCTGTGAACAGGCATCAAGGTATTTGGATTTGAGATTAAGAAATATTGTTCTAACTTTACCCTCATACACGAGAGACACGATGGATGTTCTGAGTAAAATTGAAGACATGACCCTAGAAGACGATATGCTCTTAGCAACGTGTGACGTAGAGCCTCTCTACACGTCAATTGAACATCACTGGGGCTGTCATGCAGTTAACTATTTTCTCCAAATGGAAGCAATAGAACATACTCCCAAAAATACATTCATAGTCAAATTACTCAAATTTGTACTGAGCCATAACTTCTTTGTCTTTAATGACAAATTCTTCCTGCAAATTCGAGGAACAGCCATGGGCACAGCCTGTGCCCCCACCTATGCGAACATATACTTAGGGTGGTGGGAGCGAGAATTTGTGTTTGGAATGGATATGGAAAAATATGCGGACAATATTGTCCTGTGGCTCAGGTACATAGATGACGTCTTCCTAATTTGGAAAGGGGACATATCCATATTCAAAGAATTTATTGGAATCCTCAACACTAATAATTTGAATTTACGTCTAACATATGAAATCAATCATGAAAGTGTTACATTCCTTGATTTAAAGATTTCGAGAGATATGTTTGGTCAGATTAAATCAGACCTCTATAGGAAGGAAACTGCCACGAACTCAATATTGAATTTCCAAAGTGCACATCATCCAGCCACCAAGAAAGCCATACCCTTTGGGGAATTTCTTAGGTTAAGGCGTAATTGCTCTGACATTATAGACTTTAAAAATCAGGCAATGGATATGAAAAAGAGATTAAAAACTAGAGGATACCCAAATAGTATCCTAAAAAAGGCATATCACAGAGCCCTCCATACGGACAGAGCACAGTTGTTGAAACCTAAATCCAAGAACAACATGGATAACAGAGTTAGGTTTGTAAGTACTTTCAATACTGCACATAAGGAAATAAAGGAAATACTTAACACGCATGTACATATTCTAAAAACTGACGAGGATTTATCCAAGTGTATTGGCAATAATATTGCAATGAGCTGGAGAAGAGCCCCTACTATTAGGGATAAGATAACGAAGAGTCATTTTGTTAAAAATACTCCTAAAAAAAGAAAGGACTTTTTGGGAACATATGCATGTGGAACATGCAAATTCTGCCCATACATATTAAATGTGAAGCAGATGAATATCTTTCCATCTGGAGTGATCGTAATGAATGACTTCTACAATTGTAGGAGCAAAAATATTATCTACTGTATTGAATGCAACTGTAAGAAGAAGTATGTAGGTATGTCGACACGGGAATTCAGAAGACGTTTGGGCGAACATATATGCAACATCAAAAATGCAAGAAATGACTTGGAACATGACAAAAAATTGACCACAGTAGCAAGACATTTTCTAGAAAAACATGACTGCAAACCAGAATTGCAAGGCTGGATTCTCCAGAAAGTCCCATTAGGAATAAGAGGGGGGAATATCGAAAAAGCATTACTTAAAGCAGAGACGAAATGGATCTTCAGGATGCAGAGTATGAGTCCTAAGGGGCTCAATGAAACTTTAACTTTTAGTGCATTCCTAGAGTAAAAATCCCCCAAAAAATGATGCCATATCAATCTTGAGGATATGACCCCTGGAATCAATGTATGATTATAAATAAGTCTTGAATAGATATAACCTAGTATCTCAATATCTGGATTATGTGTAATTTGCGTGAATTTTGGAAGAACTATCAACCTTCTAACCGAACTAGGTAGTTATTTTTAGACTTAAAATCCTGAGACCCCGTAGGGAGATTACTATGAAATCAATCATGAAAGTGTTACATTCCTTGATTTAAAGATTTCGAGAGATATGTTTGGTCAGATTAAATCAGACCTCTATAGGAAGGAAACTGCCACGAACTCAATATTGAATTTCCAAAGTGCACATCATCCAGCCACCAAGAAAGCCATACCCTTTGGGGAATTTCTTAGGTTAAGGCGTAATTGCTCTGACATTATAGACTTTAAAAATCAGGCAATGGATATGAAAAAGAGATTAAAAACTAGAGGATACCCAAATAGTATCCTAAAAAAGGCATATCACAGAGCCCTCCAATACGGACAGAGCACAGTTGTTGAAACCTAAATCCAAGAACAACATGGATAACAGAGTTAGGTTTGTAAGTACTTTCAATACTGCACATAAGGAAATAAAGGAAATACTTAACACGCATGTACATATTCTAAAAACTGACGAGGATTT
Organism: Bombina bombina; assembly: GCF_027579735.1. Lineage (NCBI taxonomy): Eukaryota > Metazoa > Chordata > Amphibia > Anura > Bombinatoridae > Bombina > Bombina bombina. The sequence goes on from NC_069499.1 coordinate 392,014,444, forward strand.
ATCCAAGTGTATTGGCAATAATATTGCAATGAGCTGGAGAAGAGCCCCTACTATTAGGGATAAGATAACGAAGAGTCATTTTGTTAAAAATACTCCTAAAAAAAGAAAGGACTTTTTGGGAACATATGCATGTGGAACATGCAAATTCTGCCCATACATATTAAATGTGAAGCAGATGAATATCTTTCCATCTGGAGTGATCGTAATGAATGACTTCTACAATTGTAGGAGCAAAAATATTATCTACTGTATTGAATGCAACTGTAAGAAGAAGTATGTAGGTATGTCGACACGGGAATTCAGAAGACGTTTGGGCGAACATATATGCAACATCAAAAATGCAAGAAATGACTTGGAACATGACAAAAAATTGACCACAGTAGCAAGACATTTTCTAGAAAAACATGACTGCAAACCAGAATTGCAAGGCTGGATTCTCCAGAAAGTCCCATTAGGAATAAGAGGGGGGAATATCGAAAAAGCATTACTTAAAGCAGAGACGAAATGGATCTTCAGGATGCAGAGTATGAGTCCTAAGGGGCTCAATGAAACTTTAACTTTTAGTGCATTCCTAGAGTAAAAATCCCCCAAAAAATGATGCCATATCAATCTTGAGGATATGACCCCTGGAATCAATGTATGATTATAAATAAGTCTTGAATAGATATAACCTAGTATCTCAATATCTGGATTATGTGTAACTTGCGTGAATTTTGGAAGAACTATCAACCTTCTAACCGAACTAGGTAGTTATTTTTAGACTTAAAATCCTGAGACCCCGTAGGGAGATTACTATGAACTTTTTTCAATATACCTGGGATACTCCTAAATAAGTGAATATAATTATGTATCTAATTTTTTGAGCTTTTTTGAAGCCTAACTACGTAAGGTAAAACAACACAAGTTCTGATCTACTGTTACCTCGTATGGATCCCATTCACTATATTTGTGAAATTCTAAATATAATTGCATATCACTATTTCAGTTCTTGTAACCTAATCACTGGAGTTATAGCAATATAAACTCATATTTACAGTTACCTATGTTTCTATACAAGAATCATATATGGAATGAATATAGAGTGGGATAATTGGAATGAATTCAGTAGTAAATACTAGCAATACTACATAAACATAAGGCACAGGTTGAAAGGAAAAAGTTTCTAGAGAATAAGCTTGAAATAGTGATTAAAACTTCTCTGAACCTGCATCTAAAATATTATTTATTTATATAAGCAATAATATTTTATTGGATTGATTCATATCAATATGCATTTATACACACAGTAATGGTAATTACTAAAAATCGTTATGTTTAATAATGGGCAAATTGTAATACAACTAACCAGAATTCTGGGACCATGGAACTCTGAATTTTCTGTGGCATAGCATTACGTACTTAAACCCAAGGAGTTTGAACGATCATAGCATTTATATGCAAATACATTGTTATGATGAATAACGGGTTTTTTGTTTACTATCCCCTTTTAATATTTATGCGCCGTTTCCACGCCCGTTTTCACGCCCTCATGTGTATCCAACCGCACACTGTTGGTGTAACGGCACACACCCTCTGTTCTGAACCAATCGCTGAAGATCATCCGAGATTGGACGATTAGACGCGTCAGTCTAAATAATAGATCAGGATTGGTCTAAGGACCTACATAAGGAAATCCCGGGAGGTGATCGGGTCAGCCTTTGATAAAGCGTATGCGAAATGAGTGTTAGGCCGTTTGCACTGCGCTCTCTGTTGTGTTATGGAATATAGATATAAAAAAATGGGTTTAGGTTATTAGAAAACTTTTCTCTGAATATCGTCCTTTGGTATATTTGTTGGCCCTCTTTTAGGGCACCTTTAACGGTCATTAATTAGCTTGCTTTGGGAATGGGAGAATGTTAGAAGTATTTTCAGTTTAATTGATTTAAGGCACATAAGCATTATCGACAATAGTACTTCTTCCTAATACCTCCACCCAAGCATGCTGCGGACCACATAGAAACATAGAAACCATTTTATGACGATACCTTTACCCTGATATTACATATTTAATTGTGCAACTTATAGGAGGCTACTCCTAATACAGAGAGTTAGCAGTGCTTGTATATAAATTATTTCTTTCTTTAATTTTTTCTTCAATCTTTAGTTAATTTGTTTTTCTTTTTCTTTCATGTGTATGTGAATGGATTTTTAACATATAGTGGCATGGTCCACACCACTGTGTACAACTATATATATATTTTTTATCTAATGAATAATAAATAATAAACGTTAAGTTTTAAACTAATTACATAGTCCCTCAACACACAATCACCTACCCAATTTGTTAAGAGATGTCAATCCCCCAAGTGTGCCATATTAATGCCTCTGTCCTTATTTTCTCCTTTTCTAATATATTATAATTGGCATTAGGCACTACCTTATCCAGTACATAGGTCTATCTGGAATAAGGTCTGAGATTGTCATCTCGAGTTCTTTCCCACCTTCCCCTTGAGGTTAAAAGGGTATTTTTTAAAAAGAGCTTAAAATTGTTGTAATATTTGTAAAATGTTTGTAACTTATTTTTTTATTTTCTGTAACTTAGCTTTTTTTATTTTTTGTACTTTAGTTAGTTTATGTAATTGTATTTAATTGTAGTTATTTGTAGGTAGTTTATTTAATTAATTTAATGATAGTGTAGTATTAGGTTTAATTGTAACTTAGGTTAGCATTTATTTTACAGGTAATTTTGTATTTCTTTTAGCTAGGTAGTTATTAAATAGTTAATAACTATTTAATAACTATTCTAACTAGCTAAAATAAATACAAAGTTACCTGTAAAATAAATTTAATTCCTAAGATAGCTACAATGTAATTATTAATTACATTGTAGCTATCTTAGGGTTTATTTTACAGGTAAGTATTTAGTTTTAAATAGGAATAATTAGTATAGTGTAGTGTTAGGTGTAATTGTAACTTAGGTTAGTTTTTATTTTACAGGTAAATTTCTCTTTATTTTAGCTAGGTAGCTATTAAATAGTTAATAACTATTTAATAGCTATTGTACCTAGTTAAAATAAATTGAAAGATGCCTGTAAAATAAAAATAAATCCTAAGATAGCTACAATATAATTATTATTTATATTGTAGCTATATTAGGGTTTATTTTACAGGTAAGCATTTAGTTTTAAATAGGATTAATTTAGTTCATAATAGAAATATTATTTAGATTTATTTAATATTTAAGTTAGGGGGGCGTTAGGGTTAGTGTTAGACTTAGGTTTAGGGGTTAATAAATTTATTACAGTGGCGGCGTCGTAGTGGGGGGCAGGATAGGGGTTAATAAATTTATTATAGGTGGCGACGGTGTAGGGGGGGCAGGATAGGGGTTAATAAATTTATTATAGGTGGCAACGGTGTAGGGGGGGCAGGATAGGGGTTAATAAATTTATTATAGGTTGCGGCGGGTTCAGGGAGCGGCGGTTTAGGGGTTAAACTATTTATTTAGTTGCGGCGAGGTGCGGGATCAGCAGGATAGGGGTTAATAATTTTATTATAGATGGCGACGGTATAGGGGGGGCAGGATAGGGGTTACTAGGTATAATGTAGGTGGCGGTGGGCTCTGGGAGCGGTGGTTTAGGGGTTAATACATTTATAAGAGTTGCGGCAGGGTCTAGGAGCGGTGGTTTAGAGGTTAATACATTTATAAGAGTTGCGGCAGGGTCTAGGAGCGGCGGTTTAGGGGTTAGTAACTTTATTGAGTTGCGGGAGGCTCCGGGGGCGCCGGTATAGGGGGTAGAACAGTGCAGTTTAGTGTGGGTGCTTAGTGACAGGCTAGCAATAAAGCTGGGAAAAAGCCGAAGAGCAGCGAGATCGGATGAGTGATAACTGTCACAGTCCGCTGCTCATCGCCCCGCGGCTTTTTGACAGCTTTATTTGATAACTTAGGCGTATTTTTTCAGGTCCGTGGCGGCGAAGGTAGGCGAGCTTAGGCGGGCGTATTGGGCCGGCGAAGCCAGAAAAGTAGACGGCTTGATAACTACCCCCCTTAGTCTGCATTTCCACCTTCAAATAAATGTAAAAGGTCTTTTAAAACTTCTCATTTAGTTGATGAAATTTCAAGTGACCAACAACATAATAATTTATCCTCTTCTGATGAGGATCTATCTGATTAAGAAGATCCTTCCTCAGACATTGACACTAACAAATCTACTTATTTATTTAAAATTGAGTATATGCGTTCTTTATTAAAAGAAGTGTTAATTACTTTGGATATTGAGGTAACCAGTCCTCTTGACGTTTAAATGCTGTTTTTAAACCTCCTGTGGTTTCTCCAGGGGTTTCTTCCTATTCCTGAGGCTATTTCTGATATGATTTCTAAGGAATGGAATAAGCTAGGTACTTCTTTTATTCCTTCTTCAAGGTTTAAAAATTTGTATCCTTTACCAGCAAAATCTATAGAGTTTGGGAAAAAATCCCCAAAGTTGATGGGACTATTTCTACTCTTGCTAAACATACCACTATTCCTATGGAAGATAGTACTTCCTTTAAAGATCCTTTAGATAGGAAGCTTGAATCTTATCTAAGGAAGGCCAATTTATATTCAGGTCATCTTCTTAGACCTGCAATTTCTGTGGCTGATGTTGCTGCTGCATCAACTTTCTGGTTAGAGAATTTAGCGCAACAGGAATTGGATTCTGACTTATCTAGCATTATTCGCTTACTGCAATATGCTAATCATTTTATTTGTGATGCTATTTTTGATATTATCAAAATTGATGTTAGATGCATGTCTTTAGCTATTTTAGCTAGAAGAGCTTTGTGGCTTAAATCCTGGAATGCTGATATGACATCTAAATCTAGATTACTATCTCTTTCTTTCCAAGGTAATAATTTATTTGGGTCCCAGTTGAATTCTATTATTTCAACTGTTACTGGGGGAAAGGGAGTTTTTTCTGCCTCAGGATAAAAAAACCTAAGGGTAAATCTAAGGCTTCTAACTGTTTTCGTTCCTTTCGTCAGAATAAGGAACAAAAATTAAATCCTTCCCCCAAGGAATCTGCCTCCAATTGGAAGCCTTCCTCAAATTGGAATAAATCCAAGCCTTTAAGGAAACCAAAGTCAGCTCCTAAGTCTGCATGAAGGTGCGGCCCTCATTCCAGCTCAGCTGGTAGGGGGCAGATTAAGGTTCTTCAAGGATATTTGGATAAAATCTGTTCAAAATCAATGGATTCAGAGCATTGTCTCTCAAGGGTATCGAATAGGATTCAGAGTAAGACCTCCTGTGAGAAGATTTTTTCTCTCACATATCCCAGTAAATCCAGTAAAAGTTCAGGCTTTCCTGAAGTGTGTTTCAGACCTGGAGTCTTCAGGGGTAATCATGCCAGTTCCTCTTCTGGAACAAGGTTTGGGGTTTTATTCAAATCTATTCATTGTCCCAAAGAAGGAAAATTTATTCAGACCAGTTCTGGATCTGAAAATTTTGAATCGTTATGTAAGAGTACCAACTTTCAAGATGGTGACTATAAGGTCTATTCTGCCTTTTGTTCAGCAAGGACATTATATGTCCACAATAGACTTGCAGGATGCATACCTTCATATTCCGATTCATCCAGAACATTATCAGTTTCTGAGATTCTTTTTTCTAGACAAGCATTACCAATTTGTTGCTCTTTCATTTGGCCTAGCAACAGCTCCAAGAATCTTTTCAAAGGTTCTGGGTGCCCTACTCTCTGTAATCAGAGAACAGGGTATTGCGGTGTTTCCTTATTTGGATGATATCTTGGTACTAGCTCAGTCTTTACATTCTGCAGAATCTCACACGAATCAACTAGTGTTGTTTCTTCGGAAACATGGTTGGAGGATCAATTTACCAAAGAGTTTCTTGATTCCTCAGACAAGGGTCACCCTTTTAGGCTTTCAGATAGATTCAGTGTCCATGACTCTGTCTCTAACAGACAAGAGACGTTTAAAATTGGTTGCAGCCTGCCGGCACCTTCAGTCTCAGTCATTCCCTTCAGTGGCTATGTGCATGGAAGTTTTAGGTCTCATGACTGCAGCATCGGACGCGATCCCCTTTGCTCGTTTTCACATGAGACCGCTTCAGCTTTGTATGCTGAATCAATAGTGCAGGGATTATACAAAGATATCACAATTAATATCCTTAAATCCCAATGTACGACACTCTCTGACATGGTGGATAGATCACCATCGTTTAGTTCAAGGGGCTTCTTTTGTTCGGCCAACCTGGACTGTGATCACAACAGATGCGAGTCTCTCAGGTTGGGGAGCTGTTTGGGGATCTCTGACAGCACAAGGGGTTTGGAAATCTCAAGAGGCGAGATTACCAATAAATATTTTTTTCTCAGAGCTCTTCAGTTTTGGCCTCTGTTAAAGAGAGAACCGTTTATTTGTTTTCAGACAGACTATATCACAACAGTGGCATATGTTAATCATCAGGGTGGGACTCACAGTCCCCAAGCTATGAAAGAAGTATCCCGAATACTTGTTTGGGCGGAATCCAGCTCCTGTCTAATCTCTGCGGTGCATATCCCAGGTGTAGACAATTGGGAAGCGGATTATCTCAGCCGCCAGACTTTACATCCAGGGAAGTGGTCTCTCCATCCAGATGTGTTTTCTCAGATTGTTCAGATGTGGGGTCTTCCAGAGATAGATCTCATGGCCTCTAATCTAAACAAGAAACTTCCCAGATACCTGTCCAGGTCCAGGGATGTTCAGGCGGAAGCAGTGGATGCGCTGACACTTCCTTGGTGTTATCATCCTGCTTACATCTTCCCGCCTCTAGTTCTCCTTCCAAGAGTGATTTCCAAAATCATCATGGAACAATCATTTGTGTTGCTGGTGGCGCCAGCATGGCCACACAGGTTTTGGTATGCAGATCTGGTTTGGATGTCCAGTTGTCAGTCTTGGCCACTTCCGTTACGGCCGGACCTACTATCTCAAGGTCCGTTTTTCCATCAGGATCTCAAATCATTAAATTTGAAGGTATGGAAATTGAACGCTTAGTTCTAAGTCATAGAGGTTTCTCTGACTCAGTGATTAATACTATGTTACAAGCTCGTAAATCTGTCTCTAGAAAGATTTATTATAGAGTTTGGAAGACTTACATTTCCTGGTGTTCTTCTCATAAATTTTCTTGGCATTCTTTTAGAATTCCTAGAATTTTACAGTTTCTTCAGGATGGTTTGGATAAGGGTTTGTATGCAAGTTCCTTGAAAGGACAAATCTCCGCTCTTTCTGTTTTATTTCACAGAAAGATTGCTATACTTCCTGATATACACTGTTTTGTACAGGCTTTAGTTCGTATTAAGCCTGTCATTAAATCAATTTCTCCTCCTTGGAGTCCTAATTTGGTTCTGAAGGCTTTACAGGCTCCTCCATTTGAGCCTATGCATTCTTTGGGCATTAAACTACTTTCTTGGAAAGTGTTGTTCCTTTTGGCCATCTCTTCTGCTAGAAGAGTTTCTGAGCTATCTGCTCTTTCTTGTGAATCTCCTTTTCTGATTTTTCATCAGGATAAGGCGGTGTTGCGGACTTCTTTTGAATTTTTACCTAAGGTTGTGAATTCTAACAACATTAGTAGAGAAATTGTTGTCCCTTCCTTGTGTCATAATCCTAAGAATCCTTTGGAAAGATCCTTACATTCTTTGGATGCGGTGAGAGCTTTGAAATATTATGTTGAATCTACTAAAGATTTCAGGAAGACTTCTAGTCTATTTGTTATATTTTCTGGTCCTAGGAAAGGTCAGAAGGCCTATTTCCTTGGCCTCTTGGTTAAAGCTTTTGATTCATCAAGCTTATTTGGAGTCGGGTCAAGCCCCGCCTCAGAGAATTACAGCTCATTCTACTAGATCAGTCTCCACTTTGTGGGCTTTTAAGAATGAAGCTTCAGTTGATCAGATTTGCAAAGCAGCAACTTGGTCCTCTGTGCATACATTTACTAAATTCTACCGTTTTTATGTATTTGCTTCTTCGGAAGCAGTTTTCGGTAGAAAAGTTCTTCAGGCAGCTGTTTCAGTTTGATTCTTCTGCTTTTGATTTAAGTTTTTTTCTTTCAAATGGAAATAAACTTATTTTTTTGGGTTGTGGACTAATTTTTTCAGCGGTATATGGCTGTTTTTATTTTATTCCCTCCCTCTCTAGTGACTCTTGAGTGGAGATCCACATCTTGGGTATTGATATCCCATATGTCACTAGCTCATGGACTCTTGCCAATTACATGAAAGAAAACATAATTTATGTAAGAACTTACCTGATAAATTCATTTCTTTCATATTGGCAAGAATCCATGAGGCCCACCCTTTTTATGGTGGTTATGATTTTTTGTATAAAGTACAATTATTTCCAAATTTCCTTTGTTGATGCTTTCTACTCCTTTCTTTATCACCCCACTGCTTGGCAATTCGTTAAACTGAATTGTGGGTGTGGTGAGGTGTGTATTTATAGGCATTTTGAGGTTTGGGAAACTTTGCCCCTCCTGGTAGGATTGTTTATCCCATATGTCACTAGCTCATGGACTCTTGCCAATATGAAAGAAATGAATTTATCAGGTAATTTCTTACATAAATTATGTTATTTCATGGTGTTCCTCTCATGATTATTCCTGGCATTTTTTTAGAATTCCTAGGATTTTTCAGTTTCTTCAGGGTGGTTTGGATAAAGGTTTGTCTGCTTATACTTTGAAAGGACAAATCGCTGCTTTTTCTGTTTTATGTCACAGAAAGATTGCAAATCTTCCTGATGTTCACTGTTTCGTACAGGCTTTGTCACGTTTCAAACCTGTTATTAAATCTATCTCTCTTTCTTGGACTCTAAATTTGGTATTAAAGACTTTGCAGGCTCCTCCTTTTGAGCATATGCATTCTTTAAACATTAAACTACTTTACTACTAGAAGAGTTTCTGAATTGTCTGCTCTCTCTTGCGAGTCTTCTTTCCTGATTTTCCATCAAGATAAAGCTGTTTGTGGACTTCATTTAAATTTTTGCCTTACACCCATAAACTTCTAGTCATTACCAAGGTCCTGCTGTTCCTGGGTTCCAGAGCTTTGGCTTATCGATGTAACCAGTAAGGTGGGTTGCTGCCAACTATCCAGCCTGTTCCTAATAGCACTGTCTAAGTGCTCCTCCCAAATGTGAGTACCCTGTATAGGGGTTTTTATCTACATATTAATACATTATACTACTGGCACACACAGGTGCCCCTTCTGTTTTATTTGCCTATCTAGACTTCTTGAGACCCCTTTTTCTGGTTATCCAAGACTGAACAGTGAGCTGGGTTGCTGCAAAATATCCAGCCTGTATCCAATGGCACAGTCTGAGTGCTCCTCACAAATGTGAGTACCCTGATTAGGTCTATATCTGGTTCTTGTCATTATTGTTATTGGTACACACATGCGCCTCTCTTGTTCTTCATATCTTTTTAGTGTAAGGCAAGTTAGGTTTAATTTTACAGGTAACTTTGTATTTATTTTAACTAGGTAGCTAGTAAATAGTTAATAACTATTTACTAACTTGTCTACCTAGTTAAAATAAATACAAACTTACCTGTGAAATAAAAATAAAACCTAAGATAGCTACAATATAACTATTAGTTATTTTGTAGCTAGCTTAGGTTTTTTTTTTTACAGGTAAGTTTGTATGTTGTTTTAAATAGGAGTTATTTAGTTAATAATTTTAAGTTTTATTTAGATTTATTTTAATTATATTTAAGTTAGGGGGTGTTAGATTTAGGTTTAGACTTAGGGTTAGGTTTAGGGGTTAATACCTTTAGTATAGTGGCGGCGAATTTGGGGGCGGCAGATTAGGTGTTAATAACTGTAATTAGGTGGCGGCGATGTTAGTGGCAGCAGATTAAGGGTTAATAACTGTAATGTAGGTGGCGGCGATGTTAGGGGCAGCAGATTAGAGGTGTTTAGACTCGGGGTTTATGTTAGGGTGTTAGGTTTAAACGTAACTTTTTCTTTTTACCCTTAGACATCAATGGGGCTGCGTTACAGAGCTTTTGTTTCCGGGATCGCAGGTGTTAGACTTTTTTTTGCCGGCTCTCCCCATTGATGTCTATGGGGAAATCGTGCACGAGCACGTCAAAGCAGCGCTTGTATTTGGGTGAGGTATGGAGCTCAACACAACCATATCGCCCGCGCAAGCCTGCTTTTTGTAAACTTATAATAGCAGCGCAATAGGGAGGTGAAATAACGCCGCTTTTATGACGGTCGTTAAAATCCCTATAGTGCTCAAAACTCGTAATCTAGTTGATTATTTATCATGTTCCTCTTTTTTATGCTTTTACTTTTTATACACCTCACTAACAGCTAGATTACAAGTTATGGCGTAATGACTATTTGCAAATAGTGTGTGCGTTATTTTCATTGCGCACTTTTCATAACATCGGGATTACAAGTCTGAAAAGAAATTCATTACGCATCGCGGTAATACGAGTACCGCAGTTATTTCCAAAGCGTAAACACGGACGCGTAATGGATTCTCCCATAGGGATCAATGTAAACTGAAGAATACACAGATTTTTCTTCTAGCACTCAATATCGCGAGAACTACACACTGCTCTGTAATATTACGCATACAACATAATGGACACGAACAAAACTCAGATCAAATGTGCAAACAACAATCAATCACACAACATAGCACATACGCATTCAACATTCACAATCCTTTACAACTAATACTACACAACATTTACACTAAACGAGGATTAGGAAAATATGTTGCAATCTGCATCACGGAAAAAAACAACATGAAAAAGGAATTGCACACTGATACACAAACAAAACATTTGCATTGCCGATTAGAAAACATTATTAAAAAATAAACATTTACAACACTTAACAAATACGATACGAACAGAAATCAGCATTTAGATTTTTGGGATACTAAATTAGGAGAATGTTATGCAAAAGATCACTATGACATCATCACATTATACACATTCCACAAATACATATGTGCATTTACAAACTTGATGAGCATGCACAAATTAAAACAACTACTCCACATTGCACACATACAAATCAAAACTAAAGCACACCTGGACCTCGTTTACTTTGTAAACGGTACATCATTAACCATTTACATAGGGTATATAACCACACTCTAAGCATGGCTTCTTTGACTGTATTGCTTTTTTGAGATAGGTGCAGGTCTAGGCGTTGAAGGTTTCTGAGAGTTAGCGAGTTAGTTATTAAAAGAGAGTTAGTGAGAGAGAGTGAGAGTTAGTTAGTGACAGACAGTGAGAGTTAGTTAGTGAGAGTTAGTTAGTGAGAGTTAGTGAGTGAGAGTTAGTTAGTTTGTTAGTTATTGAGAAAGAGTTAGTTAGTGAGAGAGAGTGAGAGTTTGTCCGGGTGAGTGTGCGAGTGCTGTTTTTTGGTATATTACCTAAACACATTTACACACAAACACATTCAATACATACATAGGCACTCAGTAGCACTACACACACACACATATACACTCCATACCACATTCCCTTTAATCCCATACCCATCCCATAGTTAGAATTTGTTTGATTTACACCAAATTATTGTTTACATACCCTCATTTACTCCTTTTTGTTTACATTTGTCTGTTAATTAATACCCCTTACCCTATTTTTTTAATACCAGTCACAGTTTGAGAACTTTTTACTTTTTATTTTGACCCCCCTTTCATTTGGGCACTTTCACATTTGGAACGAGTATGGCGGGAAGGAGGGCTAGGGGAGAGCCGAGGCAGGAGATCAGCACGGAGCTCTTACATCTTATTACGCAGCAGGTTACTCAGCAGGTTAGGGAGAAGGTTATGCAGGAGAGAGGGACAGGGAGGGGGAGAGGAAGGGGGAGAGGAACTAGAGAGGAAGGGGGAGAGGAAGGGGTGGCTGCCACATTGTTGAAGATGAACAAGTGGCTGAGCCCAGTGGTGTAGGGCAGGAGCACAGACAGGGCGCATTACAGTCCGGACAACAGAGGCTCACATCACAGGGGAAGCCCAGGCAGAGGGAGGAGAGGTATACCACAGAGGAGAAGGAGGTCCTTATAGCAGCCTTTATGGAAAGGGCTAGGAGGCTGCAGGCACTGAAGACCACCCCTTCAGATAAGAAAAAGTTGTGGCTTGAGATAACGAATGCTGTCAACGCAGTGGGGGAGTACAGGAGGGATGTCAAATCAATACAGCACTGCTACCGGGACTGCAGAAGTGAACTCAAGAAGAAGATGTCAAGGGAGAATGCATACCATGCAGGGACCGGTGGCGGGCCGGAACAGACATTTGTATACAGCCGCTGGGAGGAAATGCTGCGTCCCAACATCTCTGAGGTGGCCATAGCTGGTATCGAAGGAGGAATTGATACCGGGAACTAGGGCCGGCCCTAGCCATTGCGGGGCCCAAGGCAGGAGGACAAAATGGGGCCCCCTTTCTCCCCGCCTCCAATTCCACCCCGTCTCTGCCTCCAACCCTGCCCCATCTCCGCCCCCAGTTTTTAAATTGAAAAAAAAAATGGGAGAAAAATAATTTAAGGTAATGCACAACATTTTATAAAAACAAAACAAAACATACAAATCCACTAATGTTTAGCACTATAGCATTGTATATATTGCAATAAACCATTTGTACTATTGGAACAACTGTTTATGTATATAATAAAGAATTATGCTGACAATTAGGGACAGTTGAGTTGAACTGGGCCTTATTTTTATGTGTTTTCTTATGATAACAAGAACATTATTTAGAATACCAAGGTATGGCAGCTACCTGTTGTAATAAGGTTTGATTCCTAGCCCCAGCCATTATATAAAGCAGTTAGGTAGTGTACATTGGCATGCCTTGTCATAAGTGTGCATTTTATATGCAACTGAAAACAAATCTGGCATAACATTTAAACAAAAAGTACCTTAGTTACACCAAGTTATAATGAAAGTAAAGTTTAACTTTGCAGTTACATTCTTTGCTGTAGACCTTAGACATTGATGTCCAATATTCACATAATCTTACATATAATAATACCATGAAAACCCAAAGCAAAAATGTATAGAAATGGGAAGCAACTGAAATGGTGTCAATTGCTTAAGCTTAGTTGCAGACAGGTACTTACTGTAAGTAAGGCAAGCTGGTTAGCTACAAATTACAGCTGTCTGGTATTTACTTTATACAATTTTAAATTCATAAATTGAGGTATTGTGACACATGATGGTATGCCAAGCTTTGCTATTGAGCTTTTATTAGTGACACCTCACGTAACATGCACCACACCAATAAGAGTCAGCGGTCAAATCATAAATGATACCACAGCCCTACTGCAATAAAATGATGCCCCCAGCACCCATGCAATAAAATAATGCTCCCAGTAATAAAATGATGCCCCCAGCACCCCTGCAATAAAATTATGCTCCCAACCCCATCTGTAATAAATTATGCTCCCAGCAATAAATGATTCCCCAGCACCCCTGCAATAAAATTATGCTCCCAGCGCCCCTCTGTAATAAATTATGCCCCCAGCATTATAATTATGCTCCCAGCCCCCCTCTGTAATAAATGATGCCCCCAGCATTAAAATTATGCTCCCAGCCTCCCTCTGTAATAAATTATGCCCCCAGCAATAAATGATTCCCCCCAGCCCCCCCCCCCCGAAATAAAATTATGCTCCCAGCCCCTTTCTGTAATAAATTATGCCCCCAGCAATAAATGATTCCCCCAGCACCCCTGCAATAAAATGATGCCCTGAACCCCCCTGCAATAAATGATGCCACCAGCCCCACTGCAATAAATGATGCCCACTGCAATAAATGATGCCCACAGCAATAAAATGAAGCCCCCAGGTCAGCCCCTCTGCAATAAAATGATGCCTCCAGCAATAAAATCATATCTCCAGCCTCCCCCCACCGCCAATAAAATTATGCCTCCAGGACTTCTGCAATAAACTTATGACTCCAGCCATAAATGATGCCCCAGCCCACCTGCAATAAAATTATGTAATAAATGATGCCCCAGCCCCGCTGCAATAAAATGATGCCCCAGCCCCGCTGCAATAAAATGATGCTCCTAGCACCCCTGCAATAAAATGATGCCCCCCAGCACCCCTGCAATACAATGATGCCCCCAAGCCCCACTGCAATAAAATGATGCTCCCAGCCCCGCTGCAATAAAATGATGCCCCAAGCACCCCTGCAATAAAATGATGCTCCCAGCAATAAAATGATGCCCTGAGCCCCCTGCAATAAATGATGCCAACAGCAATAAAATGAAGCCCCCAGGCCAGCCCCCTACAATAAAATGATGCCCCCAGCAATAAAATGATGTCCCCAGCCCCCCTGCAATAAAATGATGCCCCAAGCCCCCCTGCAATAAAATGATGTCCCCATCCCCCCTGCAATTAAACAATGCCCCCAGCCCCCCAGCAATAAAATTATGCCTCCAGCCATAAATGATGTCCTAGTCCCCCTACAATAAAATGATGCCCCAGCCCTGCTGCAATAAAATGATGCTCCCAGCAATAAAATGATGCCCCCATCCCCCCTGCAATAAATGATGCCACCAGCCCCACTGCAGTAAATGATGCCCAAGGCAATAAAATGAAGCCCCCCAGGCCAGCCCCCCTGCAATAAAATGATGCCTCCAGCAATAAAATCATGTCCCCAGCTCACCCGGTAATAAAATGATGCCCCCAGCCCTCCTGCAATAAAATGATGCCTCCAGCCATAAATGATGCCCCCAGCCCACCTGCAATAAAATTATGCTCCCAGCCCCCCCCCTGTAATAAATTATGCCCCCAGCAATAAATGATGCTCCCTGTACCCCTGCAATAAAATGATGCCCCCAGTACCCCTGCAATAAAATGATGCCCCCAAGCCCTGCTGCAATAAAATGATGCCCCCAGCACCCCTGCAATAAAATGATGCCCTGAGCGCCCCTGTAATAAATGATGCCACCTGCCCCACTGCAATAAATGATGCCCACAGCAATAAAATGAAGCCCCCAGGCCAGCCCCCTGCAATAAAATAATGTCCCCAGCCCCCTGCAATAAAATGATGCCCCAAGCCCCCTGCAATAAAATTATTTCCCCAGCCCCCTGCAATACAATTATGCCTCCAGCCATAAATGATGTCCCAGCCCCCCTACAATAAAATGATGCCCCCAACGCGCTGCAATAAAATGATGCCCCTGGCACCCCTGCAATAAAATAATGCTCCCAGCAATAAAATGATGCCTTGAGCCCCCCTGCAATAAATGATGCCACCAGCCCCACTACAATAAATCATGCCCACAGCAATAAAATAAAGCCCCCAGGTCAGCCCCCTGCAATAAAATGATGCCCACAGCAATAAAATGATGTCCCCAGCCCCCATGCAATTAAATTATGCCCCAAGTCCCCCCTGCAATAAAATTATGTCCCCAGCCCCCCTGCAATAAAATTAAGTCCCCAGCCCCCCTCAATAAAATGATGCCTCCAGCCATAAATGATGTCCCAGCCCCCTACAATAAAATTATTCCCCCTGCACCCCTGCAATAAAATGATGCCCCCAGCAATAAAATGATGCCCCCAGCAATAAAATGATGCCCCCAGCCCCCCTGCAATAAAATTATGCCCTAAGCCCCCCTGCAATAAATAATCTCACCAGCCCCACTGCAATAAATGGTGCCCCCAGCAAAAAAATTAAGCCCCCCAGGTCAGCCCCCTGCAATAAAATGTTGTGCCCAGCCCCCCCCCCGCAATAAAATGATGTCCCCAGCTAACCCCGCAATAAAATGATGCCCCAAGCCCCCTGCAATAAAATGATGCCCCCAGTACCCCTGCAAAAAATGATGCCCCTAGCACCACTGCAAAAAAAATGATGCACCAGCAATAAAATACACTCCCCACCACGGCCCCCCACGAACCTCCCCCCGCAAAAAACCTGGCCTGTCTGAAGTTGGGCTTCCTGTGGGACCGTCACATGCATCATCACGAGATAGTTCCACCCCTGCTGCTACTGCTCATGGTTGTGTCACTGCTGCCTGCTTATTCAGCTTTTCACACGCCAGTGCGCCACACATGACGGCAAAAATATATTTTAAAAAAAAATGGCAGCAAATTTTTTTTTTTAAAGTTTAAAATTAACATAAGCGCGGGGCCCTAGGCGCCCGCCTCGCTCGCCTTGCCCTAAGGACGGCCCTGCGGGGAACCTGCTCCTCTCATCTGCTGGTAAGCTCATTTACTAATCTCTTTACATCCACCTCATAACCCATACACATGCAAAATAAATCACATTTAGTATTTAGTCAACAGATTAGGTGTGTATTTTAAACATTTTTAAGACACACGCAAAAATACATTCATATTGACAATCTAGATATCCGAAAGACGGGTTTGCAAATACGTAAATCGTATTGATTGCTTTTGGTTACAATTGAATTAAGAAGGCAGCTTCATTAATACACTTTCAAATATAAAACATTTACATCTTTATTTGGAACTGTGCTAATATCTCTATTTCTTTCATTTTCAAATATACAGATTCTGAGGCCGGGGAGGAGGAAACACAGCACGAACAGGCTCCTCCTTCACCCAGGCATGAGAGTGGTGCAGAAGGTGACACGCCACCTCGTGGTGTAGAAGGTGACACGCCACCTCGGGGAGAACAGGAAGATATCCCTGCACCTTCCCCCCTGAAGAAGCCCCGTGCATTAGTCCGCCATGCACCAGTAGCCCACCATGCAGCAGCTCCTCCTGAGGAGAACATCCCCTCAGTGATACCAGAGGTGGAGCTGATGAGGGCCTTCCTGATAGAAATGCAGAGCTCCCAGAGAGTTCATGAGAAACGCAATGAACCGTCTGCTCGAAGGACAAAATAATATCTTGCAGGTCCTCTGGGAGGTGGCAAGCAGACCAGGAAGGGGAAGACCCTCATCTCCTGGACCCTCAGCTCCTGGACCATCAGCTCCCAGACCATCTGCTCCTCGGCCTCCTCCATCTCCTCCTCTGCTTGGTGAATCCCCAACCACTCATAATACTCTTCCTCCTCTTCTTCCCCAACCATCTCCAAGGAGGACACGTTGGAGTGGGCATTTGCCCTCCCCAGAGCCTCTGTCTTGTGGGAAGAAGGGAAGAAGTAATTATGTATATATATATATATATATATACATATATATATATATATATATATATATATATATATTTATTTTTGTTATTTAATGTGTAAAGGATAGGTATGTGATGATGTTGTCTTCTTACACTTGTGGAGCACATTCTGTATTGAATAGGCTTCTATAGGACCGGCTCCATGGAAGCAGATTGTTTGCAAAGTGTGTTTTACAAGTGTTGTGAGACAACATCATCACATGCTGTCCTTGTTGATTAGATTGATTGGTTTTTGTGATGTGATGTCCAAACTGTTCTCCTAATACAAAACAATGACCATTACAATTTTACATGATGGCATATCACTGTGTTGATGCCAACAACACAGCTTAAAGGGACAGTCAACACTTGAATTATTGTTGTTTAAATAAAAATAAAAAATAAATCATAAATCTTTTGTTTGACATGACTGTCCCTTTAAACAAGAACATATCTTAACATATACTAATCCTTAGGGCTTGTTGGTATATATATATATATATATATATATATATATATATACTTGTTAAAACAAGAAAATATTTGAATTTTATAATATATATGCCATATTTCTCTCGATGTGTTAAATAAAGTGTATATTTTTCAAGCTAGATTAAAGTGTTTTATTTAGGAAATCTATTTCATTTAAAAGGGGCATCAAAACAGAAAATTTGCTTACATGATTTTGACAGAGCATAAAATTTTAAACAACATTCACGTTTACTCATATTCCTTGAATTGTTATCCTTTGCAGAAAGGTTATCTAGGAAAGCTCAGGAGCAGTAAAGAACATAGCTTCAATCTTCTGATTGGTGGCTGCATATATCTACCGATTGTCATTGCCTCACCCATGTATTTACTTAAAAACTAGTATTGTATTGATGCTCCTTCAACACATTATACCAAGAGACTGAAGCACATTTGAGAATAGAAGAGAATTGCAAACCGGGTTAAAATTGTATGTTCAACATAACTAAGGACAGATACATTTAGGGTTTCATGTCCCTTTAAGACTTACATTTGAAATACATGCTCACAGTACTATATTTAGAGAATAACAATGTGGAATCGATACATGACACAATATTGAACATTTACATTGAGAAGAAATATCAGGACATAACATGATAAAGGTGAATGCATATTGAGAAATTAATTCAAATACAAATGTGCATGTTTAGGAAATTTCAACGTAGAAAATTAACATAACACATTCATTTTTTTATCTAGTCCTAAAGCCTGTGTACACGGGCCAAGCCCCCCTGCAATAAAATGATGCTCCCAGCCCCGCTGCAATAAAATGATGCCCCCAGCACCCCTGCAATAAAATGATGCTCCCAGCAATAAAATGATGCCCTGAGCCCCCCTGCAATGAATGATGCCAACAGCAATAAAATGAAGCCCCCAGGCCAGCCCCCTTCAATAAAATGATGCCCCCAGCAATAAAATGATGTCCCCAGCCCCCCTGCAATAAAATGATGCCCCAAGCCCCCCTGCAATAAAATGATGTCTCCAGCCCCCCCTGCAATAAAACAATGCCCCCAGCCCCCCTGCAATAAAATTATTCCTCCAGCCATAAATGATGTCCCAGTCCCCCTACAATAAAATGATGCCCCAGCCACGCTGCAATAAAATGATGCTCCCAGCAATAAAATGATGCCCCCAGCCCTTCTGCAATAAATGACGCCACCAGCCCCACTGCAGTAAATGATGCCCAAGGCAATAAAATGAAGCCCCCAGGCCAGCCCCCCTGCAATAAAATGATGCCTCCAGCAATAAAATCATGACCCCAGCCCACCCGGCAATAAAATGATGCCCCCAGCCCTCCTGCAATAAAATTATGACTCCACCCATATTTAGTTCCCCCAGCCCACCTGCAATAAAATTATGCTCCCAGCCCCCCCTGTAATAAATTATGCCCCCAGCAATAAATTATGCCCCCAGCAATAAATTATGCCCCCAGCTCCGCTGCAATAAAATGATGCCCCCAGTACCCCTGCAATAAAATGATGCCCCCAAGCCCCACTGCAATAAAATGATGCCCCCAGCACCCCTGCAATAAAATGATGCTCCCAGCAATAAAATGATGCCCTGAGCGCCCCTGCAATAAATGATGCCACCTGCCCCACTGCAATAAATGATGCCCACAGCAATAAAATGAAGCCCCCAGGCCAGCCCCCTGCAATAAAATAATGTCCCTAGCCCCCCTGAAATAAAATGATGCCCCAAGCCCCCTGCAATAAAATGATGTCCCCAGCCCCCTGCAATACAATTATGCCTCCACCCATAAATGATGTCCCAGCCCCCCTACAATAAAATGATGCACCCAGCCCCGCTGCAATAAAATGATGCCCCCAGCACCCCTGCAATAAAATGATTCTCCCAGCAATAAAATGATGCCTTGAGCCCCCCTGCAATAAATGATGCCACCAGCCCCACTACAATAAATCATGTACACAGCAATAAAATGAAGCCCCCAGGTCAGCCCCCTGCAATAAAATGATGCCCCCAGCAATAAAATGATGTCCCCAGCCCCCCTGCAATAAAATTATGCCCCAAGTCCCCCCTGCAATAAAATGATGTCCCCAGCCCCCCTGCAATAAAATGAAGTCCCCAGCCCCCCTCAATAAAATGATGCCTCCAGCCATAAATGATGTCCCAGCCCCCTACAATAAAATTATGCCCCCTGCACCCCTGCAATAAAATGATGCCCCCAGCAATAAAATGATGTCCCAGCCCCCTGCAATAAAATTATGCCCTAAGCCCCCCTGCAATAAATGATCTCACCAGCCCCACTGCAATAAATGATGCCCCCAGCAAAAAAATGAAGCCCCCCCCAGGCCAGCCCCTGCAATAAAATGTTGTCCCCAGCTCCCCCCGCAATAAAATGATGCCCCAAGCCCCCTGCAATAAAATGATGCCTCCAGCACCCCTGCAAAAAATGATGCCCCCAGCACCACTGCAAAAAAAATGATGCACCAGCAATAAAATACACTCCCCACCACGGCCCCCCGCAAACCTTCCCCCGCAAAAAACCTGACCTGTCTGAAGTTGGGCATCATCACTTAGATAGTTCCGCCCCTGCTGCTACTGCTCATGGTTGTGTCACTGCTGCCTGCTTATTCAGCTTTTCACATGCCAGTGCGCCACACATGTGACTCTTCACCTCTCTGAGTCCTCAGTTCCCGGTTAAAAAAAAATTGACGGCAAAAATATATTTAAAAAAAAATGGCAGCAATTTTTTTTTTTTAAAGTTTAAAATTGACACAAGCGCGGGGCCCTAGGCACCCGCCTCGCTCGCCTTACCCTAAGGACGGCCCTGCGGGGAACCTGCTCCTCTCATCTGCTGGTAAGCTCATTTACTAATCTCTTTACATCCACCTCATAACCCATACACATGCAAAAGAAATCACATTTAGTATTTTGTCGACAGATTAGGTGTGTATTTAAACATTTTTAAGACACACGCAAAAATACATTCATATTGACCATCTAGATATCCGAAAGATGGGTTTGCAAATAAGTAAATCGTATTGATTGCTTTTGGTTACAATTGAATTAAGAAGGCAGCTTCATTAATACATTTTCAAATATAAAACATTTACATCTTTATTTGGAACTGTGCTAATATCTCTATTTCTTTCATTTTCAAATACACAGAGTCTGAGGCCGGGGAGGAGGAAACACAGCACGAACAGGCTTCTCCTTCACCCAGGCATGAGAGTGGTGCAGAAGGTGACGCACCACCTCGGGGAGAACTGGAAGATATCACTGCACCTTCCCCCCTGAAGAAGCCCCCCGTGCATTAGTCCGCTATGCACCAGTAGCCCACCATGCAGCAGCTCCTCCTGAGGAGAACATCCCCCCAGTGATACCAGAGGTGGAGCTGATGAGGGCCTTCCTGATAGAAATGCAGAGCTCCCAGAGAGTTTATGAGAAACGCAATGAACCGTCTGCTCGAAGGACAAAATAATAACTTGCAGGTCCTCTGGGAGGTGGCAAGCAGACCAGGAAGGAGAAGACCCTCATCTCCTGGACCCTCAGCTCCTGGACCATCAGCTCCCGGACCATCTGCTCCTGGGCCTCCTCCATCTCATCCTCTGCTTGGTGAATCCCCAACCACTCATAATACTCTTCCTCCCCTTCTTCCCCAACCATCTCCAAGGAGGACACGCATTTGCCCTCCCCAGAGCCTCTGTCTCGTGGGAAGAAGGGAAGAAGTAATTATGTATGTGTATATATATATATATATATATATTTATTTTTGTTATTTAATGTGTAAAGGATAGGTATGTGATGATGTTGTCTTCTTACACTTGTGGAGCACATTCTGTATTGAATAGGCTTCTATAGGACCGGCTCCATGGAAGCAGATTGTTTGCAAAATGTGTTTTACAAGTGTTGTGAGACAACATCATCACATGCTGTTCATGTTGATTAGATTGATTGGTTTTTGTGATGTGATGTCCAAACTGTTCTCCTAATACAAAACAATGACCATTACAATTTTACATGATGGCATATCACTGTGTTGATGCCAACAACACAGCTTAAATGGACAGTCAACACTTGAATTATTGTTGTTTAAATAAAAATAAAAAATAAATCATAAATCTTTTGTTTGACATGACTGTCCCTTTAAACAAGAACATATCCTAACATATACTAATCCTTAGGGCTTGTTGGTATATATATATATATAAACAAGCAAATATTTGAATATATATGCCATATTTCTCTCGATGTGTTAAATAAAGTGTATATTTTTCAAGATAGATTAAAGTGTTTTATTTAGGAAATCTATTTCATTTAAAAGGGGCATCAAAACAGAAAATTTGCTTACATGATTTTGACAAAGCATAAAATTTTAAACAACATTCACGTTTACTCATATTCTTTGAATTGTTATCCTTTGCAGAAAGGTTTATCTAGGAAAGCTCAGGAGCAGTAAAGAACATAGCTTCGATCGTTTGATTGGTGGCTGCATATATCTACCGATTGTCATTGCCTCACCCATGTGTTTACTTAAAAACTAGTATTGTATTGATGCTCCTTCAACACATTATACCAAGAGACTGAAGCACATTTGAGAATAGAAGAGAATTGCAAACCGGGTTAAAATTGTATGTTCAACATAACTAAGGACAGATACATTTAGGGTTTCATGTCCCTTTAAGACTTACATTTGATATACATGCTCACAGTACTATATTTAGAGAATAACAATGTGGAATCGATACATGGCACAATATTGAACATTTACATTAAGAAGAAATATCAGGACATAACATGATAAAGGTGAATGCATATTGAGAAATTAATTCAAATACAAATGTGCATGTTTAGGAATTTTCAACGTAGAAAATTAACATAACACATTAATTTTTTATCTAGTCCTAAAGCCTGTGTACACGGGCCATTTTTTTGCAGTACAGCAGTTCCACCCCTTGCTCTCTCTCTATCCCCCCTCTCTCTGTTTTTCTCTCTCCCCCCTCTCTTTTGCTCTCTCTCCCCCCTCTCTTTTGCTCTCTCTCTCCCCCGCTCTTTTCCTCCCTCTCTTTTGCGCTCTCTCTCCCCCTCTCTTTTGCGCTCTCCCCCTCTCTTTTGTACTCTCTCTCACTCCCTCTCTTTTGCTCTATCTATCCCCCCTCTTTTGCTCTCTCCCCCTCTCTTTTGCTGTCTCTCTCCATCTCTTTTGCTCTCTCTATCCCCCCTCTTTTGTTCTCTCTCTCCCCTCTCTCTTTTGCTCTCTCTCTCCCCCTCTCTTTTGCTCACTCTCTCTCCTCTCTTATGCTCTCTCTCTCTCCCTCTCTCTTTTGCTCTCTCTCTCCTTTCTTTTGCTGTCTCTCTCCCCCATCTTTCCCCCCCTCTCTTTTGCGCTCTCTCTCCCCTCTTTTTTGCTCGCTCTCTCCCCCTCTCTTTTCCCCCTCACTTTTGCACACTCTCTCTCTCCCCTCTTTTTTGCTCTCTCCCCTCTCTTTTGCTCTCTCTCCCCTCTCTTTTGCTCTCTCTCTCCCCTTTCGTTTGCTCTCTCTCCCCTCTCGTTTGTTCTCTCTCCCCACTCTCTTTTGCTCTCTCTCACCCCTCTCTTTTCCTCCCTCTCTTTTGCACTCTCTTCCCCTCTCTTTTGCGCTCTCCCCCCTCTCTTTTGCACTCTCCCCCTCTCTTTTGCTCGGTCTCTCCCCTCTCTTTTGCGCTCTCCCCCCTCTCTTTTGCACTCTCCCCCTCTTTTGCTCTCTCTCCCCTCTCTTTTGCTGTCTCTCCCCCTCTCTTTTGCTCTCTCGCTCCCCCTCTCTTTTGCTATCTCTCCCCCTCTCTTTTGCTCTCTCTCTCCCCCCATCTTTTGCTCTCTCCCCCTCTTTTTTGCTGTCTCTCTCCCTCCTCTTTTGCTCTCTCTCTCTCCCCCTATCTTTTGCTCTCTCTATCCCCCCTCTTTTGCTCTCTCTCTCCCCTCTCTTTTGCTCTCTCTCTCCCCCTCTCTTTTGCTCTCTCTCCCCTCTTTTGCTCTCTCTCCCCTCTGTTGCTCTGTCTCTTCCCCCTCTTTCCCCCTCTCTTATGCGCTCTCTCCCCTCTCTTTTGTGCTCGCCCCCCTCTCTTTTGCTCTTTCTCTCCCCCTCTCTTTTGCTTCCTCCCCTCTCTTTTGCTCTCTCTTTCTCTCCCTTCTCTCTTTCCCCCCTCTCTTTTGCACGCTCTCTCTCCCCTCTTTTGCACTCTCCCCCCTCTCTTTTGCTCTCTCTCTCTCTCCCTCTCCCCCCTCTCTTTTGCACGCTCTCTCCCCTCTTTTGCTCTCCCTCCCCTTTCGTTTGCTCTCTCTCCCCTCTCTTTTGCTCTCTCTGTCCCCCTCTCTTTTGCTGTCTCTCTCCTCCTCTCTTATGCTCTCTCTCCCCCTCTCTTTTGCTCTCTCTCTCCCCTCTCTTTTGCTCCCTCTCATTCCCCCCTTTCTTTTGTGCTCTCTCTCTCTCCCTTCTCTTTTGCGCTCTCCCCCTCTCTTTTGCTCTCTCTCTCCCCTCTCTTTTGCTCTCTCTCTGTCTCTCTCTCCCGTATTTTACGCTTTCCCCCTCTCTTTTGCTCTCCTTCCACTCTCTTTTACTCTCTCTCTCTCTCCCCTTTCTTCCCCCTCTCTTTTGCTCTCTCTATCTCCCCTCTTTTGCTCTTTCTCTCTCTCTCCCCCATTTCTTTTGCTCTCCCTTCCCCCTCTCGTTTGTTCTCTCTCCCCTTTCTTTTGCTCTCTCCCCCTCTCTTTTGCTCTCTCTCTCCCTCCTCTCTTATGCGCTCTTTCTCCCCCTCTCTTTTGCTCTCTCTCTTTCCCCCCTCTCTTTTGCTCTCTCTCTCCCTTCTCTTTTGCGCTCTCCCCCTCTCTTTTTCCCTCTCTCTCTCTCCCCCTCTCTTTTGCTCTCTCTCCCCCCCCCTCTCTTCCCTCTCTCTTTTGCCCTCTCTCTCTCTGTCTCTCTCTCCCCTCTTTTGCGCTTTCCCCCTCTCTTTTGCCCTCTCTCTCTCCCCCCCTCTCTTTTGCGCTCTCTCTCCCCCTCTCTTCCCCCTTCTCTTCTGCCCTCTCTCTGTCTCTCTATCCCCTCTTTTGCGCTTTCCCCCTCTCTTTTGTTCTCCTTCCCCTCTCTTTTGCTCTCTCTCTCCCCTTTCTTCACCCTCTCTTTTGCTCTCTGTCTCTCCCCCTCTCTACCCCCCTCTCTTTTGCCCTTTCTCTCTCTGTCTCTCTCTCCCCTCTTTTGCGCTTTCCCCCTCTCTTTTGCCCTCTCTCTCTCTCCCCCTCTCTTTTGCTCTCTTTCTCTCCCCCTCTCTTCCACCCTCTCTTTTGCCCTCTCTCTCTATCTCTCTATCCCCTCTTTTGTGCTTTCCCCCTCTCTTTTGTTCTCCTTCCCCTCTCTTTTGCTCTCTCTCTCCCCTTTCTTCCCCCTTTCTTTTGCTCTCTAGCTCCCCTCTTTTGCTCTCTCTTTCTATCCCCTTTCTTTTGCTCTCCCTCCCCCCTCTCTTTTGCTGTCTCTCTCTCTCTTGCTCTCTCTATCCCCCCTCTTTTGCTCTCTCTATCCCCCTCTTTTGCTCTCTCTCTCTCTATCCCCTCTCTTTTGAGCTCTCTCCTGGCCCCGCCGGCCCTGCCCACGGCACACCCAGCCCCGCCCATGTCATGCCGGCCCCGTCCAGCCCCCTCCACGTCACACCCGGCCCCGCCTGCGTCACGCCCCCATCACACCCGGTCCAGATGCCAGGAGGTCAGTCTGTAGAAGGCCAGGTGTGTTTGTCCTCGCGCAGTCTCTACTGCGCATGACAGCTTCGGAAAAACACACTTGGCCTTTTATATTATAGGATGTGAAAATATTGTTGACAAACATATGAAACAAGAAGGAGTATATTAATCTCTGAACATTCATGGATTAACACTTGCCTCAAAATAGAATCAATCAATAACACATTGCCTTCATTCCTTTCTTCCACGAGACAGCCATCAGTAGATATTTATTTGCTCTTTATCATCTACATTTCAACAATATACATGATTGACACAATCCATAATCCAAGAAAATCATGGTTTTAAACTTGTGTTCTCATTCGCAAACGTGGCAAATCCAATATTGCGGGACAACATAATCCAATCAAAAGATGGATTTAACATCTTTGCATGTGACGTCTCACGCAACATGGCGCACCTGAGATCACGTAAAAATATAATCCTAGCCAATGACGGATTTTACACCTTTGCATGTGACGTCTTACACAACATAGCGCATCCGAGATTACTTAAAAACGTAATCCTAACCAACAACGGATTTTACACCTTTGCATGTGACGTCTTACGCAACATGGCATTTTCAAGATCGCGTAAAAACATAATCCTAACCAATGACGGATTTTACACCTTAGCATGCAACATCTTACGCAACATGGCGCATCGGAGATCGAGGAAAAACATAATCCTAACCAATGACGGATTTTACACCTTTGCATGTCAATAACTAACGTATTTCTATTTAAAAAACTAGTATGTGCTATAATGTTATCTATCAAGCGTGTTTGTTTCATGTAATGCACAACTTTACATAATGTAACGCTAGATAACATAATACTGTGATATATGAAATATAATCCATTGTTGGTAATAAATATATATTTCATTAGAATAGGAAGATTAGGAAATATTTAAGAAGCAGCAGGTATTAACATAGAAATAATGCTACTATATACACTACAAAAATATGTATGGTTTACACATTATATGTTACCTATAGCAATATATAGTTGGATAATTAAATATATTCAAAAATAATAGAAAGAGAGTAATCATCTAAAATGTGTGCATTACACACAGTGATTTCTTTTGTTATACTACTACAATAAGAGTTAAGTAAAATTGGAATATATGTGCTGCCAACATTCAGATAATAGTCTGTTTTAAATATGTGTGTGTTAATGTCAAAAGAAACAATAAAAAATACATTATGAATGCATATCCATAAATTAAGAATTGTGGTCAGCATCATTTAAGGATTATCAACAAAAAATATATTTTAGTAGAAAATTATTATGATAAATATTATTTATGAATGTCATAAAACTTAAATAAATAAGATAACTGTGAAAATAAGTCAGAACGATAAAACAGCCCCTTTGGAGCCATCTGACAAGGTGACATAGTGCATCAGAGTGCTTTCAGGGAGTTGACAAGGGCAAACAAAGGCCAACACAGCATCTTTGGAGTCATCTGACAAGGTGACATAGTGCATCACAGTCCTTGGTGGGAATTGACAATGACAAGCAAAGGCCAACACAGCCCCTTTGGAGCCATCTGACAAGGTGACATAGCATATCACAATGCTTTCAGCGAGTTGACAAGGGCAAACAAAGGCCAACACAGCCCCTTTGGAGCCATCGGACAAGGTGACATAGTGCATCACAATCCTTGGAGGGAGTTGACAAGGGCAAACAAAGGCCAACACAGCCCCTTTGGAGCCATCTGACAAGGTGACATAGTGCATCACAATCCTTGGAGGGAGTTGACAAGGGCAAACAAAGGCCAACACAGCCCCTTTGGAGCCATCTGACAAGGTGACATAGTGCATCACATTCCTTTCAGGAAGTTGACAAGGGCAAGCAAAGGCCAACACAGCCCCTTTGGAGCCATCGGACAAGGTGACATAGTGCATCACAATCCTTGGAGGGAGTTGACAAGGGCAAACAAAGGCCAACACAGCCCCTTTGGAGCCATCTGACAAGGTGACATAGTGCATCACAGTCATTTCAGTGAGTTGACAAGGGCAAACAAAGGTCAACATAGCCCTTAGTATAAATCTGAAAAGGTGAAATAGTGCAACAGGTACAGCAAGAACTTTAAAATATGCCAAATGGCAACAAATATAAATAGCATAACAACATGTGGATGTAGGAGTTATTTCTGCTCCCTTGGGCCAGCTCTGGATCTTCCACTGGGGCATCAGCATCACCTTCATTGTCCTGAGCCCCTCCAGTTGCAGCTTCATGCATTGCCTCTAACCACATTATTCTGGCTAGAG
This sequence comes from Bombina bombina, assembly GCF_027579735.1. NCBI lineage: Eukaryota > Metazoa > Chordata > Amphibia > Anura > Bombinatoridae > Bombina > Bombina bombina. The sequence goes on from NC_069499.1 coordinate 392,042,044, forward strand.
TTATGCGATGAAGCCGCAGCTGGATAAGAATGGTGTCATGCATCCTTCCCAACAACTGATTGGAACTCAGCATGGTTTGCTCTATCCGTGCTAGAGCCTCTAGCGTTAACCATGCTGAGTCACAACCTAAACAAAAATAAATATTACAAATTAATAATAATTACAGAACAAAATAAAAATAGAGAAAAGAGACATTGTACTAATTAAAATACAAATCATTATTATAATAAAATATGCTATAGAGAAGAAGAATTACACATTAAATATGTTCATAGATAAACCATTAAGATATTAAGAAAAGTCAAAACCCTATCAATCTGAAAATGCATATATATACATAATATATATCCAACATCTATTCAATATCATTTAGATGTTAGAAAATGAGGATGCTGATTTCATAAAAAGTAAATCAGAAACATTTACATTAATAAAATAAAGAAAAATTGTATAAATAAAATGTCATATTCAAAATTAATTTATGTATAATTAGATCAGTATAAGGTCCCTTTAAGAATGTATGTTCTAATGTTGATTTGTAATGATACTTACATCGGTGGCTGTGAAGGACAATCCGACACGCAGGAAAATGAAGGTGGGGATTAGGGTAAAGGTGTTGGTGGGGAGGGATGGGGCGAGGTGGGGGATTGGGTTCCTGCTCGGGTGGAGCCTGCACAGCTGGGGAGTCAAGGGCTGGGTGATTTGGTGGCTGTCCAGATGGGGTAGAAGCAGGACGGGCAAAATGGGGAGAGCGGCGAGGAAGGGCAGGGATTTGTTTTTGGGAAGGGGCAGGAAAGGGGTCAGGACGGGAAGGGCCAGGAGAGGGGTCAGGACGGGAAGGGCCGGGAGAGGGGTTAGGATGGGAAGGGCCGGGAGAGGGGTCAGGATGGGAAGTGGCGGGAGAGGGGTCGGGATGGGAAGGGGCGGGAGGCTGATGCCCAGAAGTGAAAGTTCCATCTGAAATATATAATACAATTTTAAAATACATATATTATATGAAAATATATTATCTTGAGAGAAATCAATATTCACCATCATTTAAAATCTGTATTCTTGTTCTCATAAAATATTTATACAAAGTCACAATAATGACTATGTTTAAAAGTATTGATTGATTTGAATCAAGTATAATTAATAATAATATTTAATTGATCCTTGAAACTCAGATTGTTCACTGATATTTTTCATGGAACGTTTGATCAATACATTAAAAACTATCAGCGAGATTAGGAGTTTTGCGGTAAAAGGGGTGCAGTGCTAACGAGCAGTTTCAGCTCACCGCTCACCTACAGACAACGCTGGTATTACGGGTTTTTTTCAACCCGGCATTAGCCTCTAAAAAGTGAGCGGAGAGCAAAATTTAGCTCCACATCTCACTGTGATACCAGCGCTCCTTACGGTAACAGTGAGCTGGCTAAACGTGCTCGTGCACGATTTCCCCATAGGAATCAATGGGGCAGAATCTGCTGAAAAAAAATCTAACACCTGCAAAAAAGCAGCGTTCAGCTCCTAACGCAGCCCCATTGGTTCCTATGGGGAAATAAAAGTTATGCCTACACCTAACACCCTAACATGAACCCCGAGTCTAAACACCCCTAATCTTACACTTATTAACCCCTAATCTGCCGCCCCCAACATCGCCGACACCTGCATTATATTATTAACCCCTAATCTGCCACTCCGGACACCGCCCCCACCTACATTATACTAATTAACCCCTAATCTGCTGCCCCCAACATCGTTGAACCCTACATTTTATTTATTAACCCATACTCTGCTGCCCCAATGTCGCCGCCACCTACCTACACTTATTAACCCCTAATCTGCCACCCCCAACGTCGCCGCCACTATAATAAATATATTAACCCCTAAACCTAAGTCTAACCCTAACCCCCCCTAACTTAAATATAATTTAAAATAATCTAAATAAAATTACTACAATTAAATTAATTATTCCTATTTAAAACTAAATACTTACCTGTAAAATAAACCCTAAAATAGCTACAATATAACTAATAGTTACATTGTAGCTAGCTTAGGATTTATTTTTATTTTACAGGCAACTTTGTATTTATTTTAACTAGGTAGAATAGTTATTAAATAGTTGTTAACTATTTACTAACTACCTAGATAAAATAAGTACAAATGTACCTGTAAAATAAAACCTAACCTAAGTTACAATTACACCTAACACTACACTATAATTAAATTAATTACCTAAACTAACTACAATTAAATACAATTAAATTAAATAAAAAAAATGGAAAAAAACAACCTAAAATTCAAAAAATAATAAAATAATTACAAGAATTTTAAACTAATTACACCTAATCTAATCCCCATAATAAAATAAAAAAGCCCCCCAAAATAATAAAAATCCCTACCCTACACTAAATTACAAATAGGGCCTTTTGCGGGGCATTGCCCCAAAGTATTCAGCTCTTTTACCTGTAAAAAAGAATAAATACAATACCCCCCAACATTAAAACCCACCATCCACACACCCAACCCTACTCTAAAACCCACCCAATCCCCCCTTAATAAAACCTAACACTAACCCCTTTGAAGATCACCCTACCTTGAGACGTCTTCACCCAACCGGGCAGAAGTGGTCCTCCAGAGGGGCAGAAGTCTTCTTCCAATCTGGGCAGAAGTCTTCATCCAGGCGGCATCTTCTATCTTCATCCATCTGACGAGGAGTGGCTCCATCTTGAAGACATCCGACGCGGAGCATCCATCCAGAACGACGACTACCCAACGAATGAGGGTTCCTTTAAATGACGTCATCCAAGATGGCGTCCCTTGAATTCCGATTGGCTGATAGGATTCTATCAGCCAATCGGAATTAAGGTAAGAAAAATCCTATTGGCTGATGCAATCAGCCAATAGGATTGAGCTTGCAATCTATTGGATGATTGGAACAGCCAATAGAATGCGAGCTCAATCCTATTGGCGGATTGGATCAGCCAATAGGATTGAACTTCAATCTTATTGGCTGATTGCATTTTTCCTACCTTAATTCCGATTGGCTGATAGAATCCTATCAGCCAATCGGAATTCAAGGGACGCCATCTTGGATGACGTCATTTAAAGGAACCATCATTTGTCGGGTAGTCGTCGGTCTGGATGGATGCTCCGCGTCGGATGTCTTCAAGATGGAGCCGCTCCTCATTGGATGGATGAAGGTAGAATATGCCGCCTGGATGAAGACTACTGCCCATCTTGAGGTCCTCTTCTGCTCGGATCGGATGAAGACTTCTGCCCCTCTGGAGGAGTGAAATGGACAGTCTACACATAAATCATTTTCAAATTTCAACACAATTATGTTTTATGTATACTTAGAAGTGTCTGAGAAGCTCAGAACAATGATGACATAATGAGATGGTCTGCATCTAGGCACTCAGATGAATAGCAATGACTGTCTGTACAATCATAATATGATTATTGGGTGTTTAGATGTAATATGCATGTGACATCATGATGTCATTCATGACAATTCATACATAAATTGGAAAATAAATAAAATCATATGTTCATGCTGCATATAGAAAGGGGTGCAGTAGTGTATTAGAAAAATAATGGAATAATATATTTTAAAGGGACAAAGCTGTAGACTTTAGTTTTCTTCAATAGTATGATTTTGAAACAATACACATTATATACATGTTATATATATTTGACGTACCATCAGACTCCAAGGGAGCCACTTCCTCCTCCATCGCACATGTTGTTACATCAATAATATCTGTAAAACATAATATTTTGTGTACACATTATAATCAAATATTATAACATGTGTTACTGGTGCTCAAGGACGCACATCAATGTTGCATTAAAGAGATACTGAACCAAAGTTAGGAATTTCTTAATTTGGATAGAGCATGCAATTGAAATAAAATATATAATTATCGATGATTAATAATTAAATGTGATTGTCTGTATTTTGAAAATCCAAAAAAAAAGCATAGTACACAGAACATTTAATACTTCTCATGTGTGTATTGCTTGATGATTGTTGTTTACATTTATACAAAATATCAAGCACAAAGGTGTAGACTAAGAAGCATTGAGATCTTAATATTAAACTAATAAAATAAATATATATATAAATAGGAGAGTACATTATAAGTTTTATTCAAATGGAATGCTTCATCATAATCATGATCAGAATATTTCTGAAAAAGACACCTTTAATGATGTATGAATGAGTCAATGGACTTACCAGAACCCTTTAAAGGCAGGTTTTCATCAGTGCTGGATCCCTCCGAGCTTGTCACAACAACTAGATCTATTAATGATATAAATAACTATTATGTAACACAAATTGTACATCAGCTTTAAATATACATATTTGGTATTCAAAAAGAACAATATTCTAAACTATTTAAAATAATATCTTTTGAAATGTGAAGACTAGACCACTAATATGAAGGTGAGTGGAAAGAAAATGATGTCTTTCACATATGTCCGATTTCTTAAAATATTAGACAGCCAATTCTTATCATATTAATCTATGGCATATCTATAAATAACTATTGTATCCTGCTTTTAAAATAATCCAGTCAGACACTTTGAATACAAACTAGTGACAACTAGAGCATAATTCATGTGGCACATATATAAATTTGAGCAATGTACAGTAATCTGGTTTCTGACATAACACATATTGATCACAATTCAATACATAAGATACAGTATATTTTAAACTATGTCATCATGGTGCTGTTAGAATTTGCTTATATATAAAGGTAGTCCGAGAGTGAAAGATGTGATTTAAATCACAGTATTGTTTCATCAAAATAGTTTAATAGAAACATAGAAACATTGAATTTGACGGTAGATAAGAACCAAAAAGGCCCATCAAGTCTACCCATATTACATGTTACTTTTTCCTTAGGATAGCCTTATGCATGTCCCAGGCATTTTTAAATTCCTTTACAGTCTTTGTGTTTACCACCTCAAATGGAAGTTTATTCCATGAATCCACCACCCTTTCTTTAAAAAAATGCTTCCTCAAATTTCTCCTGAATCTACTACCCTCTAACTTTAGATTATGACCCCTTGTTTTGGCATTTATTTTTTTGTGAAAAATGCTTTCAGCTTCTATTTTATTAAGTCCCTTCATATATTTGAAGGTTTCTATCATGTCACCTCTTTCCCTTCTATCCTCTAAACTATACATATTTAGATCATAGAGTCTTTCTTTGTACGTTTTATATTTTAGACCATGTACCATTTTAGTAGCCCTCCTTTGGACAGCTTCTAGTTTATTTATATCTGTCTGAAGATATGGTCTCCAGAACTGTACACAGTATTCCATATTTGGTCTAACTAATGATCTGTAAAGTGGCATAAGAACCTTGCTATTTCTGCTACTAAAACCTCTTCCAATGCAACCAAGCATTTGACTGGCCTTGCTGGCTGCACTGCGGCATTGTGTACCAAATTTTAAATCATCTGAAATAATAATTCCCAAATCCCTTTCTTCTTTAATTACAGTCAGTAATGTACCATTGAGACTATAATTGGCCTTTGGGTTTTTGGATCCTGTATGCATAATTTTGCTCTTGGTAATATTAAATTTCAGATCCCATTTATTTGACCAGTCCTCTAGTTTATTAATATCACAGTTCATTTGATCAACTCCTCCTGGAACATCTACCCTGTTACAAATTTTTGTATCATCAGCAAACAAGCAAACCTTCCCCTTAAGCCCACTTCCAATATCACTTATGAACATGTTAAACAAAACAGGCCCAAGAACTGACCCTTGGGGAACACCATGTTCTGTCGTCTATCTTTAAGCCAGCATTCTACCCACTTAACAATCTTAGCATCTATTCCAAGGCAATACATTTTGTGAATAAGTTTTTTTGTGTGGGACGGTGTCAAATGCTTTGCTAAAGTCTAGATATGCAACATCTACGGCTCCTCCCTGGTCTATTATTTTAGTTACATGGTCAAAGAAATCAATTAGATTAGTCAGGCATGATCTTCCAGCAGTGAAACCATGCTGTCCTTTGTCTTCTAAGTTGTTTGTCTGAATGAAAGATACAAGTCTTTCCTTTAAAAGAGTTTCCATTAATTTCCCTGCAATTGAGGTCAAACTGACTGGCCTATAGTTAGCAGAATCTTCCCTACTACCCTTTTTATGAAGAGGGACTACATTGGCAATTTTCCAGTCTTTTGGAACAACTCCTGTTAGAAGTGACTGATTAAATAAATCAGCTAATGGAGTAGCTATTACGGATCAAAGTTCTTTTAGAACTCTTGGATGAATATTATCTGGACCCACAGCCTTATTAACTTTTATTTTTGATAAAGCCCTTGAAACCTCTTCCTCTGTAAAAAGAAAAGTACTACTCACATTATTATTTACAGTAACATCCCTTAATAGAATCTCACTATCTTTACCATCTGTTGTAAAGACTGAACAAAAGTAATCATTTAAACAGTTTGCTATTTGTTTATCTTCTTCCAATACTCTATCCTCATTCTTGAGTCTAACTATACCTCCCCTTAATGATTAATAAAGATATTTTTTATCTATATATAAATTCAATATCAATATTTGAGAATGTCACTCTAAAGGAATTATCTATTCCATATGTTGATGTAATAATATGATTATTGGGTGTTTAGATGTAATATGCATGTGACATCATGATGTCATTCATGACAATTCATACATAAATTGGAAAATAAATAAAATCATATGTTCATGCTGCATATAGAAAGGGGTGCAGTAGTGTATTAGAAAAATAATGGAATAATATATTTTAAAGGGACAAAGCTGTAGACTTTAGTTTTCTTCAATAGTATGATTTTGAAACAATACACATTATATACATGTTATATATATTTGACGTACCATCAGACTCCAAGGGAGCCACTTCCTCCTCCATCGCACATGTTGTTACATCAATAATATCTGTAAAACATAATATTTTGTGTACACATTATAATCAAATATTATAACATGTGTTACTGGTGCTCAAGGACGCACATCAATGTTGCATTAAAGAGATACTGAACCAAAGTTAGGAATTTCTTAATTTGGATAGAGCATGCAATTGAAATAAAATATATAATTATCGATGATTAATAATTAAATGTGATTGTCTGTATTTTGAAAATCCAAAAAAAAAGCATAGTACACAGAACATTTAATACTTCTCATGTGTGTATTGCTTGATGATTGTTGTTTACATTTATACAAAATATCAAGCACAAAGGTGTAGACTAAGAAGCATTGAGATCTTAATATTAAACTAATAAAATAAATATATATATAAATAGGAGAGTACATTATAAGTTTTATTCAAATGGAATGCTTCATCATAATCATGATCAGAATATTTCTGAAAAAGACACCTTTAATGATGTATGAATGAGTCAATGGACTTACCAGAACCCTTTAAAGGCAGGTTTTCATCAGTGCTGGATCCCTCCGAGCTTGTCACAACAACTAGATCTATTAATGATATAAATAACTATTATGTAACACAAATTGTACATCAGCTTTAAATATACATATTTGGTATTCAAAAAGAACAATATTCTAAACTATTTAAAATAATATCTTTTGAAATGTGAAGACTAGACCACTAATATGAAGGTGAGTGGAAAGAAAATGATGTCTTTCACATATGTCCGATTTCTTAAAATATTAGACAGCCAATTCTTATCATATTAATCTATGGCATATCTATAAATAACTATTGTATCCTGCTTTTAAAATAATCCAGTCAGACACTTTGAATACAAACTAGTGACAACTAGAGCATAATTCATGTGGCACATATATAAATTTGAGCAATGTACAGTAATCTGGTTTCTGACATAACACATATTGATCACAATTCAATACATAAGATACAGTATATTTTAAACTATGTCATCATGGTGCTGTTAGAATTTGCTTATATATAAAGGTAGTCCGAGAGTGAAAGATGTGATTTAAATCACAGTATTGTTTCATCAAAATAGTTTAATAGAAACATAGAAACATTGAATTTGACGGTAGATAAGAACCAAAAAGGCCCATCAAGTCTACCCATATTACATGTTACTTTTTCCTTAGGATAGCCTTATGCATGTCCCAGGCATTTTTAAATTCCTTTACAGTCTTTGTGTTTACCACCTCAAATGGAAGTTTATTCCATGAATCCACCACCCTTTCTGTAAAAAAATGCTTCCTCAAATTTCTCCTGAATCTACTACCCTCTAACTTTAGATTATGACCCCTTGTTTTGGCATTTATTTTTTTGTGAAAAATGCTTTCAGCTTCTATTTTATTAAGTCCCTTCATATATTTGAAGGTTTCTATCATGTCACCTCTTTCCCTTCTATCCTCTAAACTATACATATTTAGATCATAGAGTCTTTCTTTGTACGTTTTATATTTTAGACCATGTACCATTTTAGTAGCCCTCCTTTGGACAGCTTCTAGTTTATTTATATCTGTCTGAAGATATGGTCTCCAGAACTGTACACAGTATTCCATATTTGGTCTAACTAATGATCTGTAAAGTGGCATAAGAACCTTGCTATTTCTGCTACTAAAACCTCTTCCAATGCAACCAAGCATTTGACTGGCCTTGCTGGCTGCACTGCGGCATTGTGTACCAAATTTTAAATCATCTGAAATAATAATTCCCAAATCCCTTTCTTCTTTAATTACAGTCAGTAATGTACCATTGAGACTATAATTGGCCTTTGGGTTTTTGGATCCTGTATGCATAATTTTGCTCTTGGTAATATTAAATTTCAGATCCCATTTATTTGACCAGTCCTCTAGTTTATTAATATCACAGATCATTTGATCAACTCCTCCTGGAACATCTACCCTGTTACAAATTTTTGTATCATCAGCAAACAAGCAAACCTTCCCCTTAAGCCCACTTCCAATATCACTTATGAACATGTTAAACAAAACAGGCCCAAGAACTGACCCTTGGGGAACACCATGTTCTGTCGTCTATCTTTAAGCCAGCATTCTACCCACTTAACAATCTTAGCATCTATTCCAAGGCAATACATTTTGTGAATAAGTTTTTTTGTGTGGGACGGTGTCAAATGCTTTGCTAAAGTCTAGATATGCAACATCTACGGCTCCTCCCTGGTCTATTATTTTAGTTACATGGTCAAAGAAATCAATTAGATTAGTCAGGCATGATCTTCCAGCAGTGAAACCATGCTGTCCTTTGTCTTCTAAGTTGTTTGTCTGAATGAAAGATACAAGTCTTTCCTTTAAAAGAGTTTCCATTAATTTCCCTGCAATTGAGGTCAAACTGACTGGCCTATAGTTAGCAGAATCTTCCCTACTACCCTTTTTATGAAGAGGGACTACATTGGCAATTTTCCAGTCTTTTGGAACAACTCCTGTTAGAAGTGACTGATTAAATAAATCAGCTAATGGAGTAGCTATTACGGATCAAAGTTCTTTTAGAACTCTTGGATGAATATTATCTGGACCCACAGCCTTATTAACTTTTATTTTTGATAAAGCCCTTGAAACCTCTTCCTCTGTAAAAAGAAAAGTACTACTCACATTATTATTTACAGTAACATCCCTTAATAGAATCTCACTATCTTTACCATCTGTTGTAAAGACTGAACAAAAGTAATCATTTAAACAGTTTGCTATTTGTTTATCTTCTTCCAATACTCTATCCTCATTCTTGAGTCTAACTATACCTCCCCTTAATGATTAATAAAGATATTTTTTATCTATATATAAATTCAATATCAATATTTGAGAATGTCACTCTAAAGGAATTATCTATTCCATATGTTGATGTAATGAATCAGAGAGAGCATGCAATTTCAATCAAATATATAATTTCATCCTATCATCATGAATATTTAATTATCCTTCTCTCTTAATGATAAGAAGAACATATCAAAACATATGTGATGTATATATATATATATATAACTACATATGTGTAAAAATGTGTTAGTGTTGTCTAAATGTAGCCACCAACTGTCAAGCACTAGGTGCAGAATACAAAATGGGCAAGACCCTAATATTACATTCAAATAAAGATAGCAAGAATCAGAGGAATATCTTCGAATACAAATAAATTGAGATTTGGATTACAATAGAATTCGATCTCTGAATCGTGATTCTTCTTTTTAAATACTTTTGAAATCGAATTAGAGGATACATGTTAATATAGATCAATGTGAATGGATTAGGCAATGTTATGTCCAAATTTGTAAGACAAAAGTAAAGTATAATGAGACATACCAGAATGGGACAAACCCGGGCCAGAGGGTCCAGCACCAACATCCATCTCTGTAAAATATTTAATCAGGATTGGATATCATTAATACAAATCAGAACTTTGACACAAAGAATCATACATTGTTTTTCAAATTAACAAAGTTAAACATTTTAATTCTTCACGTGAGTTCATTGTTTTCAAAAATGTATTTATAAATAAAGAGATCATGTATATTTAGTTTCAAGCTTTTATGTTGTTGACTGTCCCTTTAAGTCATTTTATGTCTTCTTGCATTGTCATCAATTGTTAGACATTGAGGGGTCAATATTTATTTTTATATTGGTAGTATAGTTTATGTAAATTATTGAAAATCAGGATACTGTATTCTTCACATTTATACTAATTAATGTATACATTTGACCAACATGTCTAAAGTAATGCCACTGTTACAGCAAACACATGTTCACGTCTCTGCGCAATTATATCTTCCATGATCATTGCTTAATAATTAAAAGCGTAATTGCACATCCGTGATTATGAATTGATTTGTATCTAGTAGTGTGATGAGTATAATTTGTAAAGCTTTAGAATATATTTACAATTGTGTGTATCACGATATTCCAATAGGATCATTGTAAAGATTGAATGATACAAATTAATATTTCTAACTTTTGTATGAATCGATATTCAATGTATGAAATGGAGGAGGATAGGGATTTCATGGATGCGCAATTCCATTTTAGCTCTGTGACGCATATTCGAAGAGCGCAAGAAAAATCATTATTCCTATTCAATGTGTGACAAATCTAAATTCAGATGTCTACCATGATATGTAATGTCTGTTGGGAGAGCTATATAGGTTTAATATATGACTATATACACATTGCTTAAATATATACTTAAATATTAATAAATTATATGAAGTCTGATATTTACCTGGTTCAGCCTCTTCCTTATCCCAGGTCACAGATTGTTACTGCACTGGCCTCCGTGTTGGGAGTTTCAGAGCCAGCAGCTGGGGACTGTGAAGGGGCTGAGGAGCTTGCAGAAGCAAATCTGCGAGGGAAACGGAGATTGATGAGGCCGCATAAAGACTCCTCATAAGGTTGTAGGAAAAGTTTCTGTAGGGGTGGATCCTGATTCCCACCTCTCCAACGGGCTTTTGCCCACTCCCTCATGAGGCAGACTTTATTGCGAAGCCGCAACGTCATATCCCCGAATAGCCGCACGATTTGATCCGTGGTCCTCTGGACGTCTTTCACTGAATTCACAGAAATGGTAATAGACACCCATAGGGCCCTCTTTATCGATGGCTTCGTCGACCCCTTCTGAGTTCCAAACAGCTGCAGATAAAACTCCTCGACCACGTTGACCAGTGCAGTACTTTCCGCTCGTGTGAACCTGGGAGACATTCTGTTAGTTATTGAGAAATATATACAGTATATATATATATATATATATATATATATATATATATATATATATATATATATATATATATATAAAAAACTACACCAACAGGCATTAGAGAGCTGACAAAAATGGCAACGTATAATGGACTTTTAAATGGGGAAGTAAACATGAGATAGACCATGGGACATGGTATCTGTACATCTGATTGGATAAAATACTGTAATTTTGTTAGCATGTCTGTAAGGCCATACTGCTTCTAAGAAACAGGATATTAAACAGACCCACAGCGCTGTAAAAGAACAGCTTAATTTAGCCAATTTGTTGTAATATATGACCAATAGGAGGAGGAATGACTTAAACCAATATGTCCCAAAGAGAACAAGTTTTAAGCACAAAATGTATAAAAACAAATTTATTACAAATCGATAACACAAAAAAAAAGGAGAAATAAAACACATTCTAAAACATACGCTTATCAGGCGTATTTAAACATCAATTGCTGATAAATAAAGTGCAGTATCTACATTAAAAGTGTAAAGAAAAAACTAAAAAAAAAAGTTTTGATTGTTGAATAAATAAAGGCGGTCCAGAAGGAATAGACAGGATATCCAAACGATTTCTTCCAATGTCAGAAGGGAGCTGGAACGAGAATGGAGTCCAAATCAAAAACAACTTGATAGAGGATATGAGGATAATAAGATTGAGAAAATACGAGAAGAAGTAAGAAATGTAAGCAGGGTTGATTTAGTCAAAAGCACTATAAGTAAAAACAAAAATAAAAATAATAACCAAATATGGACTAATAATGAAATCTTTATCCCTTTTATCACTCCATATAGTAGTAATAAGAATTTATTGGAGAAGATACTTAATAAACATTGGGGGTTTCTTAAGAATGATGAGCAATTAGGCTCTCTGTTACCACCAAAACCAAATACTATTTATAAAAAGGCTCACAACTTAAAAACTATTCTAGCACCCACTGAAATTAAATGCAAAAATACAAATCCAACACAAATTGATCTTATGGGTAGAAAGTTAAATGGTTTCTTTCCCTGTTTAACCTGAAAATCTTGTAAAAACTCAAAGAAATATAAAGAATTCAAATCTAATATTACAGGTAGGTCTTTTAAAATCAGAGACACTATAAGGTGTTCGGATAAGTTTGTAGTTTATTTAATTCAATGCCGCTGTGGGAAACAGTATATTGGGGAGTCTGAAAGACCCCTACAAGATTGGATCCGTGAACACATATGGTCCATTGAAAAACATCATCTAGATAGAAACAAAGATCTCCCTGTCGCTAGACACTTTGCTACTTGTAATAATGGTAATTTGGCTTATTTCTCCTATATGGGTATAGATAAGGTTAAACACAACTGGAGAGGTGGTAGTATACATTCAGAACTTTAAAAAAAAGAAACCAAGTGGATTTTTGAGTTAAAAACACTGCAACCTAATGGTCTGAACATAGACTTTGATATAGGTATTTTTCTCAAATAGTCATAATTTCATCATATATTTTTAATTTTATCATCAAGTTTATCCATTTATTAATTTCTAAGCGTTTGTCTTTGTGATCCTTAGCTAGATTACTGTACGGTTAGTTGGTTCGGGTTCCACATTTTTTAGTTTGACATTTTTTAGTTTGGTATTTTTAATGAATTGTGTGATTTATGATTTATTATTTGTTGCATTATTTGTTGCATTATATGTCCTTTTCACCTAGGTGGAGAACCATTGGTCCCATAGACGATAAGTAATCCCCTCTTTATGATTCAGCACATCAAGTTGTATAAAAATATGTGTTTTATTAAGTTGTGTTAACAAATTGTTACTTTATTTTATTTTATTTTACTTTTTATAAAGCTTCTGTGTGGTATTATATCCTCTTTAAACATTAATAATACAGTTGAAAAGTACATAAAGTACATTAAGTAGATACATTGTATAGTTAGAGAGAAAAATTGTCGTTACTACTGCAACAAAATATCTGTAAGCAACTCCCACTAACTTTTCTCTGACCTATAGTATTCAGGTCTGTGGGTATAAAAGGCTGCTTTCTTCTTGTATCTGGAGATTGACAAAGGCCCTGAACGGGCTGAAACACGTTGCTCCGCCCACTGACTATTATCCAAACAGGTACTGACCGGCTTCCGTTGTTTGGTAATGCTCTATCTTTGAATTGCAAGGATTGCTCTGAGACCGGCTCCCCAGGGAAACCAACTAGGGCACGGACGGCTATATAACTGCTCAGAGGGATCCGAGTATTGCTGCAGAGAACCACTCCGGTGTAAGTAAAATTGAACACCTTTAATGTTGCTCTCTGCTTGTTTTTGATTTGGACTCCATTCTCGTTCCAGCTCCCTTCTGACATTGGAAGAAATCGTTTGGATATCCTGTCTATTCCTTCTGGACCGCCTTTATTTATTCAACAATCAAAAAATTTTGTTTTTAGTTTTTTCTTTACACTTTTAATGTAGATACTGCACTTTATTTATCAGCAATTGATGTTTAAATACGCCTGATCAGCATATGTTTTAGAATGTGTTTTATTTCTCCTTTTTTTTGTGTTATCGATTTGTAATAAATTTGTTTTTATACATTTTGTGCTTAAAACTTGTTCTCTTTGGGACATATTGGTTTAAGTCATTCCTCCTCCTATTGGTCATATATTACAACAAATTGGCTAAATTAAGCTGTTCTTTTACAGCGCTGTGGGTTTGTTTAATATCCTGTTTCTTAGAAGTAGGTTGTTAATCTGGTGTGTTGGCAATAGTTGGGAGATAGGGGAATCTCCTTTTTATCCCACTAAATTTTAGCCACTATATATTCTAGCGCTTAGTAACACTTTTCTCTGTCCACTGTAAGGCCATACTGACTCAAGTCATGTTTGTGTGATGAACTCTGATTGGCCATTACTTAATGGTTCATGGATTCATATCTTTGTAACTTCCATACACATACCTCCTGGGGGTGCTGTTACTACATTTGGCATGTAGACTTATTTAGAATTTATGAGAATGGTATACTTATATATGTGACACATATATAATATACGTAATCCGTTAAAGGACCAGTCAACACAGTAGATTTGCATAATCAACAAATGCAAGATAACTAGACAATGTAATAGCACTTAGTCTGAACTTCAAATGAGAAGTATATTTTTTTCTGACAATTTTAAAAGTTATGTCTTTTTCCATTCCCCCTGTGCGCATCCTATGGGGCCTATTTATCAAGCCATCAACCGCAAATACGCTGGAATTCCGCAGCGTAATTGTGGCGAGTCTGATTCGCCTTATTTATCAAAAGCTACAGACCGGCAAAAGTAGAATTTTGTGACGTAACATACGATCCGCCGGTCTCAGTCCGACACAGATTGATGCTTATGTCACTACAGATGTTCCGAATGCAAATTCGGCACTATCTGAGCACTTTTGTTAGTTATCAAATAACTACCAGGTACGCTTGCCACTATTCCCGCCCAGCGTACCTGGTTTTCAATCCGCCGCCCTGGAGGCCGCGGATGCCATAGGAATCAATGGGAGTCTGAAAGCAGCGAAAGCTTATGTTCGCTGCTGCCCGATATCCCATTGATTCCTATGGGAGACTAAAAGTTACGTTTACACCTAACACCCTAACATGTTCCCCGAGTCTAAACACCCCTAATCTGCCGTCCCCTACACTGCCGCCACCTACATTATACAGGGCTCAAAATTTCCACTATTTACTAGCCATTGGCGAGTGGAAATTTAATGGTGGCGAGTAAAAGTTAGTGAGTGAAAAAATGTACACTCCTATTGCAGCTTTGACAAACACACATTTTGGGCTATGTGCTAAACATTATCTGAAGGAATATTATATATCCTAGAAAGGGCAAGAATATGTTATTCCTCTAGGGCTGTAGGAACACCATTGGTGCTTAGACTCTTACTTCTGAGTGGGTAAATGGGGGGCAGAGAGAGACGAAAAGTAAAAGTGGAGAAGAAAATAGCTGTAAGAGAGAATGGAGAAAAAAAACAAAAGAGAAAAAAAGATGTGAGAGGGGAAACAGAAGATATGGCCTGAGAGATAAGGGAGAAGGTAAAAATAGAGATTGCAGAGAGAAGGGAGGTGAGAAATATAAGTAAGAGAGAGATGATCATTTAAAAAAAAAAAAATCTCCAGGTCTGCTATGACTTTCCATGACTGTCAGCACTCTCCATTCTCTCACTTCAACAAATTCCTATTTTATTACAAGACCAGAGACTCATATTTTGCATTCTCTCTCTTTACTACTTAAATGCAGTTTTTTAAAGTATACATAAAAATACAATAAACTGTCAAAATTTTGAAAATGAGACAGTAAAACAACTAACATATCAGTGACCAATGAAATTAGAGAACTGATTAAACTAAAACCACATAGCCAATCAGGTTACTAATGAATCCTATAAACTGTCCAATATACAGTAAGACATCCTCTTTCTTTTACTGCTGCAGTAAAGATAAGTATTGTTTTGTCAAGGGTTAATAAAAAATATCTTTTTTCTTGCTTTACTCATATATTTCTTTTATACAGTATAATATTCTTGTTATGTTAGTTAACCTTTTATTTAATTTATTTGTAGTCCGTTTTAGCTTTAGGACTTTTTCGTTGGTTTAACAAATTTTTTCCCAAATTGTTTATTCTTTCATACTTCGTTTTTATTTGTGCCCCTTGCTTAGTTCGCTTGTGTTTTATTTCTATATTACCTCCGGTTTGCTTGTACTCCGTTTCTGTTGCGCTATACCGCACTGTCCCGACGTCCATCTTGTGATTGTCGGTCTCAGTGCGCATGCGCCGGTCTCCTTCTCCTCATTGCGCAGTGTAGTTTCACTTTCCCGCCCTCAAAAGCTGCCGTCTTCGTCTGCAATTTTGTTGCAACTTTCATCCATTACGTGTCAGCAACTTTAACTCCTCATTTAGTTGCTGGCACTTTGTCTCCATCTTTTGGCCATTTCTGTAATTGAATTAAGTTTTTATTATATAAATTACTCACTTTTTATTTCATTTTCTTGGGGTCAATTCTGTTATATAATACATTAGATAATACATTAGATAATACATTTCTAAGTTATTTATTGTAAATTTATTATTTAGATTTATTCTATAGTTTATAATATCATATTATATTCAATAATTTTATTATTTTATGGTATTATACATTTATTATCACTATGTCTCAATCATCTGATTTGAACCCCTCACTGAATGCTGAGGGCGTTCAAAAGATGATTGACAATTCAATGAATTCAATGTTAGAAAAAATAACCATTTTAATTGATAAATCCTCTAAAAAGGATTTAAAAAGAAAAAGAATTATATCCAGTGGTATTAAAACCAGTAAGAAGTTAATTAAAAAATCACGCCAACTTGTTGCTGATGCTGCCGTTCCTCGCAGGAAAGGAAGAAAAACACCTGCTATTTCCTCTACTCCCAAGAGGTCACTAATGGGAGAGGCTTTGGCCAATGATGATAATTGTGAAATTTGTTCAGATACAGAAATTAATTCAGATTCATCTCTGAATTCAATTCAATCTGAGGATGATTTATCTCATTCCTCATCTGAAAATTCTTTGGCCTCCCCAAAGATTAAAAAATTCAAAAAATCACTTAAAAAATCTAAACATTTGGAGTCTAAAAAAGTGAAATTTTTTGATTGCCTAGGTAATCCTAGGTTTAATGCGGATGATTTACATCACCCTAGATCTGCAGAATGGTGCCCCTCATCTGATATTGCAGACTTTATTGATTACCAGCTTCGCCAACCTTTAAAAAGAGATTCTAGAAATAAAATGAGAGCTGAATGTCCTAGACCAATTCTTCCCAATAATACAAACATTACCCCTGAAGTAGATCCAAAGATTTTAAAATTTATAGGGTCCCCAGGTTTCAAATTAAAGAAAGGTATGGACAGGGCCTGGAAAATTTGTCAAGATAAAATGCTTGACACAATTGGTCCTTTAGCAAAACTTTTTGATTTATCAGAACAAGCTGTTTATGACAATACTCTTTTAGACAATTTCAGAATCCAGTCTCCTCAGGCTTCTTTCCATCTAGAGGAAGATTCTGGAACCCAAGAATTCAACGTTCGAGACAAAGATCCCGCACACCTCAAGGTAAATCTTCTTTTTCTTCCTCCTCAGTTTTCTTCCCAAAACATAATAGGAGGCAGATTATCTCTTTTCACACACAATTGGAACATGATAACTTCAGATCAATGGGTTCTTCAAACTGTTTCAGGTCTTTTTATAGATTTTATTTCTCCTCCATTTCAAAATTCTATTCCCCTTCCAATAAAGTTTTCTGTTTCAGACAGAAATTTGGTTCAAAACGAAATTTCAAACCTTTTATTAAAACAAGCAATAGAACAAGTTTTAAATCCTTCGTTGTTTATCAACATTTCAAAATGGAAGGTATTCATCTTCTCAGAGATTGCCTTTTAGACAACGATTTTCTAGTCAGATTAGATCTGACAGATGCTTATCTGACAGTTCCGGTAGCTCAAGAACACAGGAAATTTCTAACTTTTGTTTGGGAAGAAAAGTATTGGAGTTTCACTTGCATGCCTTTCGGTCTATCTTCAGCCCCTTGGATTTTTACCAAAATAATGAAACCTATAATTACTTGGCTTCGTCTTCGAGGTGTTCGACTCATCATCTATTTAGACGATATCTTGATTATGAATCAGAACTCTGTCACGTTAAAGTCTCAACTCCAACTTACTACTTTCATTTTAGAAAATTTAGGTTTCTTGATCAACAAAGAGAAATCTGTTCTTCTTCCAACCAAATCTCTAACCTTTTTAGGTTTCAAAATAGACACTTCGAAAGCTACATTAAGTCTTCCCAGAGAAAAAATTGTGAATATCAAGAAAGAGATTTCAAGAACTCTTTCTTTACCATTGGTTCCCATCAGGACTATAGCCAGAATAGTTGGGTTACTTTCATCCTCTATTCAGGCTATTTTCCCTGCTCCTCTTCATTACAGGGAACTTCAACGTTTAAAAATTTTTCATCTCCAAAAAGGTCTTTCATATTCCCATCAAATCCCTCTTTCTTCAGAAGCCAAAGAGGAACTTTCATGGTGGCTATCCCATATAGAAGCTTGGAACGGGAGAGCCATTTTCGGAAAATCTCTAGATCTTATCATAGAATCCGATGCCAGTCGCTCGGGTTGGGGCGCTCGTTGTGGTCCCTCAATCACAGGAGGAAAATGGTCTTCAGAAGAAAAGCGTTTTCACATCAATTGCTTAGAACTTTTGGCAGGCTCTTTTGCAGTCAAGAGTTTTGTCAAAAGTTCTTCTCCTGTGTCCATTTTACTCAGAATGGACAATATTTCTGCAGTTCGCTATTTGAATCGCCTCGGTGGTACAAAATCGAGAGATTTGTCAACTATTACGAAAGAATTCATTCATCTTTGCTTGGACAGAAATATTTCTGTAAAAGCGGAATACATTCCAGGTTTATCCAATGTAGCGGCGGATTGGGGATCTCGATACCTGACAGATTCCAGCGATTGGAAACTTCATCATCAAGTTTTTTATTCGCTTCAATCTCTCAGAGGTCCCTTTTCGATGGATCTCTTCGCTTTGAGACTGAATCATCAGATTTGCCCTTATTTCAGTTGGCGCCCAGATCCGGAAGCATTGGCAATCGATGCATTTCTCCACCCCTGGCCTCTCCAGACAGCTTATGCTTTTCCCCCATTCTCCATGATTCAGAGAACCATATCAGTAGTCCGTCGGGATCTTCTCTCAATTCTCCTTATCACTCCCCTTTGGCCATCTCAACCCTGGTACCCATCTCTTCTAGAACTATCTGTCAACCATCCTGTTCTTCTTCCGGTTTTTCCGCTTCTCTTGTCAGATCCAGAAGGTCATCCTCACAAACTTATTCTTCAAGGATCTCTTCGTCTCATAGCATGGTCAATTTCGGGCAATCTTCATTTCCCCAAGGTTTATCACAACAAGCTCAGGAACTCCTCGCAGACTCATTGGCCCCCGGGACCAAAAAATGCTATTTTTCCGCATGGACCAGATGGTCTGGCTGGTGCGTGGAAAGAAGTTTGGATCCCCTTTCAGCGGATTTAATTTACATCATTAATTTCCTAACATCACTTTTTGATTCAGGTTTAGCTTACAGAACCATCAACGTTTCTAGATCTGCCATTTCGGCTAAACATTCTTTTATAAATAATTTTCCTGTAGGACAACATCCTTTAATTTGTAAATTAATGAAAGCAATCAAACTCAAAAGACCTCCGACTCCTAAATATTCTTCTTTTTGGGATGTTGATCTTATTTTTTCTCTTTTTAAATCTTGGCCTTCTAATGAATTTTTATCATTGAAACAACTTACCACTAAATTGGCTACCCTTTTATGTCTAATTTCTTTTCGTAGAGTTTCTGATGTTAGAGCTTTAGATTTTAATTCTAAACGTTTTACCCCTGAAGGTGTTACTTTCTTCATATCTAAAAGAACTAAATCTTTTTCAACCTCAATATTCTATCCTTACTTACCTTCTGAACCTCTTCTCTGTGTGGTTGTATGTCTCAAAGAGTATGAACGCAGAACTTCTTCTTTTCGTACTCTTACTTCCAATCAACTTTTGTTATCTTTTATTCCTCCTCATTATCCTGTATCCTCTACTTCTATAGCCAGGTGGGTTAAATGGGTTATGAGTGAAGCTGGTATTGATGTTTCTTTTTCCGCTCACTCTGTTAGAGGATCAGCCGCTTCTAAAGCATTTTTGAAAGCTGCCTCCCTTCAACAAATCTTGGATGCAGCTGACTGGTCTTCTGATTCTATTTTTAAACAATTTTACTTTAAACCCATTGAACACGCCTCGCTTAATTTATTTTGTTAGTTGCTTTAAACTAGCAAAATATGAGTCTCTGGTCTTGTAATAAAATTCGGATTATCCTAAATTATGAAGGTATAATCTAGATTTTATTAAAGACACAGAGACGAGTATTTTCCCTCCTCTGATTATATTATTATATGGTTTTGTTCCCACCCTTATTTGTTTTATCATATTATTAACATATCTTGTATATTTATTTCAGTTACCAATCAACTATAAAGATATTATCCTAAGTGGTTTTGCTCCATCTCATCTCTGTGAAGAGACGAAACTTCAAGAAAGTTTTCCTCATCCTATACAGTCTTCAAGAGGATTTTCATTCTTTCCTGATAAGATGGAGTTTTCTTCACGGATGATTCTTCAATTCAAAGTTCTTCTCTTCATGGTTGTCTGCTGTCTTCTCGTCTGGAACTACTTCCTCATTATGGACTTTTTGTTTCCTTCTACAGTTACAAAGAAAGAGGATGTCTTACTGTATATTGGACAGTTTATAGGATTCATTAGTAACCTGATTGGCTATGTGGTTTTAGTTTAATCAGTTCTCTAATTTCATTGGTCACTGATATGTTAGTTGTTTTACTGTCTCATTTTCAAAATTTTGACAGTTTATTGTATTTTTATGTATACTTTAAAAAACTGCATTTAAGTAGTAAAGAGAGAGAATGCAAAATACTCGTCTCTGTGTCTTTAATAAAATCTAGATTATACCTTCATAACTTAGGATAATCCGAATTGTCTTACCCAGAACCATCAAGTTGATGTTGCTAACTGCTATGCACTTATTTTTGTTAAACTATTATGGTATTTAGCATTATTTAATTTAAGGTATAAAATACAAAATATTTAAAATGACTGCACAATCACAATAATGTGTTTCGAAATAGCAAAACATATGAAAACAGGGGGTGGAGTAGTGGGTATGATCAGAAGTGGCGAGTAACATTTTGGCCTGGCTAGTAGCTTATGACCTGAAATTTTGAGCCCATACTTATTAACCACTAATCTGCCGCCCCCGACACCGCCTCCACCTAAGTAAAAGTTATTAACCCCTATCCCGCCACTCCCGGAGCACACCGCAACTAAATAAAGTTATTAACCCCTAGCCTCCCACATCACTAGCACTTATTAAACCTATTAACCCCTAAACCGCCAGCCCCCCACGTCGCCATAAAACTTCAGTCGGATCATGGACATCTTCAGCCCCCCGCTTGGGCTTGGATGAAGACGTCGGAGCCAGGATGAATCGGTGAACCCGGTGTGGTGAAGACAAGGTAGGGAGATCTTCAGGGGCTTAGTGTTAGGTTTATTTAAGGGGGGTTTGGGTTGGATTAGGGGTATGTGGGTGGTGGGTTGTAATGTTGGGGGGGGTATTGTATGGTTTTTTTTTACAGGCAAAAGAGCTGAATTCTTTGGGGCATGCCTCGCAAAGGGCCCTTTTCAGGGCTGGTAAGGTAAAAGAGCTTTTCTATATTAATTTTAGAATAGGGTAGGGCATTTTTTTATTTTGGGGGTCTTTGTTATTTTATTAGGGGGCTTAGAGTAGGTGTAATTAGTTTAAAATTGTTGTAATATTTTTCTAATATTTGTAAATATTTTTTTATTTTTTGTAACTTAGTTCTTTTTTATTTTTTGTACTTTAGTTAGTTTATTTAATTGTATTTATTTGTAGCTATTGTATTTAATTAATTTATTGATAGTGTAGTGTTAGGTTTAATTGTAGGTAATTGTAGGTAGTTTATTTAATTTATTTATTGATAGTGTAGTGTTAGGTTTAATTGTAACTTAGGTTAGGATTTATTTTACAGGTAATTTTGTAATTATTTTAACTAGGTAACTATTAAATAGTTATTAACTATTTAATAGCTATTGTACCTGGTTAAAATAATTACAAAGTTGCCTGTAAAATAAATATTAATCCTAAAATAGCTACAATATAATTATTATTTATATTGTAGCTATATTAGGGTTTATTTTACAGGTAAGTATTTAGCTTTAAATAGGAATAATTTATTTAATAAGAGTTAATTTATTTCGTTAGATAAAAATTATATTTAACTTAGGGGGGTGTTAGGGTTAGGGTTAGAATTAGCTTTAGGGGTTAAAAAATTTATTAGAGTAGCGGTGAGCTCCGGTCGGCAGATTAGGGGTTAATGCTTGAAGTTAGGTGTCGGCGATGTTAGGGAGGGCAGATTAGGGGTTAATACTATTTATTATAGGGTTATTGAGGCGGGAGTGAGGCAGATTAGGGGTTAATACATTTATTATAATAGCGGTGCGGTCCGGTCGGCAGATTAGGGGTTAATAAGTGTAGGTAGGTAGCGGCGACGTTGGGGGCGGCAGATTAGGGGTTAATAAATATTATGTAGGTGTCGGCGATGTTAGGGGCAGCAGATTAGGGGTACATAGGGATAACGTAGGTGGCGGCGGTGTGCGGTCGGCAGATTAGGGGTTAAAAATTTTAATAGAGTGGCGGCGATGTGGGGGGGGCCTCGGTTTAGGGGTACATAGGTAGTTTATGGGTGTTAGTGTACTTTAGAGCACAGTAGTTAAGAGCTTTATAAACCGGCGTTAGCCCAGAAAGCTCTTAACTACTGACTTTTTTCTGCGGCTGGAGTTTTGTCGTTAGAATTCTAACGCTCACTTCAACCAAGACTCTAAATACCGGCGTTAGAAAGATCCCATTGAAAAGATAGGATACGCAAATGGCGTAGGGGGATCTGCGGTATGGAAAAGTCGCGGCTGGAAAGTGAGCGTTAGACCCTTTCCTGACTGACTCTAAATACCAGCGGTAGCCCAAAACCAGCGTTAGGAGCCTCTAACGCTGGTTTTGACGGCTACCGCCCAACTCTAAATCTAGCCGTAAGTTACAAAAAATAACAAACACTAACGGCTAGATTACGAGTTTTGTGTTAGGCTTAAAAAGCAGTGTTGGCCGGTCCCAACGCTGCTTTTTAACGCCCACTGGTATTACGAGTCTTGCAGGTACAGGTGTACCGCTCACTTTTTTGGCCAGACTTTGAAATACCGCAAATCCACTTACGTAAATTGTGTATCCTGTTTTTTCAATGGGACTTGCATAGCGCCGGTATTACGAGTCCGACAAAAAGTGAGCGGTACACCCTCTCCTGTCAAGACTGATACCGCATTTTAAAGTCAGTAGTTAAGAGTTTTACACTACAACGCCTTAGCATAAAACTCTTAACTAAAGTGTTAAAAAGTACACCAACACCCATAAACTACATATTAACCCTTAAACCGAGGCCCTCCCGCATCACAAACACTATAAAAAAAATGTAACCCCTAATCTGCCGAACCGGACATCGCCGCCACTAGAAAAAATATATTAACCCCTAAACCGCCGCACTCCCGCCTCGCAAACATTAAATATTATTAACCCCTAATCTTCCATCCCTAACATCGCCGCCACCTACCTACACTTATTAACCCCTAATCTGCCACCCCCAACTTCGCCGCCACTATATTAAAGTTATTAACCCCTAAATCTAACCCTAACCCTAACACCCCCTAACTTAAATATAATTTAAATAAATCTAAATAAAATTCCTATCATTACCTAAATAATTCCTATTTAAAACTAAATACTTACCTATAAAATAAACCCTACGATAGCTACAATATAAATAATAGTTACATTGTATCTAGCTTAGGGTTTATTTTTATTTTATAGGCAAGTTTGTATTTATTTTAACTAGGTAGAATAGTTACTAAATAGTTATTAATTATTTAATAACCACCTAGCTAAAATAAATACAAATTTACCTGTAAAATAAAACCTAAGTTACAATTACACCTAACACTACACTACAGTTAAATTAATTCCCTAAATTAAATACAATTAAATACAATTAAATAAAATGATCTAAAGTACAAAAACCCCCCCCACTAAATTACAGAAAATAATAAACAAATTACAAGAATTTTAAACTAATTACACCTAATCTAATCCCCCTAACAAAATAAAAAAGACCCCCCAAAATAAAAAAAGCCCTACTCTACACTAAATTACAAATAGCCTTTAAAAGGGCCTTTTGCGGGGCATTGCCCCAAAGTAATCAGCTCTTTTACCTGTAAAAAAATTACAAATCCCCCCAACATTAAAACCCACCACCCACACAACCAACCCTACTCTAAAACCCACCCAATACCCCCTTAACAAAACTTAACACTAACCCCTTGAAGATCACCTTACCTGGAGAAGTTTTTACCCAACCGGGCCGAAGTCCTCAACGAATCCGGCAGAAGTGGTCCTCCAGACGGGCAGAAGTGGTCCTCCAGTTGGGCAGAAGTCTTCATCCAGACGGCATCTTCTATCTTCATCCATCCGGCGCGGAGCGGGTCCATCTTCAAGACATCCAACGTGGAGCATCCTCTTCATCCGGCAGCTTCTTGCTGAATGAAGGTTCCTTTAAATGACGTCATCCAAGATGGTGTCCCTTCAATTCCGATTGGCTGATAGGATTCGGAATTAAGGTAGAAAAAATCCTATTGACTGATGCAATCAGCCAATAGGATTGAGCTGGAATTCTATTGGCTGTTCCAATCAGCCAGTAGAATGCCAGCTCAATCCTATTGGCTGATTGGTTGTGTGGGTGGTGGGTTTTAATGTTGGGGGGGATTTGTAATTTTTTTTACAGGTAAAAGAGCTGATTACTTTGGGGCAATGCCCTGAAAAAGGCCCTTTTAAAGGCTATTTGTAATTTAGTGTAGGGTAGGGCTTTTTTTATTTTGGGGGGCTTTTTTATTTTGTTAGGGGGATTAGATTAGGTGTAATTAGTTTAAAATTCTTGTAATTTGTTTATTATTTTCTGTAATTTAGTGTTTGTTTTTTTTGCACTTTAGATCATTTTATTTAATTGTATTTAATTTAGAGAATTAATTTAACTGTAGTGTAGTGTTAGGTGTAATTGTAACTTAGGTTAGGTTTAATTTTACAGGTACTTTTGTATTTATTTTAACTAGGTAGTTATTAAATAGTTAATAACTATTTAGTAACTATTCTACCTAGTTAAAATAAATACAAAATTGCCTGTAAAATAAAAATAAATCCTAAAATAGCTACAATGTAACTATTAGTTATATTGTAGCTATCTTAGGGTTTATTTTATAGGTATTTAGTTTTAAATAGGAATAATTTAGTTAATGATAGTTATTTTTATTTAGATTGATTTAAATTATATTTAAGTTAGCGGTGTTAGGGTTAGACTTAGGTTTAGGGGTTAATAACTTTAATATAGTGGTGGCGACGTTGGGGGTGGCAGATTAGGGGTTAATAAGTGTAGGTAGGTGGCGGCAACATTGGGGGCGGCAGATTACGGGTCAATAAATATAATGTAGGTGTCGGCGATGTTGGGGGCAGCAGATTAGGGGTTAATAAGTATAATGTAGGTGGCGGCGGTGTCCAGAGCGGCAGATTAGGGGTTAATAATTATAATGCAGGTGTCGGCGATGTCGGGGGCAGCAGATTAGGGGTTAATAAGTGTAAGATTAGGGTGTTTAGACTCGGGGTTCATGTTAGGGTGTTAGGTGTAGACATAAATTTTATTTCCCCATAGGAATCAATGGGGCTGCATTAGGAGCTAAATGCTGCTTTTTTGCAGGTTTTTTTTCAGCCGGATCTCCCCCATTGATTCCTATCGGGAAATCGTGCACAAGCACGTTCAGCCAGCTCACCGCTAACGTAAGCAGCGCTAGTATTGAGGTGAGATGTGGAGCAAAATTTTGCTCTACGCTCACTTTTTTGGGGTTAACGCCGGAATTGTAAAAACTCGTAATACCAGCGTTGTCTGTAAGTGAGCGGTGAGCATAAACTGCTCGCTAGCACTGCACCCCTGTTAACACAAAAATCGTAATCTAGGTCAGTGTTTCTCAACAGCCGAGCTGCGGTCCACTACCAGCCGCGACGGCCCTGCTGGTGGGCCGCTACCCGGTGGGCCGCTACTTTACAGGCCTGTCAGAGTGCCACTGCACATGTAAGTTTGCGCACTGTGAGCATGTAGCGGCGGGCTGGCGCACTGTGACCGGGTAGAAGTGGCGTGCGGCGTGCAGAGCATGAAGCATCTGCTCACAGGTAAGTAAGCCCACTGACACCAATGACATAATTACGGCCACTGACACCAATGTATATATTTAGGGCGGCCACTGGACACCAATGTGTATATGTAAACTGTGTGTGTATATATATATATATATATATATATATTTATATATATATATATATATATATATATAGATCCCACTGACACCAATGAATTATCATAAAATATTAACCCACTGTAAACTATATATATATATGTTTTATATATATATATATATATATATATATATATGGATCCCACTGACACCAATGAATTATCATATAATTAACCCACTGTAATATATATATATATATATATATATATATATATATTATAATTATATGATAATTCAGTGGTGTGGGATCCATATATAATATATATATAAATGGTTTATAGTGGGTCAATTTTATAATTCATTGGTGTCAGTGGGATATTAATATGGATCCCACTGACACCAATTAATTATTACATAATTAAACCACTGTAAAAGAGGGAGGAGAGAGAGAGAAAGTGAGGGAGGAGAGAGAGAGAGAGAGAAAGAGAGAGAGAAAGAGAGAGAGAGAGGGAAAGGAGAGAGAGAGAGAGAGGGAGGAGAGAGAGAGAAAGAGAGGGAGGAGAGAGAGAGAGGGAGGAGATAGAGAGAGAGAGAGAGAAAGAGAGGGGGAGGAGAGCGAGAAAGAGAGAGGGGAGGAGAGAGAGAAAAAAGAGAGGGGAGGAGAGAGAGAGAGAGAAAGAGAGAGGTGAGGAGAGAGAGAGAGGAGAGAGAGAAAGAGAGGGGAGGAGAGAGAAAGAGAGAGGGGGAGAGAGAGAGAGAGAGAGAGAGGGAGAGGGGAGGAGAGAGTTAGAAAGAGAGAGGGGAGGAGAGAAAGAGACTGTATATATATATATGTATATACATATATATTTATATATATATTTATTCCAAACCTACTGCAACTCACTCCCGATGCTTACCAGGCCCTGGACCGGTCCAGCTAAAACTTACCGGGCCTTGAGGTCACTTAGGTTGAGAACCACTGATCTAGGTGATAGTTACACAAAAAAATAAACACTAAGCTACAAAAAATAAAAAATAAATTATCAAAGATTTAAACTAATTACACCTAATCTAAGGGCCCTATGAAAATAAAAAGCCCCCCCCCCCCCCAAAAAAAAAAAAAAAAAACCTAGCCTACAATAAACTACAAATAGCCCTTAAAAGGGCCTTTTGCGGGGCATTGCCCCAAAGTAATCAGCTCTTTTACCTGTAAAAAAAATATACAAACACCTCCAACAGGTAAACCCACCACCTACACAACCAACCCCCCAAATAAAACGCTAACTAAAAAAACCTAAGCTCCCCATTGCCCTGAAAAGGGCATTTGGATGGGCATTGCCCTTAAAAGGGCATTTAGCTCTTTTGCAGCCCAAAACCCTAATCTAAAAATAAAACCCACCCAATAAACCCTTAAAAAATCCTAACACTAACCCCTGAAGATCGACTTACAGTTTCGAAGATCCGACATCCATCCTCCAAGAAGCCGGGAGAAATCTTCATCCAAGCGGCAAGAAGTCCTCATCCAAGAAGTCTTCACCCAGACGGCATCTTCTATCTTCATCCATCTGGCGTGGAGCGGGTCCATCTTCAAGACATCCGACGCGGAGCATCCTCTTCTTCCGACGGACTAACGACAAATGAACGTTCCTTTAAATGACGTCATCCAAGATGGCATCCCTTAGATTCCGATTGACTGATAGAATTCTATCAGCCAATCGGAATTAAGGTTGAAAAAATCCTATTGGCTGTTGCAATCAGCCAATAGGATTGAACTTCAATCCTATTGACTGATCCAATCAGCCAATAGGATTGCGCTCGCATTCTATTGGCTGATTGGAATAGCCAATAGAATGCAAGCTCAATCCTATTGGCTGATTGCAACAGCCAATAGGATTTTTTCAACCTTAATTCTGATTGGCTGATAGGGGATAGGGGTTAATAACTTTATTACAGTGGCGGTGGGCTCCGGGAGTGGTGGTTTAGGGGTTAATACGTTTATTTTGTTGCGGCGGGGTCCGGGAGAGGCGGGATAGGGGTTAAACAGTTTAATATAGTGGCGGTGTTTAGTGACAGGGTACAAATAAAGTTGTGAAAAAGCCGAAGAGCAGCGAGATCGATGACTGTTAGTTAACAACAGTCCGCTGCTCATCGCCCCGTACTTGGTGCGCAGCTTTTTGACAGCTTTTTTGTTAAATAAGGAGAGCGTATTCAGGTCCGCGGCGGAGATGTCAGGCGAGCGTATTGGTGCCGGCGAATGCAGCATAGTTGACGGGTTGATAAATAGGCCCCATAATCTGCACATTTAAGCTATGACCTGCTACATATCTGTTTGGATCTAAAACTAGACATTTGCTGAAAGAGTCAAATAAATGGTTAAAGGGCATCCTATATCTGCACATTTAAGCTATGACCTGCTACATATCTGTTTGGAGCTAAAACTAGACATTTGCTGAAAGAGACAAATAAATGGTTAAAGTGCATCCTATATCTGCACATTTTGCACATTACACAAACACAACTGTTTGTGAACATGACAGTGGCAATTGTCTAACTACTTAACCATGCTTTGCACAAGTACTCACCAACGAGCCACCCATGGGGAAACTGCCTGTCCTCAACCTGTCACCACAGTGACGACTGCCTGAGGATGCGGGCATCATGACTAGCCCCACCGAAATTCGCACACACCTGCATAATCCTCCTCCGTGCATCGCAAACAAACTGCACGTTCAGACTATGAAAGTGTTTATGATTTCAGTAGGGGATCTCTTCTGCTGGAACACACAGCGCAATGTGGGTGCAATCTATTGCTCCCAAAACATTGGGCATTCCAGCTATTGCATAGAATTCACACTTGAGTCTCCTCCAATCATCCTCATTTTGAGGGAATCCTATGTAAAGCTTACAAACTCATACCATGGCATTCAGAAACCTTTCAAAAACCACAGAGAAGGTACCCTGGGACAACCCATGCATGTACCCCTCTCCGGATTGAAAACTTCCAGAGGCCAGGACATGTATGCAGCATAGCATCTTGGTCATGCCAGGGATTGCAGTACATATACGTTTACATGACTCCAGGGGAGGTTTAAGTACTTCGTAAAGGCTCATGAGCTGCTCTTGATTGAGCCTATATTTGTTGAAAACCTCAAAGTTGCTCATGTTATCCAAGGTGGGCCTCAACCTGTGAACACGAGGACCTCTAATCAGACATTCCCCATGCCTCTCTTGGAGATGCCGAGCATGCCTGATTCTGTTGTACAAAACTTGTCCAACAGCACCTACACACTCTAACTGGGGGTTATCCATATTTGCAAAGCCAAGCAGCACAAAGCCAAACAGCAGAGCAAAAGCACAAGGAGTAACAAGGTATGCAAAAACACAAAAGCGATTTGATACAATGTCGATCACCAGGGATGCTTTGGCCATGTTACTTTGGGGATTTATAGTGCAAAATGTCCAATGGTAGCGTGTTCGTAATGATTGCTGATTGTATTCACTTGATTGTATGTGAGCGGCATGAATGCTTTCAAAGTGAGCGTTTTTTTTTTGTGTTTGATGAAATTTTGTTTTCCCCCAATAAATCCAAATGTGAAAGTGTTAAAGTGTAAAATTAATACAAATACTTAGTAAACGTGATGTTATAGTGAAAACCACACGTCTATGCTAACATGATTGAAAGTGCATACTTGTGTATAATGTGTGCATAGACATGGCATAGAATCTGATCGATCAATGTTGCTGCAATATTTTTGCAAAATGAAGTAACGGCTGGCATCTATAATATTATATATAAGTGATTCTCAATTACGCATATGTAATATTGTAATATTGAATGAGAAACTGATGAAAGGTGCGGTACAGTCCTAATGCTGTAATCTGTATAGTGAAGCTTAGAATGATGTCATCATATTAGTAACATGCCTGTCTAGTTTCCAAATCTTCGTTCTGTTGTATTTTGTAACATTCTTATTGTGTGATGATTAAAAAGATAGATGTGTGTGTTTGTTGTTGTGTGAAGTGTGTTATGTACAAATATCTGAAAAAGTACAAGAAGACAGAGGGGCGCCTCATGTGTGGTATAATCAGATGGTATGATACAGAACAAACAAAATGGAGCCAAATGAGTACTCACATACTATTGAAGCACACCTATGTGCTGGTAGAGACAAGCTGCAATTTCAGATAGGTGACAGCTCAGCCTCCAGGCAAAACTGTGTAGCTGGTGAGAGATTAAAAAACAAAAAAAGAAAGCACTACATGTGCAGACCATTAAAGGTATAACCGGCAATATCTCTTAGATGATACAGATGGGTACTCACATACTCCTGTAGCACACTTATGTGCTGGTAGAGGCAGGCTGTAACTTTATGACAGGTGTAGCAGCTCACCCTAGATGTAGATTCTTGGTTGTGCAGGGGTGTAGGTCCCAGTGAGCAATCAGCAAAGGCAGAAGGTAGGAAAAGAACTCCACTCAGAGTGCATTTAGAATAAAATGTAGCTATTTATTAAAAACAAAGATAAAAAAACAACACAGCAGTTGTTTATAATGAGTGGATAAAAGGGTTTACAGTGGCACCCCTCAAATGCAACGCGTTTCTCGGTTAGAACCGTTTCATCAGGCACAGGTTGTTATGTACAAATATGTATGTATTCAGTGGCGGCTGGTGAATTTTTAGGATGGGGGTGCACAAGACCCTGCCCCTATTAGGAAGCCATGCCGCTTTGAAAAAACATGCCCCTTTTAAAAAAAAAACATGTCCCTTTTAACAAGCCACGCCCATTTTAAAAGCCACACCCCTTTGCAAAAGGCACGCCCCTCAAATGGCCCCACCCATTTGAACCAGCAGTGTTTTTGGTCATCGTCTTCTTGAAATATCCAGCCCCGGCCTGGGTGTAACTTCAACTGAAGTTTGTGACTGATTCCTCAACATTATTCTCAAGTATCTGCTGATATTGAGTGGAATCCATGAGACCCTCAACAATATTCCCAGTAGTACAGGTCTTTGGAGGTGTTCAGTGGGCTGTTTTTGACCGTTCTCACCATCCTTTGCCTTTGCCTCTGGCCCTCTCTGATATTTTACTTGCCCTGCCACTTCTGGCCTTAACAAGAACTGTGCCTGTGGTCTTCCATATCCTCACCATGCATTGCTCACTGTGTTCCTCACAGTGGACACAGACATCTTAAATCTATGAATGCATACTCTTCAGTATAGCCATGTTCACGTGCGACAGTGCACAAATGGAGGAGCCTACACTACCTGCCCATGTCTAGTCTTAAAATATACATGCTCAGTTAAATTATATAATGACATATATATTAACCAAATGATTAATTAAAGCTGCAAAATAATAAGAATATTGAATGTACATTTATGAAAACATATATATTCCTGGATTTAAAGAACCTTCCACTTTATAGAGAAATACAACCACATTTCAATTACTGTTGCCCCAGCCCCCAGTGTTCGATATTAGGCAACGCAGCCAAAGGCCGTGGCAACATGAAGATAAATACACCAACATTTTACTTTCTAGTACAAAAGAAGATTATTTCTATTACACTAGTGCTTAATAATTGACTTCAAAGGTAAACATTAAAACAATGTTTATAACTCAAGTACAAGTTTTGTAAATCAAGTCAATCCGCCTGTCTTTTTTTGAGGCAAATAAATCAATAACATTTTCGTTGAATTTAGGCATGTCATTTATCAATTGTTTTTCAATTGTCAGCATGGCTAGAGCAGTCAGTCTTTCCTCAGTCATGGTGCTCCTTAGAAATGTCTTAACTCGTTTTAAAGTTGAGAAACAGCTCTCAGCCTCAGCAGTTGTCACGGGAATAGTTGAAATAATTTGCAACAGTTTGTAGGTCTCCGAGAAAGTACTGTCCAAGCTATTTTCTATTACAAACTGTAGAAGACTAATGGCACCATTCATATTTCTGAAATCTGGTATTCTGTAAATTACTCCTAGTTCAGTTTTCAGGCGATCTTTCTGTAATGTATGATAAACAGCTGATGTTTGGTCAAGAAGCTGATTTGGAAAAATGTTCTCGTAATCCGCAAATTTTTCTGCTTGGAGGAGAGAAACAGCCGAGTAGTGAGTTATAAAAGAAAATCTATCTTTTACTTGATTCGTGATAACATTGCATATCTTTTTAGCTGCCACAGTCTGAGCAATGTGAATATTTTCTCTCTTCCTTTTCCTAGATGTTTCCTCTGTTTCTGATATCATCATGGTCATTGTGTCCATTCTATTCCTTTCGTTTTCCGTTGTCTGCTGGAAAGTGTTAATATGTTTTCGAATAAGTGCCACATCTGTTTGTGTTTTCTGAAGTTGGTTGTATAACACATCTACATGTGGCATAATATTGTGAAAAACTGTAAGCCAAAAGACGGATACCGAGTCTTGTAACATACGCCGAATAGCCCCTGCTTGATTTATAGCTATTTCTTTTTTCGATGTTGACTCTATTTTTTTCCATGCATTCAATTAACTGTTCCCTGTTTTCAAAAACTGTATTGACGGTTCGACTCTTGAAATTCCACCTGGTGGCTGAACCATGAGGTATCCTTCTTCTAACAGTTTCATCTAGAATAGCTATCCTTTGTGGCGAGTTACTAAAAAAGTTAGTAATGTCACTTAGGTTTGAAAAAAATACTCTAACTTGTTGATTTTGACTGCTTGCTTGGCTGACAATTAAATTGAGCTGATGTGCGTAGCAATGCACAAAATGTGCATTCTTGTAGGTACGTTTAATCATAGCCTGAACACCTGCATGCTGACCACTCATCACGCTTGCACCGTCGTAACTCTGCGATATCAGTTTCTCTGGGTTGTCTAGAACTTTTTCCAAAGTAGCTTGAATACACATAGCTAAAGATTCTGCATCATGTCCAGCTGGATTAGTGAATTTCCAGAATCTCTCAACCGGTTGTCCGTTACCTATAATGTATCTAAAAACAACAACCAATTGGAAGGCAGATGAAACATCAGTAGTTTCATCTGCTATCACTGCTACAAAACTTGCATTTGAGATTTCCTTCTTTATTTGGTTCTGGCAAACAGTAAGCATACAGTCTAATAAATCGTTTTGAATTTCTTTTGACGTTCCTTTAAAAACAGTGGCACTAGCGAGATGTTCTTTTAGAGATGCATCAAGCTCTGCTGAGAAGTTTATAAGACCTCTGAAAATGCCTGGATTTAATGAATCATCGCGTTCGTCATGTCCTCGAAGTGCAAGCTCAAATGCGCCGCAAAATAAAATACAATTAATTATTTTGGAAAGAACATAGCGATTTTTCGTTACTTGCTCATAATGTTTTTTAATATTCAAACGATATGCACTGTCAAGTTGTTGCCGAATATCAACCCTTCCTAGC
The DNA here is from genome assembly GCF_027579735.1 of Bombina bombina. NCBI lineage: Eukaryota > Metazoa > Chordata > Amphibia > Anura > Bombinatoridae > Bombina > Bombina bombina. The sequence continues at coordinate 392,076,093 of NC_069499.1, forward strand.
AAATTAAACTCTAATGTGGAGTTTAAATGTGATTGGGAGTAATTATGTTTATTTGTTTTTTTACTTAAATGTGATAAATCGACAACACCATAACTCACCCAGCTTGAATCCCCACTTTGTTTTGCAAACAGGAGACAATAAAAACAAAAGAGCCTGTTAGATAATTCACAACCACAAATCCATGGATATTTATCATATACCTCAGGTTTGAATTCTCTTTTGTAATCTCTAGTTTTACATTTTGTCACCTGGGTAAGGTTAAGCATAGGTGTTGGCCTGAGCATTTTAATTTCAATTTTTCTTTCAATGGGCAACGTTGAAAAATGTAATTGCTTTAGCTCAGACACACTAATTTTACTAAGTGCCATCTTAACTGTTAGTTTACACACAAAGAACAGTCCTTTGCTCTTATCTAATATATAACTTGTAGGTAGGTAGCTCTGCAGCTGTTAGAAAATATACAACTCAACTTGAAGTAATAGTTTAATATTTTGGCGGTTGTTATCTAATATATAACTTGTAGGTAGCAGGTAGGTAGCTCTGCAGCTGTTAGAAAATATACAACTCAACTTGAAGTAATAGTTTAATAGTTTGGCGGTTGTTATCTAATATATAACTTGTAGGTAGGTAGCTCTGCAGCCGTTAGAAAATATACAACTCAACTAGAAGTAATAGTTTAATAGTTTGGCGGATGTTATCTAATATACAACTTGTAGGTAGGTAGCTCTGCAGCTGTTAAAAAATATACAACTTAACTTGAAGTAATAGTTTAATAGTTTGGCGGTTGTTATCTAATATATAACTTGTAGGTAGGTAGCTCGTTGAACTAACGTAGCTAGAAGTTGAACTAAATTGTTAAAGAACTCCCTAAAATTCCAGTATACTCCTAAGCTTGCTAATCTCAGACTCAGACTGTATCTGTTGTTTAAATTACAAGTAGAAAAATAAAAAAATAAAATTTTTAACACTAGTTCAAGTTCAAGACTCAACTCAAGTTACTCTATATAAAAAGCAATCTCAGACTCAGACTGTATCTGTTGTTTAAATTACAAGTAGAAAAATAAAAAATAAAAAATTTTAAACACTAGTTCAAGTTCAAGACTCAACTCAAGTTACTCTATATAAAAAGCAATCTCAGACTCAGACTGTATCTGTTGTTTAAATTACAAGTAGAAAAATAAAAATGTTTTTTTTTTTAAACACTAGTTCAAGTTCAAGACTCAACTCAAGTTACTCTATATAAAAAGCAATCTCAGACTCAGACTGTATCTGTTGTTTAAATTACAAGTAGAGAAATAATAAAAAAAAATGTTAAACACTAGTTCAAGTTCAAGACTCAACTCAAGTTACTCTATATAAAAAGCAATCTCAGACTCAGACTGTATCTGTTGTTTAAATTACAAGTAGAAAAAAAAAAAGATTTTTTTTAAACACTAGTAGTTCAAGACTCAACTCAGTTACTCTAGGCCTGCAGCAAAAATCATTAAAATATCTGCCCACAAACTGTCAAAAAACTTACTGAACTAATATAATACATTAGTGTAATTAGTAACTATCTTCTTTATAGATAATAGAATACTAGTGACTGTGAATCTAAAGTTCTAAACTCTATTGCTAAGCTAAGCTAAGCCTAATGTAATAATGGCTAACTGTCTATTAGCCTAAGGCTATTTGCACACTGCAGCAGCAGCAAATATTGACTGTTGATGCCAGCAGGCAGCAAAATAAAATTCGTTTTTAGAAGTTTAAAGAATTTTTGCACAGAGCTCTATGCAAAAGCCTCCTCTCAGCTCAACGGCTATCTCCACAAAGATTTTCACGCCGCTGAGCCGGGAGGAGCCTCATGGGGGCCATCACGTGAGCCAGGGAGCCTATCACACAGTCCGGATCAAGAGGCTGGGGGAGGAGACAGAGCACAGGCTGAAACGACCGCACAGTTCAGCCTGTGCGATTATGCATTAGGCATGAGGCTGGGGAGGAGCTACGCCTGCACAGTGAATACATTGCGATCACTGTGCAGGCATATAGAGCTCCTTCCCGCACGTGCGAGTGCTGGGGTGGAGACTGGAGCCTGTCAATCTATGACTCAGCCTCTCTCAGCCTCAGACAGCAGCAGGCTGCAGGCAGTGCGATGAGCGCCGTGGTGGTGCGATGTCACGGACGTCAGCACACACTGAGTAGTACACCCGGTCCTAGCTCCTGCCTCCTGCCTGATAAATAATACTGTACCAAATATGATGATCACTATAGCTAAGCTGGCATGATGATACTACTAGTGAGTAGTGACACTGCACAGACACAGGACAGCACACAGGAAAATAATAAATTATTAATAAATATAATATAAAATAATATAAATAAAAAATAAAAATACAATTTTTCATAATTTTATTTTTCTCATTTTTTTTTCTGCTCATTCCCCCCCCTCCTCTGCCCCCTGGGGGTTCACGTGCAACAGTGCACATATGGAGGAGCCTCCACTGTATGTATTGTGATTCTCTCCCACATCTGTTCATTTATTGTTGTTCCTTTCAAAAAAGCGACAACTATAATATTTTCTAAGGATATCTTATTATTATACTGAATTCCCTTATGTTATGTTATGAGTAAAGCGTGATGTTAAAGGGATACTAAATCCATATTTTTTTTCATGATTCAGAGAGAGAATCCAATGTTAAACAACCTTCCAATGTACTTGTATGATGTGAATGTGTTTATTGTTTCTATATCATTTGTTGAATAAAGAGCAATACACACGTGTGAGGCAATGACGTGTGCAGCCATCAATCATCATCTGGTGAGCCTATCTAGATATGCTGTTCATCCAAGCATATTACTTGAATAAATTAAATGCTAAAATAGACGTAAAGGAGACAAGTGTTTAAAATTGCCTACTGTTTCTGAATAATGAAATCTTAAAAATAATTTTTTCTGTCCATTTAAATATGAGTTAATTCTTGAAACAGATTTCGTATTGGTGATGATAGAATTGATCGTGATTTATAGTTGATGTAATGTAATTTCCTTAACGAATTTGATGTTGTAGTGATGTTCACACAAGTAAAACCCATAACTCCAGTGTCAAATAGTCTATTTCTTGATCTATTTGTCATTGCGGGACCAACGCAAGAACGAATGAATTAGCACCACAATTATAACGCTGCCATTACAAGTTTTCAAAGATCAAAATCTCTCTTGCGTTACGGAAAGAGGCCGGTCGCGTGCACGGGCACGTATTCCCCATAGAAGTCAATGGAGGCTAGAAATTGCATGAAAAAAAAATTAGTATCCAATTGTGGGCATTGATTTGTTTTTGGAATAAATTTTGATTTGTTCCTCCATTGTAACTCTCTAGGAGGTTCACTTTCCTTTAATAACTCCACTAGAGTTTCTTTCATCTTCAGACCATGCCTCTTCAATATTGGGCTCTGATTTATCTATATAAAATGTTTTCAGGGCAAGTTTCCTGAGAAATAACTGTAAATCTTTGATTATTTCAAATTTGTCCTTTTGGGGTGTAGGACAGAATGACATGCCTTTTTATATTTTATTTGACAAATTAATTATCTTCATTGCTTTATTCTGATCTGTGAGAATGGGTTTGGGGCTCTCCGATAGGGTTTCCAACCTTGTCTTTTCTGTTTTTGTTTTTTATTTGCCTTTTTGGTTTTCCCCATGCCTCTTCCAGTGTGTTTAATTCTGAAGAGGCACCTTCCTCTAAAAAATCCCTGTGTTTTCTCAGTGTTATTACGCTATTGGATGTTTGGGTTGAACTTTTTGGTTCAAGATAATTTTCTAAACTATAAGATTCTTCACCCTCGGTGTCAGTTACATCACTCTGTATAACATTTACACAAGAAGGTCTGTCTTTGCTTAGGTTTACTCTCTTTTGCCACTTATACACCTTTTTATTTTTATAGTCTGACTTGTCTCTACTTAGTTTTTTCTGTTTAGTTGTCTTAATTTCTTGTTCATATTTATCTAATTCCTGCTGATATTTTGTGTTCCAGTTAGAACTTGGGTTTCAGAAAGAACCAGAGAAAGCTACGGCGAGATTACGAGTTTTGCGGTAACAGGGGTGCGTTGCTAACGAGCCTTTTTTTTAACGCTCCCTTAAGACAACCCTTTTTAAAACCTGGCGTTAGCCGCAAAAAGGTGAGCGTAGAGCAAAATTTAGCTCCACATCTCACCTCAATACCAGCGTTGCTTACAGTAGCGGTAAACTGGCAAAACGTGCTCGTGCAAGATTTGCCCAAAGTAAACAATGGGGCTGAGCTGGCTGAAAAAAAACCTAACACCTGCAAAAAAGCAGCGTTCAGCTCCTAACGCAGCCCCATTGTTTCCTATGGGGAAATACATTTCATGTCTGCACCTAACACCCTAACATGAACCCTGAGTCTAAACACCCCTAATCTTACACTTATTAACCCCTAATCTGCCGCCCCCGACATCGCCGACACCTGCATTATATTATTAACCCCTAATCTGCCGCTCTGTACACCGCTGCCACCTACATTATACTTATGAACCCCTAATCTGCCCCCCCCCAACGTCGCCGCAACTATATTAAATTTATTAACCCCTAATCTGCCACCACCAACGTCGCCGCCACTATAATAAATTTATTAACCCCTAAACCTAAGTCTAACCATAACCCTAACACCCCCTAACTTAAATATAATTTAAATACATCTAAATAAATTTACTACAATTAACTAAATAATTCCTATTTAAAACTAAATACTTACCTATAAAATAAACCCTAAGCTAGCTACAATATAACTAATAGTTACATTGTAGCTAGTTTAGGATTTATATTTATTTTACAGGCAACTTTGTATTATTTTAATTAGGTAACTTTCTAGTTAAAATAAGTACAAATTTACCTGTAAAATAAATCCTAACCTAAATTACAATTACACCTAACACTACACTATAATTACCTAAACTACCTACAATTAATTACAATTAAATTAAGTAAACTAAATTACGAAAAACAATAAACACTAAATTACAGAAAATAAAAAAAGAATTACAAGAATTTTAAACTAATTACACCTAATCTAATCCCCCTAATAAAATAAAAAAGCCCCCCAAAATAATAAAATTCCCTACCCTATACTAAATTACAAATAGCCCTTAAAAGGGCCTTTTGCGGGGCATTGCCCCAAAGTAATCAGCTCTTTCACCTGTAAAAAAAAAATACCCCCCAACATTAAAACCCACCACCCACACACCCAACAATACTCTAAAACCCACCCAATACCCCCTTAAAAAAACCTAACACTACCCCCTTGAAGATCACCCTACCTTGAGACATCTTCACCCAGCCGGGCACAAGTGGACCTCCAGAGGGGCAGAAGTCTTCATCCGATCCTGGCAGAAGAGCGGCAGAAGTCTTAATCCAGGCGGCATCTTCTATCTTCATCCTTCCGGAGCGGAGCGGGTCCATCTTCAAGACATTCGACGCGGAGCATCCTCTTCATCCGACGGCCGACCACTGAATGACTGGTCCTTTAAGTGACGTCATCCAAGATGGCGTCCCTTGAATTCCGATTGACAGATATAATCCTATCAGCCAATCGGAATTAAGGTAGGAAAAATCCTATTGGCTGATGCAATCAGCCAATAGGATTGACCTCGCATTCTATTGGCTGATTGGAACAGACAATAGAATGCAAGCTCAATCCTATTGGCTGATTGGATCAGCCAATCGGATTGAACTTCAATCCTATTAGTTTATCCAATCAGCCAATAGGATTGAGCTTGCATTCTATTGACTGATTGGAACAGCCAATAGAATGCGAGCGCAATCCTATTGGCTGATTGCATCAGCCAATAGGATTTTTTCAACCTTAATTCCGATTGGCTGTATTCTTTCAGCCAATCGGAATCTAAGGGACGCCATCTTGGATGACGTCATTTAAAGGTACCTGCATTCAGCGAGAAGACATCGTTGGAAGAGGATGCTCCACGCCGGATGTCTTGAAGATGGAGCCGCTTCGGGCCGGATGGATGAAGATAGAAGATGCCGTCTGGATGAAGATAGAAGATGCCGTCTGGATGAAGACTTCTGCCCGTCTGGAGGACCACTTCTGCCGGCTTCGTTGAGGACATCTTGCCACTTGGATGAAGACTTCTCCTGGTAAGTGAATCTTCGGGGGTTAGTGTTAGGATTTTTTAAGGGTGTATTGGGTGGGGTTTTTTTTAGGTTAGGGTTTTGGGCTGCAATAGAGCTAAATGCCCTTTTAAGGGCAATGCCCATCAAAATGCCCTTTTCAGGGAAATGGGGAGCTTAGGTTTTTTTTAGTTAGGGTTTTATTTGGGGGTTTTGGTTGTGTGGGTGGTGGGTTTTACTGTTGGGGGGGTTGTTTGTATTTTTTTTTACAGGTAAAAGAGCTGATTTCTTTGGGGCAATGCCCCGCAAAAGGCCCTTTTAAGGGCTATTGATAGTTTAGTTTAGGCTAGGGTTTTTTTTTTATTTTGGGGGGCTTTTTTTATTTTGATAGGGCTCTTAGATTAGGTGTACTTAGTTTAAATATCTTGTAATTTGTTTTTTATTTTCTGTAATTTAGTGTTTGTTTGTTTTTTGTAATATAGCTAATTGTATTTAATTTATTTAATTGTATTTAATTTAGGTAAGTTATTTAATTGTAGTGTAGTGTTAGGTGTTAGTGTAACTTAGGTTAGGTTTTATTTTACAGATAAATTTGTATTTATTTTAGCTAGGTAGTTATTAAATAGTTAATAACTATTTAGTAACTATTCTACCTAGTTAAAATAAATACAAACTTGTCTGTAAAATAAAAATAAACCCTAAGCTAGATACAATGTAACTGTTAGTTATATTGTAGCTAGCTTAGGGTTTATTTTATAGGTAAGTATTTAGTTTTAAATAGGAATTATTTAGGTATTAATAGTAGTTTTTATTTAGATTTATTTTAATTATATTTAAGTTAGGGGGTGTTAGGGTTAGACTTAGGTTTAGGGGTTAATAAATTTAGTATAGTGGTGGCTAGGGGTTAATTAGGGGTTAATAACATTATGTAGGTGTCTGCGATGTTGTGGGCAGCAGATTAGGAGTTAATAAATATAATGTAGGTGTCGGCGATGTTAGGGGCAGCAGATTAGGGGTTAATAAGTATAATGTAGGTGGCAGCGATGTCGGGGCGGCATATTAGGGGTTAATAAATGTAAGATTAGGGGTGTTTAGACTCGGGGTTCATGTTAGGGTGTTAGGTGTAAACATAAAATGTGTTTCCCCATAGGAATCAATGCGGCTGCGTTACTGAGTTTTACTGCTTTTACTGCTTTTTTTGCAGGTGTTAGAATTTTTCGCAGCCGGCTCTCCCCATTGATGTCTATGGGGAAATCGGGCACGAGCACGTATAACCAGCTCACCGCTGACTTAAGCAGCGCTGGTACTGGAGTGCAGTGTGGAGCGCAATTTTGCTCTACGCTCACTTCTTGCCTGTTAACGCCGGGTTGATAAAAAAACGTAATACCAGCGCTGCAGGTAAGTGAGCGGTGAGAATAAACTGCAGGTTAGCACCACACCCCTGTTACTGCACAACTCATAATCTAGGCGTTAGATAGCGGTTGTCAGACTCATTATGTACTATAGTTTAGTGAGGTTGCATGACCTGTGGGTGATGTATGAGTGTAATGTTGGGAGACTCTCTTTATTTTATGTGAGACAGGAGAGTGAACAGTTTAGAAATAATAGCTTAACATATCCTAAGTCATTCTGCTGAACCGTAGTTTTAGCATAAAGTTACAAAGATTGTTGTAAGTGTAAAGGTAAACAAGGGTCCACACAGTTCAAAGCTCCTAAAAAAAATGATATTGAGAGATACTTAAGGTAAGTGGCCAAAATATGTTATATGAACAGAGTGACATGCACAAAGGTTGTATGATTGCCCTGTTCTCTGCTTCCATAGAAGGAAGCTGCTCAATAAAATAACAAGAGCAGTCATTTACCTAACCATAACCAGGAAATATGCACGAATTGAGTATATAAATATTTGCATACCCCTATTCTATTCCCCCCCTCTATTTTTCCCTTTCCCCTTCCTACCTTTCACACCCCCCTGAAGCTGTCCCTAATGCCAATTCTAAATCACCCCTCAAGATTGTAACCATGCAGTCACTGGGGGCATTCTGTTTAGCTAATTTGTACTTGTTTAAGGGTTACCACCCCTATTGAATTTCTTTACCGATATAAGTGTTATTCAGTCCAAAAGTTTGGATTATTTGTTTGTAAAGGGTATTTACTTACCCTCTGTTTAATACATAAATATTCTTGTGTGCCGGGTTTATCTCACACTTAACCCATAACAGTTCTCACCCTCACCCCTCTCTCCTCTCTAAAGCCCCCCTGCCCCATCTTCATTCTCTAGACTTTCAAACTCTATCTTTCCCCCCCTTTTTTTTCTCTCTTTAGAATGACTCATCAACCTAGTAGGTTTGGCCAGCATGGCCTTACCTTCACTACTATTAACGCAAAAGCTCTAAATAACCCAGGTAAGAGGTCTATAGCCTTTAGAGAGCTTAAACACCTACATAGTCATGTGCTGTTCTTCCAATAAACATACTTTACACTTTTGTAGAGGCCAGGAACCAAAGTAGAGCAATGCACATTACCCGACAGCAAATTTTGCCTCTGGCACTGCTAAGAGATGTGGAGTTGGTATAATAATCCATCACTCTGTTCCCTTGCAACTCACACACATTGAAAAAGATCCAGAGAGAAGATATCTAATCTTGAAAGATACGCTCTATGAGCATCCCATAACCCTTGCTACATTATATAGCCCAAATACCGATCAGTATAAATTAAAAAAACGAGTCTCAAAGATACTTCTAGATCATGCGAAGGGCCCGGTATTTCTCTCAGGTGATCTCAATCTACCGTTAGATGTGCGAGTTGATACATCCAATGGCACAGCCAGCATCCCCAATAAAACAATCAAATCAGTTAAGACATCTCTTTCAGGTCTCGTACTACACGATATTTGGAGGTCACTTCATCCAACAAGTAAAGATTACACGTACTATTCACAGCCTCACAACAAATATTCGCAAATTGATTATATTTTTACTGACCCGACAGGACTTGACATGATCACGACTTGTGACATAGGACACCTGTTACATGCACCGTCCGATGTACCCACCACGACGTACGTTTGGAGACTGGATGATACCTTATAAGACAACACTATAATAAAAACAAAAATTCAAAAATCCCTTGCAGAATACCTAGCATACAATGACCCCACACACACCTCACTCATGAACCTGTGGGAGGCCCATAAATGTGTGATACGTGGGGAGTTTTTAAGGCACAAGGCATGCTTAAACAAACAATATAGAATGAAACATACACAACTGTTAGAAACTATATTAAATCTAGAAGAAACACATAAGAGAAAACCCTTAGATGTGAGTACTAATAAATTACTTGAGAGTACTAGAAAGGAACTCAAACAACATCTAATGGAGGCTTTTCAACGTAAAACACTTTTAATAAAACAACAATATTATGAGGGGGGCAACAAACCTGGGAAGCTATTGGCCAGGTCAATTCGTAGAGAGCAACTCAAATCGCATATACACCATATACAGGCGACATAACCAAATAGTGAAGCCAAAGCTTCAAGATAGAGAAAGTGCGCTAAAAAGCTGAAAGTATACACACCATATAAGGAATTGAAGTGAAAATTTAATAAACATATAGAATAAGATACACAAATATATACACTAAAAATAGGGACGTCTCCCTGTAATGACATTACAGGGAGACGTCCCTATTTTTAGTGTATATATTTGTGTATCTTATTCTATATGTTTATTAAATTTTCACTTCAATTCCTTATATGGTGTGTATACTTTCAGCTTGTTAGCGCACTTTCTCTATCTTGAAGCTTTGGCTTCACTATTTGGTTATTAACTTGTATTTGATACATACAGAGATTGTATCTTTAGAGTAGTGTTTAGCAATACCTTCCTTTAGCGCGCACTAATCCACCCAATTTGATTTATATACAGGCGACAGACAGAACAATATTAAGAGGCAGTATATACAACATAGCAAAAACAAATGACACAAACAAACAAAACAAACAAGAGGTATATAGGCAGCAATTGATTGATCAGTATCTAGCCACACTTAATTTGCCCCAATTAGATAATGACAGTACAAATAGCCTTGATGCGCCAATATCCATGGATGGTCCAGATGGATTCACCACAAAATACTATAAGTAATTTATCAAAACCTTAGGCCCCCTAATGCTCCAACTTTTTAACAACCTAGTAAAAAGGCCACTACTAGCTAGCACAATGTTAGAAGTTCACGTTGCAGTTATTCCCAAAATCCCAAGCTGGGTAAGTCTCCTACTTCGCCAGCAAATTTTAGGCCAATTCCACTGTTAAATACGGACATCAAGGTTCTAGCTAAAGTTTTGGCAAAGTGCCTCAATAAATTTCTTCCAGACCTAATATCGTCAGATCAAGTGGGTTTTGTCCCAGGCAGAGAAGCCCGGGACAATACCACTAAAGTAATACAGTTAATAAATCATGCTCAGGTTGAGGGAGTGCCTGAAGTGGAGAAGGCCTACGATCGGGTCAATTGGCTTTATCTGCGTCGGGTCATGAGGGCAATGAACTTTGGAGAATCCTTTATCAATATGTCGTTTGTATTATATTCTACTCCAAATGCTCGGGTTAGAGTGAACGGTACATTGTCAGACACATTTACTATATTAAAAGGAACCAGACAGGGATGCCCTCTATCCCCACTACTTTTTGCTCTATCAATTGAAGCTTTAGCACATAAAGTTAGAGGTAACCCAAATATCACTGGGATAAGGGTGGGAGATACTGAGCATAAGCAGGCACTTTACATATGGAGTACTTTCCAACTTTCATCTAAACCTAACAAAATCTGAGTTATTGAATATGAATGCCCCCCATGAGCATATATAACTCATGGCGAAAAACTACAAGGTCCCTTTAGCCACCTCACAGTTGAAATACTTGGGAATATATCTAACTGCAAACCCCCTAGATCTATACAAAAATAATATTTTAAAGTTGCGGAAGGAAATTGTCAATGATCTTTCCTCATGGAAAAATAAACCACTGTCCTGGTTGGGGAAAATTGGAATAATAAAAATGAACATACTGCCGCTCATACTGTATGTGATGCAGACACTTCCAATCTCTCTACCAAAGGACTTCTTGCCCCATTTGCAAAGGACTAGTGAGCAATTTATATGGACTGGCACAAAGCCAAAGGTCCCAAGGAGGACATTATATCTACCCCGCGACAGAGGGGGGCTGGCATTCCCTGACCTGGCCATGTACAGACGGGCAATATTCCTACAAAGACTGGTAGAGTGGTCACGCAACACTACTCATAAACAGTGGGTCCGACTGGATGGCAAAATATTTAAAATGCATAATATGGGAACATTGGCGTGGATTCCCACGACAAAACAACCAAAATCACTTCAAAAATACCACATGACTGTGGAGACTCTGCAAGAATGGGATAAGTTACTGGCCACCAGCACTTATATCTCATCAACATATTCACCACTGTTACCAATCATAGAAAATCCTGACCTACCATACCATAAGTTAGGGATACGCATGAGTAAACCTTAAAGCAGGTACGAGATTTGGGGAGAATTATCCTTCCTCATACTTGCTCGCAAATCTTCCACTATACTATGAAGTCTTCGATTTCTGTGAGTGTTCTGGAAATAAATTTTAAAATCCTACATAGATGGTATTATACTCCGAAGAGACTCCATAGATTATTTAGCGATTCGGAGAACAGATGTTGGAGATGTGGTCATGTCGGAAGTGACATGGCGCACATGTGGTGGTGGTGTTCCTCCATCCGTGATCTCTGGAGACAAGTTATTGAAGAAATTGAAAAAATTGTAGAAACACAGCTACCATTGGACCCTTTGATTTGGCTTTTAAACAAACCGCCAAAGTTGAAACACAAACCCAAACTAAAAATCCTTACTATAATGGTGAATAGCATTAAATTTCTGATAGCCAAAAATTGGAGAGGCTCAGAAGCCCCCTATATGACGATGTGGGAGCAAAAAACATCGGAGCTAATAGAGATGGAGGAGTGCCATTACCTAAAATTTGACAGAATGGATCTTTATGCCGAAATAGTTGGTATGTGGGAAAGTTACCTTAAATCAAAATACAAGGACAGTTTTAGGCACATTACCCTGGACTCTGAGTAACAGACATTACCCAGATCAGATTAAATAAGAGGTGATATCACAATGAGTACTCTAAGGCGACACAAATAACTTCCCATGATATATCGCTCGTACCGAACCTATAAGATGTTGTAATAAACTCAGTTTTTTGGCTGTAACTCGTTCACTACTAGGTTATGTTTTAAAATGATAATGTATTACTTTGTTTTGTTTAGTTTTAATTTTATGTTGTTTGTAGGCGCACAATAAAAAGAATACTGCAGACTTTTTTATTTTTTATTTTTTTTATATTTAAAGTTTTTATTGAGGTTGTGCGAAAACAGTACAACATATAAGAAATATCATATCCTTGCAACACACATAAATGGTACATCTCCGTTTAACAACTTTTGCACAGCTACAAAGACGTAATTCTCCAAGTAAATAATCTTATAGAGAAAAAAACAAACAAACATTGGAACCTCTTTTCTTTTTCATAAGCTAAAATGAGCAATTTAAGTGGTCACGTTAGGACCTATAGACTTAGAATAGCTTAGTAGTTGGTTTTTAAATGGTAGCAATAGTAAAAATATCATTTTGCGATACAACTAGCACTGTAAAATACTATATGTTAGTGTATTGAGCTAGATACCCAAGCAGTCTTGTTACGCTAGGCATAGAGGACAAGGTCAACTTTATATTATACTGCAAGGGTTATTAGTAAAAAAAACAACAACAAACAAACAAAAAAGACTATAGTTGGAGTGCGGCACAGGGCAGATAGGCCGCGTAGTTAGACCTCCTACAGAAGGAGGTTTATTATAGAAGGGGGGGGAGGTGATAGAGTGAGTATAATAAGTAAAATATATAGCTTAGGGACTAAGAAGCTCATTGTGGTTTAGGAGAGGGGGCGATTAAATAAATGCGAGAGATAGAAAATGCCAAGTAGGCAGACTTTAGTGTTACAGGGCAACCTAGTCATACATAAAGTCTCAGGAACATATTGGTTAACAGGGGAAAAATAAGAGTGGACTGGTGACATATTAGATCAGTGGTGTATCTGGCATAACAAAGTCTAGTTCTAAACTTTACAGAGCCGGCATGAAACAGAAACAGAGAACATATAAAGATACATGATAAATTAAACATCTATAAAAATTAGAAAAGTGAATTCTTCCAGGAGTCACAGGTTAAGGAGATCATAAACATTAGGATGTAGATCTTTAAAGACAGAACTCCCTGTTAAAAGGAACATACAAGCTGACAATTTTAAGGCATGAATAAAATGTCATCAACATGTCCTAGATCACCTCAATTTCTAACATTCACATGTGGCCCATTAAAACAGTCAAACAAGAAATGAAAAAAAAGCATGCTTTTAGCATATTGAACTTCAGGGCAGTAAGACAACCAGTACTCTAGAGATTGAACCATATAACATTACAAGTGTAACTAGTCCAACATAAGCACAAAGGTCAGGAATACACCATTTTCGTATGCTCATGTATTAAGCTCTATATCTGTAGTGATCTATATAGGCACATCTAGGTATATGAGAGTTCTGACTTGACTATCGTGCTCATAGTAATCTTAAATGCTAGGTACCTGCCATCTTTAATAAAATAAAGCTATATGGGTCACATGCTTACAGTTCATCAGTAAGTAGATTGTTGTTCCAATCCTATAACCTGCTGGAATGAATAAAGTTACACTTATATTGCACACACACATATTGAAACAAATGGGCCTTAAACTATAGCAAACGCTTCATAAAGGGCAATCACATAGAAGTGCATTGTAGTCCATATAGTGATAAATATAGTTCCCAAACCTGCCGACACATTAAACGTTCAGTATTGTCACATTTGCTGATGTCCACTATGTTTACAACATCATGGCATGCCCTATTAATTGCAGCTTTATCCGTCAGGAATTGTGTCAATATGTCAGACCAAAGTATAGAAATTTCTGTTGCAGTGGGAAGACCATGTTACCAAGACTACTTAACCAATTCCGGCCCTCTCAGTGTAGGAATGAGGGCTCTCATCAACCGCTTCAAAAGACTTATTCCAGAACAGACGGAGCAAGCACCGCTGTTCCCATGTGCGAAAGAGCTGGATAGGGAGGCAGTTAGTGCTAATGGCGTCAAGGCCTTTTACTTGCCCGGGAGATTCCTGACTCACAGCAGCCATCAAACCGGCTAAGCGGATGAGATCCTCCTCCATGTAGTGCTGCCGGACCGTGCTGGTAAGCGAGAGTTTAACGATGATCTCCACAGCCTCCCGATATGTCCCGGATCCAGCAAATGTAGGACTAGAGACACGAGAGGGAAGCTGGGGCCCCAAAGCATCCCCCCACTCAGTGTCTACCTCATTTTGATCCGGAGACTCTATTAGCAAGCTCTCGCGCTGCTCCTCCGATTCCCCAGCTCCATCTAGGGCGGCAGTGAGCTTGTTGTGATGGTGAGTCAGTAGTTTGTTGATTTCAACAAATATCCCGTGAACAGCAGCCATAGTAACTGCGTGTCTACCGGTGTGAGAAAATGTCTGCCGCCTCTGTAGATACAGAGCAGGATTCCCAGGCGTAGTCCACAAGATTTAGCAGAAAATCTAAATTTTGTGACTTCTAAGCAGATATAGGAGTAGACCCACTATGATATTAGTTCACGCTGTGCCAACAATTCATTTTTAAGTCATATTTAGGTGAAATTATGCAGGAGCTCTAAAGATCTGCGTCCTCTCCTGTGCTCTGTTGGCTCCGCCCTCTACTGCAGACTTTTTAAAATCAAATATGTGCACCTTTGAAATGTGGAAAATGATCAGCCATTGTATGTATACTTGATGGAGCTGCGACTCCATACATTGTATATACTTTCTTTGATAATAAAGCTGATTTAAAAACAAACAAAAAAAAAACACCTTAAAGCAGGTACATTACACGACGCGTTATATATATATATGGTAGATACGTACAGGGAGTTGTTTATATATTGGCTTAGATATCACCAGCTGTTGCACTACTTTAAAAAAAGATGTCTTTATTAGAGAACTCACACCATTTGAGCTCCTGTGCACAGGGAACACCCTACCAAAATGCCTGATATCTAAGGTTTATAAACTGTTACTTGTACCACCGGACACACATTTGCCATCCTATATTACTGCATGGAATAGAGACCTAAATCACACAATAGACGAGGAGGAATGGCTCAAAACATTTGAGCTGGCAAAATGCTCCTACATATCCGGTACAGGAAATACAGCTAAAATTGTTGACTAGATGGTATTATACTTCAATAAGATTGCATCGGTTCTGCAAACCCTACATGCTGGAGGGGATGTGGAGAGCCTGGTACACTCATCCACATCTGGTGGCTTCAGGGTTATTGGTCTAGTGTATTGAAAGTAATTTCGGATAAATTGCAGACGTTAATCCCAAATACACCAGAAACGATGTTATTGCTACACCTTCCTAAAAAAAAAACACCCAAAAATAAAAAACCCTAATCTATAATAAACTACCAAGGGCCCTTAAAAGGGCCTTTTGTAGGGCACTGCCCTAAAGATATCAGCTCTTTTTCTACAAAAGAAAAACAAACACCCCCTAACAGTATACAAACCCCACCCCCAAACGCACAAAATAAAAATAAAGTAAAACCTAATCTACCCATTGCCCTGAAAAGGGCATTTGTATGGGCATTGTCCTTAAAAGGGCATTCAGTTCTTTTGCTGCCCATTAAAAAAAAAATGGCTATTCTAAAAAGAAAAACCCACCCCAAAACGAAAAAAAAAACACATTACACAAAACAACAAACAAATTATCCAAAATAATAACAATTATTCCTATTCTAATACTCATTTAAAAAAAAAACACCCCAAAATAAAAGAAACCTAATCTATAATAAACTACCAATAGCCCTTAAAAGGGCCTTTTGTAGGGCATTGCCCTAAGTTAAACAGCTCTTTTACCTGAAAAAAATACAAAGACCCACTAACATTACAAACCCCCCCAAACCCACAAATTAAAAAAAAATATCTAAAAAAAAAACGAATCTACCCATTTCTCTCAAAAGGGTATTGGTATGGGCATTGCCCTTAAAAGTGCGTTTAGCTCTTTTTCTTGCCCTGAAAAGGGCATTTGGCTCTTTTAAGAAATGCCCAACTCCTAATCTAAAAAAAAAAAAAAAAAAAAAAAAACCTTAAAAAAACCTAACACTAACCTAACCCCTCTTTAGGTACTCACAGTTGCTGAAGTCCCGCTTGAAGGATCTTCATCCCGGCGGCTCCATCTTCATTCATTGTGGGCCTGGCATCTTCTTCATCCCTGCGGAGGTGGATCGGTCGATGCGCAGAGGCGGAGGTCCAGGCGAAGGTCCATGGCAGAGGTCCATCGATCCAACGTGGAGGTCCTCTTCATTCTTTTATACTGGGGGTACCATTTCATTCCTATTGGCTGAAAATTTTTAATCAGCCAATAGGAATTAGGGCTGCTAAAATCCTATTGGCTGTTCAAATCAGCCAATAGGATGAGAGCTACTGAAATTCTATTGGCTATTCAAATCAGCATTGGCTGCTCTGCCTCCGCAGGGATGAAGAAGATGCTGGTCCCGCGATAGATGAAGATGGAGCCACCTGGATGAAGATAAAGCCGCCGGGATGAAGATCCATCATCCTTCAAGAGAATGTTAGTTTTTTGGGGGTTTTTTTGGGGGGGGTTTATAAATATTTTTTTATTTAGAATTTGAATTTACATAAATAGTAGTACAACTACTAGAATGACAACACAAAAACATTAAATATATGTGGACAGGATCGTGTAAGTGCCAGTATCTAGTTCAGCATCCATTTCTAAGCAACAGAGTCCAATAAAAGCAGAGTTGTGTTGGGAGGTCCTCTGGGAGTGTAACTGACACTAATCCAAGTCCACATATTATAGTTTTTAGTAAATTATAAATATCTGTAAGTGGCACATAATAGAATTCACTACAACACGTTTAGATATAATAGTCTGTTTAAACATTTTAGTATAATAACATTTTTAGGAAAAACAGCTGATCTCTCACACAACTTAGAGAAACTTAGTACAACAGTTAGAAGTAAAAGTTTTGAGTGAGCCATAATCATCTCTACATAAAGGTTATTGAATTTATATTGTTTTGTTCTGGCTTCCATGGGGGAAACTCTCTAGGTGTCTATATAAACAGTTCCAGGCGTGGTGAGTGGGCTGGGGGGGGGGGGGGAGTGGGATGTAGGAAGGGGACCAGATAAGGATGTATAAAACTCACCAAAAGGTGAGGGAGAGAAGAATTTAGACTTTATCAACTTTGTCCAGTGTTTCGCTGTAGGTTCCCAAATATCACAAAACAGATCCTCTTTGTTCAAAGTAAGATAGAAACTTCTTTCGATCTTAGCAAGGTATTTTATTGTCTCGTATATCGCTGAAATCTCAGGGGGTGTAGACTGTTTCCAGGCTCTCGCTATGCAAAGTTCCATAGCTGCTAAAATTAAGATGACCAGTTTAGATTGAGATTTTGACATTTTGGGAGGGAAAATGTGTAACAGGGCTATTTTAGGTCTCTGTGGCAAAATAAGCACCATGTCTTTAAATATTTGAAACACCTGTCCCCAGCAAATGACAAGTACTGGGCAGCTCCACCAAATGTGGAGGTCTGAGCCTCTCTCTCCGCAGTTTCTCCATCAAAAGGGGGATTGGTTTGGGCATATCTGTGATTGTCTAGCCAGGGTGTAGTACCATCGTTGGAGAATTTTCATCTAGGATTCGATAGAATTCGCACAGTGTAGGGTTTTCTTTATGAGTACAGTTGCTTGTTGAATATCTTTATCTAAAATAGTAATGGTCATGTCATATTCCCATGCTCGAAGCTGCCAAATCCTGTCAGAATTACATGATGCCTGAATCATAGCGTAGTGCCATGAGAGGGCTTTAGGTAATTTAGTTTTGGATTGCCATATTTTTTCCCAGTTAGTATATGGGCGCCAATATAATTTGGGGAATCTCCAGGATAATAACCCGTTATCTAGTCTGGTACATTCAAACGGGAACCAAAGGGGGGGGGGGTCGGGACAGGAGGAGCAAAGTCTCCTGGGAGAGGTAGAGTGCCAGATATATAGAGCTGGGAGACTTTCTGTACGTTCCATGTATTCCAGTGGGTACCATGTGTATCTGGGAGGTTAGTAAGAAGACCCTGTATTGAATGCACTGGTGAAAGGTGGGGTGCTATGTCAGAGAGGTGTCTAAGGGTGTGCCAGGCCCCTAGATTTTCTAGTACTATTTCATTTTTGATCTTTGTGATCAAAAGTTGGAATCCAGGGAAGGTCACTAAGGTCTAGCCCTATCGGTAAGGTTGCTCGTTCTATAGCCTTCCATCTTTGCGGTTCTCCTTTGTCTGACCATGCAGAAATATGTGTCAAACGGGCGGCCTCATAATAGTGGGAGACGTTAGGCATAGCAATCCCCTCCTTGATCAAATCTTTTTTGTAATATTTTCCCTGCTATTCTCGGCCTTGAGGATCCCCATATATAGGTCTGAAATAATGAGTGAAATTTGTTTAGTCTCACCTTAGAAAGATTAAGAGGTAAGCATCTGAAATAGTACAAGATTTTGGGAAGGATTGACATCTTCAACAAGGCTATACGGCCTAGCCATGAAATTTCATGAAATTTCCATGAATTTAAGAGAGAAGAGATTTCTTGGAAGATATGATTGTAGTTTTTGTCTTTTACTAATTTTAGATCTGGGCCTAATTGTAACCCTAAATGTCTGATTGTATCTGTAGACCACTGGAAATCATAGGTTGTTTGTAGAATATCTTATTAAAATTCAGGTATATGGATACTTACTAAAGCTTTTTATAGTTTTGAATACTGCTGGTAGAGAGCCTATCGGGTTAGACAAGAATAGCGTTATATCGTCCGCAAAGAGTGCAATCTTTTCACTCTCCTGACTTACTGAGACTCCGTAGATTTGTGGTGAATTATGAATGGCTTGTGCTAGGGGTTCAATAGCTAGGGTAAAGATTAAGGGCGACAGGGGACAGCCCTGTTGTGTACCATTTGTTATGGGGAACTCCATGGAGGTAAATCCTAGGCCTTTAACTATGGCCGATGGGTTGGAATATAATGCTTGGATAGCTATGATAATTTCCTGTGGGAATCTAAATTGGTGTAGTACCAGCCTTAAGTATTCCCATCTGACCCTGTCAAATGCTTTTTCCGCATCTAATGACAGGGCCAGCATGGAATGTTTTAGTCTAGAGGATTCTGAAAGAATATTAAGTACTCTCCTAGTGTTATCAGGGCCTTCCCTACCGAATGTAAATCCTACTTGGTCTGGGTGTATAAGACTGGGGAGGAGAAGGTGCAGGCGGTTTGCCCAGAGTTTGGCATATAATTTAGCATCCAGGTTTATCAGAAAAATTGGTCTATAGCTGCTACATTGGGTAGGGTCCTTTCCTTGCTTCAGTATGGCAAGGATGGTGGCTTGTAAAAATTATTTTCTAATCGATCCCTGATCTCAAACTTCTGCAAATAATTTCAAGAGGGTCGAACTTAGATTCACTCGGAACATCTTGTATAAGTCTGCCGAGTAGCCATCTGGGCCCGGAGCTTTATTATTTTGCACATGTTTAATGGCTTTATTAAGTTCAGTTACTGTGAAGGGCGTTAATATCTTGCGGCGGTGATTCAGAATCGTGTGGCCAATTTAAGGTTGTACAGCTAAGAATAATAAGTAGCGAATTCCTCACCAATATTTCTAGGAGAAGTGACTGTTGTGTCTCCTCTATCTATTGCAATAATTCTAGTGGCTGCTGTTCTTCCCCGTAGTTTACGGGCCAACAGGGTAGGAGCTTTGTTGCCCTGGTAATACATTAATTGTTTGAAAGGTGTGAATACATCTCTAACCCTTTCTAGTTCTTTTCGGCAATTTGATCTCTTAAAGCTTTAATTTCTGACGCCAATTGTGCTGTGGGAGAAGACTTATTGATGGATTCTTTTTCCCTTAATGAAGAGACCAAAAGACCTAATGGTGCACTTTTCTGAGCTCTCATGGATGCTTGTTTCTGTATGCAGATACCTCTGATATAATAATCAGAGCTGCTCACTTGACAGCCGCTGGAGCAAGGATAGGATCTGGTCGCCAGTTCTATAGGTATGACAATCAAAAAGACAGTTAGGCAACTTATTTTGTACAATATTACTGGCGTGTTGTACCAATTAAGTTAACATCTGTTATTTCTAGATTTCTAAGTTCCTGTCTATTAGAAACAATTAATAGCTAGGCTATAGTTAACCTTTGGTACTATGGACCAAGAGTTATATGTGGTAGAGGATTTTTCAGGAAGGGCGGTATGCTATTCCACCCGTGGAAGAGGTACAACTGCAATGAAGAGTGACATCCTCAGTCCCTGAGGAGGGGGGTTATATAACTATAACCTCCTTGGTCCCTGAGGGGGGGTTATATTATTCTAAAAAGTAACAAAGGTGGTAAACTGGCACCTCAGGGGGAGGGGAATAAAAACAAGTAAGGTAATTTATACCTTGTAGTATTTCTGTGTAAAATTGCATAGGTAGAAATATAAATAGCGGGAGGGAAAATGTGTACAACATGAACATCCTATGCAAATGACATAGTCAACTTTTTTTTCTTCTTTCCTTTACACCATCCTAGGTAAGGGTACAGGTTTATCGGCCTGTTTATTAAAGATAGCTCCTCTGGACTATGTGACTGGTCTTAGCAATATGACCGGAGGGGAATGTCATAACCAGGCCAATAGAGCATTGGTAGTATAGAAGTTTGACAACTTTAGACCAGTCAGTAAGCTAAGTGGGGAGCCTGGGCAATAAAACATTGTTGGGCAATATCAGCATATCCAGGTCAATAGATCTTTGTTGGTACCAAGGTTTAGCGTCACTAGACTAGTGAGTGAGCCAAATGGGAAGTGTTGTAACCGGATCAATAGAACATTGCTGGCACTAAGATTAGTAGTACTGGATTAAGAAATATATAACTTATCAGTGAGAATTTAGGATCCAGTGATCATCAATCTGTTTGGTATAGTATTCATGTGCAGGAACTGTCCACCCAGACTAAAACAAAAGTTTTAGACTTTAGGAAGGCAGATTTTTCATTAATGGGAGAATACCTAAAAACTCTTATTACAGGGGTTTAAGAACAGTGGGAATTTGTGAAAGGTGCCATTTTAGATGCAACCGCACACTGTATTAGACATGTCTGTAAAACTAAAAGAAAGCGGAAATCAATTTGGTTTTCCAAAGAAGTAGCACATGCTGTAAAGACAAAAAGATAGCTTATAAAAATTACAGACACACACAATCAGATGATGATATGAAAATATGGAGACTCCAACAAAAAAAGACTAAGCAGTTAATTAGGAAGGTTAAAGCTCATGCAGAAGAGAAGATAGCACAGTCAGTAAAACTTTGGGACAAAACATTCTTTAGATATATCAGTGAAAGAAGAAAAAATAGGTGGGCGGGGCCAGGCACCGAAGCAGCAAGATGCAGTTCTGCAGAGCTCCTGAGCACTTACTAGATTTAAGAATTAATAACTTTGTCTACCTATGATTTTTATACAGCCAAACTTACTGAAGAACACTGTGATACTATCGCTTCATGGGCGCGATCCGATATCGATCGCAGTTTGCGGCGCAAGCGAGGGAACCGGCGTCGTCCGCAGTTTCAGCTCGCAACTCGAGCCATCCCATATAGGTCGCCGTCAGATGCTAACGTGCCGTAAGTCTCACAAACCAGCGATGTCCAGAAATCTGCGTAAGTACAAATTTCTGGCGTCGCCAGTGACTTGCGGCACGTTAGAAACTGCCGGCGCCTATAAAACCTGACTAAAGTTTAAAACACCCGCACTGTCTAACACGCCTCCCTAACATAGCCCGCACTGTCTAACACGCCTCCCTAACATAGCCCGCACTGTCTAACCCTCTATCCGCTATCCCCCCTCACTAGCCTAACAATAAAAAAGCTATTAACCCCTAAACCGCCGCTCCTTTACCCCGCCGCAACCTAATAAAGTTATTAACCCCTAAACCGCCGCTCCCGTACCCCGCCGCCAGCTATATTATATCTATAACCCCCTAAAGTGAGCCCCTAACACCGCCGCCATCTATATTAAAATTATTAACCCCTAATGTAAGCCCCTTACACCGCCGCCATCTCTATTAAAATGATTAACCCCTAATTTAATCTACCTACCCCGCCGCCAGCTATATTATCTATATTAACCCTAAGTATATTATAGTTAATATAGGTATTACATTATATATATTAACTATATTATATTAGGGTTAATATAGTTAATATAGTTACTATAGTATTTATATTAACTATATTAACTCTATCTAACCCTAACTAAATTTATATTAAATTAATCTAATTCATTTATAAACTAAAATATTCCTATTTAAATCTAAATACTTACCTATAAAATAAACCCTAAGATAGCTACAATATAATTAATAATTACATTGTAGCTATGTTAGGGTTAATATTTATTTTACAGGTAAATTGTTAATTATTTTAACTAGGTATAATAGATATTAAATAGTTATTAACTATTTAATATCTACCTAGTTAAAATAATTACCCAATTACCTGTAAAATAAATCCTAACCTAAGTTACAAATACACCTACACTATCAATAAATTTAATAAACTACAAACATCTATCTAAAAATACAATTAAATTAACTAAACTAAATTACAAAAAAAAACAAACACTAAATTACAAAAAATAAAAAAAAGATTACAAGATATTTAAGCTAATTACACCTATTCTAAGCCCCCTAATAAAATAATAAACCCCCAAAATAAAAAAAATTCCCTGCCCTATTCTAAATTCAACAAATTTCAAAGCTCTTTACCTTACCAGCCCTTAAAAGGGCCTTTTGTGGGGCATGCCCCAAAGAATTCAGCTCTTTTGCATACAACAAATACAATACCCCCCCCCATTACAACCCACCACCCACATACCCCTATTCTAAACCCACCCAAAACCCCCTTAAAAAAGCCTAACACTACCCCCCTGAAGATCTCCCTACCTTGTCTTCACCACACCGGGCCGAACTCCTGATCCGATCCGGGCGATGTCTTCCTCCAAGCGGCAAAGAAGAATTCTTCCTCCGGCGATGTCATCCTCCAAGCGGCAAAGAAGAATTCTTCCTCCGGCGACGTCTTCCTCCAAGCGGCAGCAAAGTCTTCATTCTTCCGGCGGCATCTTCAATCTTCTTTCTTCGCTCCGCCGCCGCGGAGCATCCATCCCGGCCGACTGCTGAACTTGGAATGAGGTACCTTTAAATGACGTCATCCAAGATGGCGTCCGCAGAATTCCGATTGGCTGATAGGATTCTATCAGCCAATCGGAATTAAGTTAAAAAAATCTGATTGGCTGATTGAATCAGCCAATCAGATTCAAGTTCAATCCGATTGGCTGATCCAATCAGCCAATCAGATTGAGCTCGCATTCTATTGGCTGATCGGAACAGCCAATAGAATGCGAGCTCAATCTGATTGGCTGATTGGATCAGCCAATCGGATTGAACTTGAATCTGATTGGCTGATTCAATCAGCCAATCAGATTTTTTTAACTTAATTCCAATTGGCTGATAGAATCCTATCAGCCAATCGGAATTCGGCGGACGCCATCTTGGATGACGTCATTTAAAGGTACCTCATTCCAAGTTCAGCAGTCGGCCGGGATGGATGCTCCGCGGCGGCGGAGCGAAGAAAGAAGATTGAAGATGCCGCCGGAAGAATGAAGACTTTGCTGCCGCTTGGAGGAAGACGTCGCCGGAGGAAGAATTCTTCTTTGCCGCTTGGAGGATGACATCGCCGGAGGAAGAATTCTTCTTTGCCGCTTGGAGGAAGACATCGCCCGGATCGGATCAGGAGTTCGGCCCGGTGTGGTGAAGACAAGGTAGGGAGATCTTCAGGGGGGTAGTGTTAGGCTTTTTTAAGGGGGGTTTGTGTGGGTTTAGAATAGGGGTATGTGGGTGGTGGGTTGTAATGGGGGGGGGGGTATTGTATTTGTTGTATGCAAAAGAGCTGAATTCTTTGGGGCATGCCCCACAAAAGGCCCTTTTAAGGGCTGGTAAGGTAAAGAGCTTTGAAATTTGTTGAATTTAGAATAGGGCAGGGAATTTTTTTTATTTTGGGGGTTTATTATTTTATTAGGGGGCTTAGAATAGGTGTAATTAGCTTAAATATCTTGTAATCTTTTTTTTATTTTTTGTAATTTAGTGCCTGTTTTTTTTGTAATTTAGTTTAGTTAATTTAATTGTATTTTTAGATAGATGTTTGTAGTTTATTAAATTTATTGATAGTGTAGGTGTATTTGTAACTTAGGTTAGGATTTATTTTACAGGTAATTGGGTAATTATTTTAACTAGGTAGATATTAAATAGTTAATAACTATTTAATATCTATTATACCTAGTTAAAATAATTAACAATTTACCTGTAAAATAAATATTAACCCTAACATAGCTACAATGTAATTATTAATTATATTGTAGCTATCTTAGGGTTTATTTTATAGGTAAGTATTTAGATTTAAATAGGAATATTTTAGTTTATAAATTAATTAGATTAATTTAATATAAATTTAGTTAGGGGTGTTAGGGTTAGATAGAGTTAATATAGTTAATATAAATACTATAGTAACTATATTAACTATATTAACCCTAATATAATTAGGGTTAATATAGTTAATATATATAATGTAATAACTATATTAACTATAATATACTTAGGGTTAATATAGATAACATAGCTGGCGGCGGGGTAGGTAGATTAAATTAGGGGTTAATAATTTTTATATAGGTGGCGGCGGTGTAAGGGGTCAGATTAGGGGATAGATAAGGTAGATGACAGCGGTGTAAGGGGTTCTAATTAGGGGATAGATAAGGTAGATGGCGGCGGTTTTAGGGGCTCACAGTAGGGGGTTAGTTTATGTAGATGGCGGCGGGGTCCGGGAGCGGCGGTTTAGGGGGTAATAACTTTATTAGGGATTTCGGGGGGGGGGGTGGATTGCGGTTGACAGGGAGATAGACATTGCGCATGCGTTAGGTGTTAGGTTTATTTTAGAAGATCGCGGTTGACAGGGGGATAGACATTGCGCATGCGTTAGGTGTTAGGTTTATTTTAGCAGCCAGTTTAGGGAGTTACGGGGCTCCAATAGTCAGCGTAAGGCTTCTTACGGCTGCTTTTTGTGGCGAGGTGAAAATGGAGTAAGTTTTCTCCATTTTCGCCACGTAAGTCCTTACGCTGCATATTGGATACCAAACTGCGCTGGTTTGGTATACCTGCCTATGGCCCAAAAAACTACGGGCGACGGCAGAAATATACGCGCGTAACTTCTAGGTTACACCGTATATAGGATACCAAATCAGCGTAAATATTGGCGTCGCCGGCTTTTGCGGGCGACGCTTTATATCGGATCGACCCCCATGTGTATTCTGGCTATGGCTATATAATGCAACTTTTAAGCCACTGAAGGAGCTTTTGTATGGGGAGGTCTAAAGGTCTAGTGGTAGTGGTTTGTGACGCCACGCATTGATCTCCTTTACTGAGCGGGTTACTTGCCAATTCTACAGTGAATACTACTCATTAGTATAATTACAGTGACTTTATTCAAAACTCCATAACGGTCCTCATTGAGGAACTTCTACATAACCTGCAAGCCATCTTTGATGACTTTGAAGTGGCTGTGATCCGAACTTTTAGCGCCTTCCTACCGACAGCTCAGACGGGAAAGCCGCAGACTAAAGCTGTCATATCACCACCTCAAGCAGCGCTTTTGGAAGGTACACAACAGAAGCAGGCCGCTGGACGGTGCTACTATGTATGGACTGACCTACCCTCGTGGGATATGGCCGATCCCGGGGAGGGGGTGTCAGATGATCTGATATGCCAGTCTGGAGAATCGGCTGATGTAGGAGTTGAGCCACAAGACAATATGGTGTATCCTCATACTTTGTCACGGTCAGAGGCGAGGGGCCCTAGCTTCTTGACCGGAAGGTGTTTAGAGTTTATGTGGCAGATGAGTAAACAAGCAATCGCCCGGGGGGATATGCAACAATATCCTTCCTACTAGTGTGCTGCTCCTGGTCAGTTGAGGACTTTAACTTTCACTCCTGGATGACGCCTTACATCACTCTCGGGAAGCAGGGGACATTCTGCCTAAACCCGATGCAGCACGGTGCTAGTAAAGTTGGAGTCGGGTAGAATACTACGCTCTAGGCAGAGACTTATTTGGCTACTGCAAATAAACTCTGAATATTGGTTTATCTTTATATTTGATAGGCTTTTTTTATTTTGTTCTATTGCCATTTTTTCTTTCTTTATTGTGTGCTCCGTATTTATGTTCTGTTCAGAGCGCTATATTAGACAGGCAGCATGCGCTTAGGCAGATTAAAGAGCGGTAGACTACTAAATTTTATACAGTGACTTATTAATGTACTCTTAGTATTAGTGTATATACCTAGAAGTGTTTGATATTATTAATGTAGTGCTACTGGCATATACCTTATTCACTCTGCCTGCCCTGCTTATTTGTTTTGTTAAGAGTGTTATTCTATATACTGTGCTTTTATAGTGGATTGAATGCCCATTGTTTCCCTGTTATAGCTATATTTAGAGGTATTTTATATACTAAACTTCAATACAGCCTCCTAGATCACCTCTATTAAGGTGAATAATAGTATTATAGTGATAGTTCTGTCTTTCTAAGTAGCAATATAGGTATATACTCTTCAATTGAGATGGCTATATGATTTATTCTGTACTCTCATATAAAGGTAACCTAGTACTCAAATGATATACCTAATTAGTTCAGTCAGGGTGCCTGGCTTTCATAGCCATAATTATATTTGTATATACAGATAGAGTTAAAGCGGTTTCATTATCATACTTAATTTGCTTTCAAATTGATTCATTTTGAGAGAGCTACATATATACCATATTTGGTTAGCTCTAGTAGACTTGTAACCGTGATTCTCCTATGTCACACTCCGCCCTCCCCTAAACATTTTGTTTATTTCATAAACATAGGAATACAGATTCCATTGACACTCCCTACTCAACATTAAAAGCTAGTATTTTATTTTTAAGAAGCAAATAGTTCTATTGAGTAATCTAGATGAACTGAGTAAAATCTTCACATTTAATCTAGATTAAAACATGTCAATAATATGTGATGGGATTGTTGTTCCCGCCTTAGAGTGTTGTGTTCCCATAGTCTATATCTAATATTCATTAGGCGGGACGTTAATCTTATTCATTATCAGTTATTCAGTGGAGACAGCTGTCTTTACTATAATCCTATGTCGCTAGATTATTCTATATTCTGATGTTAATAAGCTTCTTGCCTTTCATATTATCCCTTTCCTTATGTTGCTTGACATTACATACTTTATATACTAGTGTAGTTACTATAAATGTGATTAATATATTCCAATAGTGCTACTGTCATCATCTATGATCTTAAAGGGACACTCAAGTCAAAATTAAATTTTCATGATTTAGATAGAGCAGCAATTTTAAACAACTTTCCAATTTACTTCCATTAACAAAATGTGCACAGTCTTTTTATATTTACACTTTTTATGTCACCAACTCCTACTGAGCATGTGCAAGAATTCACAGCATATACGTATATGCATTTGTGATTGGCTGATGGCTGTCACATGATACAGGGGGAGTGGAAATAGACATAACTTTGCAATTTATTTAACAAAAATCTACTACTCATTTGAAGTTCAGACTAAGTGCTATTGCATTGTCTTCTTATCATGCATTTGTTGATTATGCAAATCTACAGTGTTGACTGTTCCTTTAAGAGTCCAAGAGTGGCCCTATTCATTATATTTTTGTAACAAGCCCCCTATCCAGTCCCCTTATTGGTAGTAGTTAAATGTTCAGGCCCAGGAGAGGCCATTGTTTTTCCCTTTGGGGGATATACATTCACACGATTTGTCTATTGTACACAGGGGTTAATTGTTTGCTTATATATTACACTATATTTACCATAAGTATGTTGAATGGGTTTAATAGTTCTTAGAAGTCCTAAAAAGGACTTTATATCTCTATTGTCCTCCTGAAATGTCATATAGCAGTTTAAGATGGAGGTCCTAGAGGAGCCTCACTATTCTTGTAGAGGGGGGGAAAAAAACGAGGATTAACTTTGATATATGTTTTTTATATACTATACAGGTCTTATTTAAATTGTTGGCTATATATTAGTATTCCTTTTTAATTTCTACTCAGATGCCGACTTGCTTATTTGTCTTTCCATTGCTATGGAACATACTATATATGTATTTCTGATTTCTCACAGCAAAATTCCTGTATGTTTATTTTGGTTCCTCAATAAAGAAATATTTTAAAAAAAAAAAAAAAAAAAAAAAAAACAAGGTAGGAATAGTAAAATTGAAATCAGTTGATGGTAGAATAATAGAAGGAGATAAGCAAATTGCAGACTGTCTCAATGATTACTTCTGTTCTGTTTTCACAAAAGATTGTGAAGATAGAATGTCTACATTAAGGGATGCTATGAAAAATAGAAACAAGCTTAACACTAATCTTTTTACAGAGGATGAGGTTTTGATAGCATTATCAAAAATAAATATTAAAAAGGCAGTGGGTCCTGATAATATTCATCCAAGGATTTGAAAAGAACTTCGATCAGTGCTAACTGTCCCAATAACTGATCTGTTTAATCAGTCACTATTAACAGGAGCTGTCCCAGATGATTGGAGAATAGCAAATGTAATACCTCTTCATTAAAAGGGCAGTAGAGAAGAATCTGGCAACTACAGGCCAGTTAGTTTAACTTCAGTAGTAGGGAAATTAATGGAAAGCCTCTTAAAAGAAAGAAGTATGACTTATATAAAGACAAACAATTTAGAGGACCAAAATCAGCATGGTTTTACTTTAGGGAGATCATGTCAGACTGATCTAATCGACTTCTTTGATTATGTAACAAAAGTATTATACAAGGGTGGAGCAGTTGACATACTAGCAGTAGTATATCTAGATTTCAGCAAAGCATTTGACACCGACCCACATAATAAACTAATTCACAAACTGTATCTCCTTTGTCTAGACTCAAAAATTGTGAACTTGGTGGAATGCTGGCTTAAGGACAGAAAACAAAGTGTCTTAGTAAATGGAGTTCATTCAGCAGAGGAAGCTGTTACTAGTGGTGTTCCTCAGGGGTCAGTTCTGGGGCCTGTTTTGTTTAACATATTTATCTGTGATATCAGCAAAGGGCTACAGGGGAAAGTATGTCTTTTTACAGAAGATACAAACATTTATAACAGAGTGGATGTTCCAGGTGGGGTAGACTAAATGAGAAGTGATATAAAACAATTGGAGGATTGGACAAAGGACTGGGATCTAAAGTTTGAAGGAGATGGGGAGGTGGAAATGAGGCGCTAGAAATAGCACTAGGGGTTAAAAGTACTATGGATAAAGTGATATCTTACTATTATATTGGTGTGTATTTAGAGAGTTAAAGGCTTGTAGATGTTGAAATCACATCAGATTAGATAATTAGCGACAGGTGTAAAATATATAAAGGTCTGGTAAATGTTGAAATCACTAAAGAACTAGTGACAAGATGTAAAACATAAATAAACAACAATTTATTACAAATAATAATAGAGAAGCACAAATCTTAGTGCTATAAAATGAGCATGTAAAATATACAATAAAAAATATAAAATACCTAAGTGTTGCAACACTGATTCATAAATTCAAGTTATTTTGATTAGCACTAAAAACAGTAGGTTTACTGAGTGGAGACTTTTCTAAAGTATACCAAGGGTTAAACCACAAAAACTGTTATAAAAGTTATATGAGCGGTGATATAATGTATCAGATAAAAGTCAATCCTTGCAATGATGCCGTTAGGGATATATATCATGCAGTTATATTCAG
Organism: Bombina bombina; assembly: GCF_027579735.1. Taxonomy (NCBI): domain Eukaryota; kingdom Metazoa; phylum Chordata; class Amphibia; order Anura; family Bombinatoridae; genus Bombina; species Bombina bombina. Next base: position 392,106,316 of record NC_069499.1, read on the forward strand.
ATTATAATCCCATATGCAGCAATATTAGCTGTGTAGTGGAGTAATAATGGCAAATATCAGATGACAGTGGTATTCACGTTTGTAAATGAACAGGAATATTTGTAATTTTAAGTCAGTTCACTGAATATTCCATTTAGGTAAGGGTGATTAGTATAAATGTTCTTACCCTTATTTGAAGATGAATCCAGCTAGCCTTATTTGCAGCGTTCTGCCTTATTCCCCAGCGCTTGCCGCATTTACTTACTCCGTATTTCCGGCAGCCTCTCAGGTGGGGGAGATCCGGGAGGTCAATTGCCCTATGACCTGAGTCCCCGTCTGGATCCTCTGTGCCCGTAAACGTAAGGGCAGACACCTCAAGCTGTAGTATTTTTTTATATACTTGCGCAAGTTGTCTCCTTCTGGTGTAATAGAAAGTCACATTCCCATCGACATGTTTCGCCAGGTGTTCTGGCTTTTTAAACAGGCTTATTTATTTAGATTTATTTAAATTATATTCAAGTTAGGGGGTGTTAGGGTTAGATTTAGGGGTTAATACATTTAATATAGTGGCAGCGACGTTGGGGATGGCAGATTAGGGGTTAATAAATGTAGGTAGGTGGCGGCGATGTTAGGGATAGCAGATTAGGGGTTAATATTATTTAACTAGTGTTTGCAAGGCGGGAGTGCGGCGGTTTAGGGGTTAATATGTTTATTCTAGTGGCGGCGATGTCCGTAGCTGCAGATTAGGGGTTAAAAATTTATTTTAGTATTTGTGATGAGGGAGGGCCTCAGTTTAGGGGTTAATAGGTAGTTTATGGGTGTTAGTGTACTTTTTAGCACTTTAGTTATGAGTTTTATGCTACAGTGTTGTAGTGTAAAACTCATAACTACTGACTTTAGAATGCGTTAGGGATCTTGGAGGTAGAGGGTGTACCGCTCACTTTTTGGCCTCCCAGGAAAGACTCGTAATACCGGCGCTATGGAAGTCCCATAGAAAAAAGACTTTACGAAGTTTACGTAAGTCGTTTTGCGGTAAGGCCAAAAAAGTGTGCGGGGCCCCTAAACCTGCAAGACTCGTAATACCAGCGGGCGTAAAAAAGCAGCGTTAGGACCTGTTAGCGCTGCTTTTTTACCCTAACACACAACTCGTAATCTAGCCGTATGTTTCTATATCAATACTATCTTAAATCATTATCAGATCATGGTCCAATAAATGTGTAACAGGAAATAAAATGATACAGTTCATATACCTAGGACAGTAGGCAGTTAACTATGTAGTAGAATACAATTAAATACTATGAATATACTTAAGACATTATGTAGTAGTTCGCTGTGGTAGAGGGCACTACTCGGATGCTGTTGGGTGAAGTGCAGATGCAGGAGTTTCTCTTGATTCTTGGGGCTCTATTTAACAAGCTCCGTATGGAGCTTGATGGCCCCTGTTTCTGGTGAGCCTTCAGACTCGCCAGAAACAGCAGTTATGAAGCAGCGGTCACAAAGACCACTGCTCCATAACCTGTCCTCCTGCTCTGAGCAGGCGGACACACATCGCCACAATACAACCCGATTGAGTATGATTGGGTTGATTGACACCCCCCTGCTGGCGCCCCATTGGCCGCGAGTCTGCAGGGGGCGGCGTTGCACCAGCAGCTCTTGTGAGCTGCTGGTGCAATGCTGAATACGGCGAGCGTATTGCTCGCCGTATTCAGCGAGGTCTGGCGGACCTGATCCGCAGTGTCGGATCAGGTCCGCCAGACTTTGATAAATATGCCCCTTGATCTGAAGAAAGTGACAAGTCCCAATTTTTAAGAAGGTCCAGGCCTTCCTTTGGAGTCATTATGGTATGGGTGGAACCATTCTTAGAGACTATGAGTTTAGTGGGGTATCCCCAACTATATCAGATGTTTCCTTTCCATAGGGCCTGGGTGATAGATCTAAATGTCCTTCTTTTTTAGAGGGTATATGTTGAGACATCTGGGAATATCAACACTTGCTGAAATTTTGATGGTAGGTTTGGGTGGTTGGCCATCTCGCAAAGAATTCTTTCTTTATGAGTGAAGAAATGTACTCTGGTCAGAACATCTCTTGGTTTATCCTGGGAAACATTTCATGGTCTGGGGACTTAATGGACTCTGTCCAGAATAAGACCAGGAGGGTCCAGTGTAGGTAAAAGGTGCTGGCATAATTCCAGGATAAACTGCTCCAGATCAGCTGATCCAACTTCTTCCGGTACTCCCCTGAATCTCAAATTATTGCGTCTAGACCTGTCTTCCATATCAGCTAATTTTAATTCTAGGTCTGAAATCTGAACAGACAACTTCTGAGAGTAGGACAGGAGATTAGGATGGTCAATTGCTAAATCTTCGTGTTTACGTTCCATGGTCTCCGTACATTCCCCCAGCGCTGCTATGTCTCTACGGAGATCAGCTACAGAACTCTTTATTTCTTTTGTCAAGGTGTCTTGTAGCATATTCATGCGATGGGTCAAGATGTCAACTATATTAGAAGCCAAATTATCAGCTGACAGGTGTTGGGAATCCATACTGCTCTCTGAATAGTTCTCGTCCAGTGAGGGATGGGTATCTCTTGGTGATAGAGATTTTGTGGAAGGTTGATCTTTGAAGTGGTCTGCTACTATTCTTTTTGGATGGGGTGTCACTTTAGGTTTTTGTTTAGCAGCTTGAGACATAGTATATGAGTATGGAGGGATTCCAAGTTTAGTCACATGGGGGATAGATATGCACAGCGATCAACTAAAGGTTAGAAAAAAGTTATAAATATGATGAAGACACAGTCCCCCCCCCCCCAGATGCCAGCTTGATGGTTTACAACAGCATTGTTAGCACACAGAGAGCCTGTATAGAATTAAAGCAAGGAGGAGGTAGGATACAATACGGTGAGGGCCTGCAGCCCCAAGACTTTTCCAGTACTGGTTTGTTGCTTATGGAAGTCTCTTAGCCTTAGTTAATTCAAGCAGTCTGTGATAGAGGCAAAAAACACAAGCTATGATGTTTGTTTGAGAGGTAGTAGTAGTTCAGTCTTTATTAATTAGTATATTTTAGAGTCTGTGGCTTGTTATGGGGCCTTTCTTTATAGTTAGTTTAAGCAAAGATGGCGATTTTCCCACCACTTACCGCTCACAGAAGACATTTTTGCTGCTCCTCTATATTTGGCTTGTGTGAAGTATGGCCTTGGTCCGGTTCTAAGGCTCCTTATTTTAGCTGGTATTTGAGTCAGGTGGTGTTATACTTGGCAGCTTATAGGTGTGTTGGCCTTTAGTTCTGTGTCCTTATATCCTAGGTGGAAATTGCTATTGGCTCACAGATGCTAATCCCTGGATCTATCTACTAGCTCACCGGGTGTTATCCTGGGTGCATCCGAAGTTTCAGCCTGTTCGGAGTAGTTGTGAGTTCTGGAGTAGGCTGCAGTCGCGGTCTTTACTAATATTGTACCGGCCAGGACGATTCCGGAGGTTTCAAACTCGCTCAGGTCTCACCAAACTCGCAAACTGAGTGTTCTGTCCAGTACAACCAGCCTCCTAAGGGTCTTTACTTCAGCCTAAGTCCAGTGATTCACCTTAATTTAGTGCTCATTATGTATTCTTAAGACACAGCTCTCTACAAGAGCTGCTGCTCAGATCAACGGCTAGCTCCGCCCCCAGTGTTAGTTTTTTTTAAAGGTTTTTTTGGGAGGTTTTTTTTTTAGATTAGGGTTTGGGCATTTCTTAAAAGAGCTAGATGCCCTTTTCAGGGCAAGAAAAAGAGCTGGGGTGTTTTGTTTTTTTTAAATGGGTATTTAGAATAATTGTTATTATTTTGGATAATTTGTTTGTTATTTTGTGTAAAAAAATAAATTGGTTTTGGGGTGGGTCTTTCTTTTTAGAATAGCCATTTTTTTAATGGGCAGCAAAAGAGATGAATGCCCTTTTTGTAATGTTAGTGGGTCTTTTTTCAGGTAAAAGAGCCGTTTAACTTAGGGCAATGCCCTACAAAAGGCCCTTTTAAGAGCTATTTGTAGTTTATTATAGATTAGGTTTCTTTTATTTTTTTTGGGGGGGGGGTTAAAATGGGTATTAGAATAGGAATAATTGTTATAATTTTGAATAATTTGTTTGTTATTTTGTGTAATTTTTTTTTTTCGTTTTGGGGTGGGTTTTTCTTTTTAGAATAGCCATTTTTTTAATGGGCAGCAAAAGAGCTGAATGCCCTTTTAAGGGCAATGCCCATACAAATGCCCTTTTCAGGGCAATGGGTAGATTAGGTTTTTTTAGATAGTTTTTTTATTTTGTGGGTTTGGGGGGTAGGGGTTTGTAATGTTAGTGGGTCTTTTTTCAGGTAAAAGAGCCGTTTAACTTAGGGCAATGCCCTACAAAAGGCCCTTTTAAGAGCTATTTGTAGTTTATTATAGATTAGGTTTCTTTTATTTTTTTGGGGGGGGGGGGGGTTAAAATGGGTATTAGAATAGGAATAATTGTTATAATTTTGAATAATTTGTTTGTTATTTTGTGTAAAAAAAAAATTTCGTTTTGGGGTGGGTTTTTCTTTTTAGAATAGTCATTTTTTAATAATGGGCAGCAAAAGAGCTGAATGCCCTTTTAAGGACAATGCCCATACAAATGCCCTTTTCAGGGCAATGGGTAGCTTAGGTTTTGCTTTATTTTTATTTTGTGGGTTTGGGGGTGGGGGTTTATATACTGTTAGGGGGTGTTTGTTTTTCTTTTGTAGAAAAAGAGCTGTTATCTGTAGGGCAATGCCTTGGTAGTTTATTATAGATTAGGTTTTTTTTATTTTGGGGTGTATTTTTTTTTTTTTTTAATTAGAATAGGAATAATTTTTATTGTTTTGGATAATTTCATTTGTTATTTTTTGTAATGGTAGGTTTAGGGGTTAATAGGTTTATTTAGTGGTAGTGATGTGGGAGGCCAGAGGTTTAGAGGTTAATAACTTTATTTAGTGGCGGCGATGTCGGGTAGTGGCGGAATAGGGGTTAATAGATTTATTATAGTGTGGGCGATGTTGGGGTGCAGGGGAATAGGGGTTAATAACTTTAGTATAGTGGGGGCGATATTGGGAGTGGCAGATTAGGGGTTAATAGATTTATTTAGGTGGCGGCGATATCGGGAGCGGCAGATTAGGGGTTAATAAAATTATGTAGGTGGCGGCGATATCGGAGGCAGCATATTAGGAGTGTTTAGACGTGGGGTTTATGTTAGGGTGTTAGGTTTAAACATAACTTTTTTTTTTCCCATAGACATCAAAGGGGCTGCGTTACAGAGCTTTTCATTCCGCAATCGCAGGTGTTAGGTTTTTTTCTTACCCGCTCTCCCCATTGATGTCTATGGGGAAAGCGTACATGAGCCCTTCAGGCTTGCCCTTTGTTGAAGAAAGAGCCTTATCTCCGATTTCAGACAGACAATATCACAAGAGTGGCCTATGTCAATCATCAAAGGGGAATTCAAAGTTCCCTAGTCATGTCTCATCACTGCGATTCACATCCCAGGTGTAGACAACTGGGAGGCAGATTACCTCATTCATCAGTCCCTACATCTGGGAGAGTAGTCTCTAGAATAAAGATGTAGATGTGTTCTATTGAATTGTTCTACTTTGGGGCCTACCAGAAAAAAATCTGATGGCCTCTCGTTTGAACAAGAAATTTCCCAGGTACCTTGTGAGGTCCAGGGATTCTCGGGTGGAGATGTTGGATGATCTAGCAGTTCCCTGGTTCTACCAGCCTGCTTATATCCTCCCTCCTCTAGTCCTGCTTCTCAGAGTGATTTCCAAAATCAAAATGGAACGGTCATTTGTAATCCTAATAGCCCCAGCATGGCCTCACAGGATTTGGTATGCGGATCTGGTCCGAATGCCGAGTTGCCCGCCATGGAATCTTCCTCTAAGATCAGACCTTCTGTCTCAAGGTCCCTTCTTCCATCCAGATTTAAGGTCTCTAAACTTAATGGCATGGAAATTGAATGCTTAGTTCTTAGTCATAGAAGATTCTTTGACTCTCACCTAGATTACACGTTTTGCATTATGGGGGGGGGGGGCGAAAAGAAAAGTTGCGTTATTTCACCCTCCATAGCACTGCCATTACAAGTTTTTGAAAAGCCGCCTTATGCGTGCGATATGGTTGCGATGAGCTCCATGCCGCACAAAATCCAAGGGCTGCTTTGACGTGCTCGTGCACGCCTTCCCCATAAACATCAATGGGAAGAGAGTGCTAGAAAAAAACACCTGAAGCGCGGAATTGCAATCATCGTAACGCAACCCCATTGATGTCTAAGGGGAAAAAAAAGTTACGTTTAAACCTAACACCCTAACATAAACTCCCTAGTCTAAACACCCCTAATTTGCCGCCCCCGACATCGCCGCCACTGAAATAAAGTTATTAACCGCTAATCTGCCGTTACCAACATCACTGCCACCTAATTAAAGTTATTAACCCCTATGCCGGCGCTCCCCGACAACGCCGCCACTGTAATAAAGTTATTAACCCCCATTTCCCCGCACCCCAACATCACCTACACTATATTAAAGTTATTAAACCCTATTCTGCTGTTTCCCGACAGCGCCGCCAGTAAATAAATTTATTAACCCCTAAACCTCTGGCCTCCCACATCCCTGCCACTAAATAAACCTATTAACCCCTAAACCGACAGACCCCCACATCGCAAAAAAATAAATTAAACTAGTAACCCCTAAACCTAACAACCCCATAAATTTATATTAAAATTACAATATCCCTATCTTAAAATAAATAAAAACTTACCTGTGAAATTAAAAAAAAATAAGTTTAAACTATACTGTATATTAAACTAACATTACTATTATACTAAAATTAAAATAACTACAAATTAAATAAACTAAAATACACATTAAAAAAAACTAACACTACTAAACTAATTTAAATCTACAATTACAAAAAATAAAAAATACTAAATGACAAAATAATGAAAAACACTAAATTACGAAAAATAACAAATACAATTATCCAAAATAAAAACAATTACACCTAATCTAATAGCCCTATAAAAATAAATCCCCCCAAAATAAAAAAAACCTAGACTACAATAAACTACCAATTGCCCTGAAAGAGCTTTTGTATGGGCATTGCCCTTAAAAGGGCATTCAGCTCTTTATCATTGCCCTGAAAAGGGCATTTAGTTTTATAAGATAGCCCAAACCTTAATCTAAAAAAAGATAGCCCAAACCCTAATCTAAAAAAAAAAACACCCCAAAAAAGTTTACAAATATATGGCCAGATTACTAGTTTTGCGTTAGGAGCTGTGCGGTGCTAACGAGCAGTTTTTTCTCACCGCTCACTTACCTACAGCGCTGGTATTACGGGTTTTTACAAACCCAGCGTTAAAAGGCAAGAAGTGAGCGTTGAGCAAAATTGTGCTCCTTACCGCACTCCAATACCAGCGCTGCTTAAGTCAGCGGTGAGCTGGTCGTACGTGCTCGTGCACGATTTCCCAATAGATATCAATGGGGAGAGCCGGCTGAGAAAAAGTCTAACACCTGCAAAAAAGCAGCGTAAAGCTCCGTAACGCAGCCCCATTGATTCCTATGGGGATACACATTTTATGTTTACACTTAACACCCTAACATGAACCCCGAGTCTAAACATCCCTAATCTTACACTTATTAACCCCTAATCTGCTGCCCCCGACATCGCCAACACCTACATTAAACTTATTAACCCCTAATCTGCTGCTCCGGACACAGCCACCACCTACATTATACTTATTAACCCCTAATCTGCTGCCCTCAACATCGCCGCCACCTACATTATATTTATTAACCCCTAATCTGCCGCCCCCAATGTCGCCGCAACCTACCTACACTTATTAACCCCTAATCTGCCGCCCCCAACGTCGCCACCACTATATTAAACGTATTAACCCCTAAATCTAAGTCTAACTCTAACCCTAACACCCCCTAACAAATATAATTTAAATAAATCTAAATAAAATTACTATAATTAACGAAATTATTCCTATTTAAAACTAAATACTTACCTATAAAATAAACACTAACGGCTAGATTTAGAGTTTTGTCGGTAACGACCCGCGTAGCTAACGCTGGTTTTTTTTCCCCCGCACCTTTTAAATACCGCTGGTATTTAGAGTTCACAGAAGGGCTGCGTTCGGCTCCAAAAAGGGAGCGTATAGCATATTTACCGCAACTGCAACTCTCAATACCAGCGGTGCTTATGGACGCGGCCAGCTTCAAAAACGTGCTCGTGCACGATTCCCCCATAGGAAACAATGGGGCAGTTTGAGCTGAAAAAAACCTAACACCTGCAAAAAAGCAGCGTTCAGCTCCTAACGCAGCCCCATTGTTTCCTATGGGGAAACACTTCCTAAGTCTGCACCTAACACCCTAACATGAACCCCGAGTCTAAACACCCCTAGCCTTACACTTATTAACCCCTAATCTGCCGCCCCCGCTATCGCTGACCCCTGCATATTTTTTTAACCCCTAATCTGCCGCTCCGTACACCGCCGCAACCTACGTTATCCCTATGTACTCCTAATCTGCTGCCCCTAACACCGCCGACCCCTATAATATATTTATTAACCCCTAATCTGCCCCCCCCAACGTCGCCGCTACCTACCTACACTTATTAACCCCTAATCTGCCGACCGGACCTCACCGCTACTATAATAAAGTTATTAACCCCTAAAGCTAAGTCTAACCCTAACCCTAACACCCCCCTAAATTAAATATAATTTTTATCTAACGAAATAAATTATTTCTTATTAAATAAATTATTCCTATTTAAAGCTAAATACTTACCTGTAAAATAAACCCTAATATAGCTACAATATAAATAATAATTATATTGTAGCTATTTTAGGATTAATATTTATTTTACAGGCAACTTTGTATTTATTTTAACCAGGTACAATAGCTATTAAATATTTAATAACTATTTAATAGCTACCTAGTTAAAATAATTACAAAATTACCTGTAAAATAAATCCTAACCTAAGTTACAATTAAACCTAACACTACACTATCAATAAATTAATTAAATAAAATACCTACAATTATCTACAATTAAACCTAACACTACACTATCAATAAATTAATTACATAAAATACCTACAAATACCTACAAATAAATACAATTAAATAAACTAACTAAAGTACAAAAAATAAAAAAAGCTAAGTTACAAAAAATAAAAAAATAATTTACAAACATAATAAAAATATTACAACAATTTTAATCTAATTACACCTACTCTAAGCCCCCTAATAAAATAACAAAGCCCTCCAAAATAAAAAAATGCCCTACCCTATTCTAATATTAAAATTGAAAAGCTCTTTTACCTTACCAGCCTTTAAAAGGGCCTTTTGCGGGGCATGCCCCAAAGAAATCAGCTCTTTTGCCTGTAAAAAAACCCCATACAATACCCCCCCCAACATTACAACCCACCACCCACATACCCCTAATCTAACCCAAACCCCCCTTAAATAAACCTAACACTAAGCCCCTGAAGATCTTCCTACCTTGTCTTCACCACGCCGGGTATCACCGATCGGTCCTCCAGAGGGTCCCGAAGTCTTCATCCTATCCGGCAAGAAGAAGTCCAGAAGAGGCTCCAAAGTCTTCGTCCTATCCGGGCAGAAGAGGAGATCCGGACCGGCAAACATCTTCATCCAAGCGGCATCTTCTATCTTCATCCATCCGACGACGAGCGGCTCCATCTTCAAGACCTCCGGCGCAGATCCATCAGATTGAGCTCGCATTCTATTGGCTGATCAGATTGAACTTGAATCTGATTGGCTGATTAAATCAGCCAATCAGATTTCTCCTACCTTAATCCGATTGGCTGATAGAATCCTATCAGCCAATCGGAATTCGAGGGACGCCATCTTGGATGACGTCCCTTAAAGGAGCCTTCATTCTGTGTTAGGACATCGGAAGAAGAGGATGGATCCGCGCCGGAGGTCTTGAAGATCGAGCCGCTCGTCGTCGGATGGATGAAGATAGCAGATGCCGCTTGGATGAAGATGTTTGCCGGTCCGGATCTCCTCTTCTGCCCGGATAGGATGAAGACTTTGGAGCCTCTTCTGGACTTCTTCTTGCCGGATAGGATGAAGACTTCAGGACCCTCTGGAGGACCGATCGGTGATACCCGGCGTGGTGAAGACAAGGTAGGAAGATCTTCAGGGGCTTAGTGTTAGGTTTATTTAAGGGGGGTTTGGGTTAGATTAGGGGTATGTGGGTGGTGGGTTGTAATGTTGGGGGGTGGTATTGTGTTTTTTTTTACAGGCAAAAGAGCTGATTTCTTTGGGGCATGCCCCGCAAAAGGCCCTTTTAAGGGCTGGTAAGGTAAAAGAGCTTTTCAATTTTAATTTTAGAATAGGGTAGGGCTTTTTTTTTTATTTTGGGGGGCTTTGTTATTTTATTAGGGGGCTTAGAGTAGGTGTAATTAGTTTAAAATTGTTGTAATATTTTTATTATGTTTGTAAATTATTTTTTTATTTTTTGTAACTTAGCTTTTTTTATTTTTGGTACTTTAGTTAGTTTATTTAATTGTATTTATTTGTAGGTATTTGTAGGTAATTTATTTAATTAATTTAATGATAGTGTAGTGTTAGGTTTAATTGTAGATAATTGTAGGTAATTTATTTAATTAATTTATTGATAGTGTAGTGTTAGGTTTAATTGTAACTTAGGTTAGGATTTATTTTACAGGTAATTTGGTAATTATTTTAACTAGGTAGCTATTAAATAGTTATTAACTATTTAATAGCTATTGTACCTGGTTAAAATAAATACAAAGTTGCCTGTAAAATAAATATAAATCCTAAAATAGCTACAATATAATTATAATTTATATTGTAGCTATATTATGGTTTATTTTACAGGTAAGTATTTAGCTTTAAATAGGAATAATTTATTTAATAAGATTTATTTTATTTCGTTAGATTTAAATTATATTTAATTTAGAGGGGTGTTAGGGTTAGGGTTAGATTTATCTTTAGGGGTTAATAAATTTAATAGAGCAGCGGTGAGGTCCGTTCGGCAGATTAGGGGTTAATACTTGAAGTTAGGTGTTGGTGATGTTAGGGAGGGCAGATTAGGGGTTAATACTATTTATTATAGGGTTATTGAGGCGGGAGTGAGGCGGATTAGGGGTTAATAACTTTATTATAGTAGCGGTGAGGTCCGGTCGGCAGATTAGGGGTTAATAAGTGTAGGTAGGTAGCGGCGACATTGGGGGCGGCAGATTAGGGGTTAATAAATATAATATAGGAGTCGGCTGTGTTAGGGGCAGCAGATTAGGGGTACATAGGGATAACGTAGGTTGCGGCGGTGTGCGGTCGGCAGATTAGGGGTTAAAAAATTTTATTATAGTGGCGGCGGTGTGGGGGGGCCTCAGTTTAGGGGTGCATAGGTAGTTTATGGGTGTTAGTGTACTTTAGAGCACAGTAGTTAAGAGCTTTATGAACCGGCGTTAGCCCAGAAAGCTCTTAACTCCTGGCTTTTTGCTGCGGCTGGAGTTTTGTCGTTAGATTTCTAACGCTCACTTTAGCCAAGACTCTAAATACTGGCGTTAGAAAGATCCCATTGAAAAGATAGGATACGCAAATGGCGTAGGGGGATCTGCGGTATGGAAAAGTCGCGGCTGCAAAGTGAGCGTTAGACCCTTTCCTGACTGACTCTAAATACCAGCGGTAGCCCAAAACCAGCGTTAGGAGCCCCTAACGCTGGTTTTGACGGCTAACGCCAAACTCTAAATCTAGCCGTAAGATAGCTACAATATAACTAATAGTTACATTGTATCTAGTTTAGGATTTATTTTTTATTTTACAGGCAAGTTTGTATTTATTTTAACTAGGTAGAATAGTTATTAAATAGTTATTAACTATTTAATAACTACCTAGCTAAAATAAAGACAAATGTACCTGTAAAATAAAACCTAACCTACGCTACACTAACACCTAACACTACACTACAATTAAATAAATTAACTAAATTAAATACAATTAATTAAATTAAATTACCTAAATCACAAAAAATCCCACTAAATTACAGAAAATAAAAAACAAATTACAGATCTTTAAACTAATTACACCTAATCTAATAACCTTATCAAAATAAAAAAGCCCCCCGAAAATAAAAAAAAACCCTAGCCTAAACTAAACTATCAATAACCCTTAAAAGGGCCTTTTGCAGGGCATTGCCCAAGAAATCAGCTCTTTTACCTGTAAAAAAATACAAACAACCCCCCCAATAGTAAAACCCACCACCCACACAACCAACCCCCCAAATAGAATTCTATCAGCCAATCGGAATTAAGGTAGAAAAGAACCTATTGGCTGATGCAATCAGCCAATAGGATAAAGCTGGCATTCTATTGGCTGTTCCAGTCAACCAATAGAATGCGAGCTCAATCCTATTGGCTGATTGGATCAGCCAATAGGATTGAAGTTCAATCCTATTGGCTGATCCAATCAGCCAATAGGATTTTTTCTACCTTAATTCCGATTGGCTGATAGAATTCTATCAGCCAATAGGAAGCTAAGGGACGCCATCTTGGATGACGTCACTTAAAGTGTTATTCATTCTGAAGAAGATGTCGTTTGAAGAGGATGCTCCGCGCCGGATGTCTTGAAGATGGAGCCGCTCCGCGTCGGAAGGATGAAGATAGAAGATGCCGTCTGGATGAAGACTTCTGCCTGTCTGGAGGACCACTTCTGCCCGTTTGGAGGACCACTTCTGCCCGTCTGGAGGACCACTTCTGCCATCTTCGTTGAGGACATCTTGCCGCTTGGATGAAGACTTCTCCCGGTAAGTGAATCTTCGGGGGTTAGTGTTAGGATTTTTTTAAGGGTGTATTGGGTGGGTTTATTTTTTAGGTTAGGGACTTTGGGCCTGCAAAAGAGCTAAATGCCCTTTAATATAGTGGTGGCGACGTTGGGGACGGCAGATTAGGGGTTAATAAATGTAGGCAGGTGTCGGCGATGTTGGGGCCGGCAGATAAGGGGTTAATAAATGTAGGTAGGTGTTGGCGATGTTGTGGGCGGCAGATTAGAGGTTAATAAATATAATGTAGGTTGCGGCGATGTTAGGGGCGGCAGATTAGGGGTTAATAAATATAATGTAGATTGCGGCGATGTTAGGGCGGAAGATTAGGGGTTAATATTATTTAACTAGTGTTTGTGAGGCGGGAGTGTGGCGGTTTAGGTGTTAATATGTTTATTATAGTGGCGGCGATGTCCAGAGCGGCAGATTAGGGGTTAAAATTTTTATTTTAGTATTTGCAATGCGGGAGGACCTTGGTTTAGGGGTTAATAGGTAGTTTATGGTAGTTAGTGTACTTTTTAGCACTTTAGTTATGAGTTTTATGCTACGGCGTTGTACCATAAAACTTTTAACTACTGACTTTAGAATGCGTTACGGATCTTGGACCGCTCACTTTTTGGCCTCCCAGAACAGACTCGTAATACCGGCGCTATGGAAGTCCTATAGAAAAAAGGGTTTACAAAGTTTACGTAAGTCGTTTTGCGGTAAGGCCAAAAAAGTGTGCGGGGCCCCTAAACCTGCAAGACTTGTAATAGCAGCGGTAGTGAAAAATCAGCGTTAGGACCTGTTAACGCTGCTTTTTCAGCTTAACACACAACTCGTAATCTAGCGATAGAATTTCAGTAGCTCTCATCCTATAGGCTGATTTGAACATCCAATAGGATTTCAGTAGCTCTCATCCTATTGTCTGAATTGAATTTCAAAAATCAAATCAGCCAATAGGAATGCAAGGGACGCCATTTTTAAACGGCTCCCTTGCATTGAAGATTTAGTGTACCGCGGCGACCGTATGAAGAGGACGCTCCGCGCCGGATGTCTTGAAGGGTGGACCCTCTCCGCGCCGCCGGGATGAAGATAGAAGATGCCGTCTGGATGAAGATAGAAAACACCGCCTGGATGGATAAAGACCTCGCCGCCTGGATTAAGACTTATCGCCGCCTGGATGTCCAGACTTCAAAATGATGTTCGGGGTTAGTGTTAGGTTTTTTTTTAACTTTTTCTGGGTGGGTTTTATTTTTTAGATTAGGGGTTGGGCTGTCTTAAAAGTGCTAAATGCGGTTAGGTTTTTTAAACATTTTTTGGGTGGGTTTTTTTTTTTTAGATTAGGGGTTGGGCTGTCTTAAAAGAGCTAAATGCCCTTTTCAGGGTCATGAAAAAGAGCTGAATGCCCTTTAAAGGGCAATTCCCATACAAATGCCCTTTTCAGCAATGGGTAGCTTAGGTTTTTATTAGAGTTAGGTTTTTTTATTTTGGGGGGTTGGGTGTTGGGTTTTACTGTTGGAGGGGTCTTTGTATTTTTTTTCAGGGAAAAGAGCTGATTTCTTTAGGGCAATGCCCTACAAAAAGCCATTTGAAGGGCTATTGGTAGTTTATTGTAGGCTAGGGTTTTTTTTATTTTGTGGGGCTTTTTTATTTTTTATAGGGCTATTAGATTAGGTGTAATTGTTTTTATTTTGGATAATTTCGTTTGATATTTTTTGTAATTTTATTTTTTTTATTTTTTGTAATTTAGTATTTTTTCTTTTTTTGTAATTCAAGATTTTAATTATTTTAGTAGTGTTAGGTTTTTTTTAATGTGTAATTTAGTTTATTTAATTTGTAGTTATTTTAATTTTAGTATAATGGTAATGTTAGTTTAATAAACTTTAATATATAGTTTAAACTTAGTTTTTTTTAAATTCACAGGTAAGTTTTTATTTATTTTAAGATAGGGATATTGTAATTTTAATTTAAAGTAAGGGGGTTGTTAGGTTTAGGTGTTAATAGTTTTATTTAGTTTTTTGTGATGTGGGGGCTAGCGGTTTAGGGGTTAATAGGTTTATTTAGTGGAGGTGATGTGGGAGGCCAAAGACTTAGTTAGGGGTTAATAACTTTTATTATTGGTGGCGATGTCAGGGAGCGGTGGAATAGGGATTAATATCTTTATTATAATGTGTGGGCGATGTTGGGGTGCGGGGGAATAGGGGTTAATAACTTTATTATAGTGGCGGCGAAGTCGGGGAGCGTCGAAATAGGGGTTAATAAATTTTATTAGTGGTTGCGATGTTGGGAGTGGTAGATTAGGGGTTAATAAGTTTAATTTAGTGTTTGTGATGCGGGAGGGCCTCGGTTTAGGGCTTAATAGGTAGTTTATGGGTGTTAGTGTACTTTGTAACACTTTAGTTATGGGTTTAGTGTAACAGTTTTGTTGCGTAAAACTTATAACTACTGGTCTAAGATTGCGGATTGTGTCGGTATACGCTGTAACGCAAGCATTTTAGTCTCACCGCACAACTTGTAATGGCAGCGCTATGGAAATCCCATGCAAAAACATCATTTTTTTGAGTGCGGGACTGATGTTGCGTTACAGGCTAAAATGCTTGCGGTACAGCTATACCAACAAGTTTAGTAATGGCTGCGTTCTGGTTTTTACGCTGAAATGGCCATTTTTTTCACCGTTAAAACTGGAACGCAAAACTTGTAATCTAGGTGTCTGTGATTAACACAAAGTTTGGAAAACTTATATTTTGTAGTGTTTTACACATGATTATATCTGGTATTCTTTTAGAATTCTTAGGATTCTTCAGGATGGTTCAGATAAGGGTTTATCTGCCACTATCTTAAAGGGACAGTATACTCCCAAATTAAAATACCATTTTTAAATGTGCAACATGTATTTAAGTAGACTTTCATTCATAAAAATTTTAATGTACAGTTTTTTTATTATAAAATTTATATTCCAATGTGTACCGCTTGTGTATCCACAGTCTGCCTTCTTTACCGCTGCTTTTTTTCCATATATTTGAAGAATTTAGATTTAGCCTATAACTATCATCTCGGTCGAGCTATTGACCTTCTTTGCGAGCGCGCGCACAATTACTTCATCTTCGCCTGCTTTCCAATATTCCGCGTTCTGCGCATGCCCCCAAATCATACGTCCACGCCAAGCGTTCGATGCTTAGAATATTACATCTACTCGCTCACGCTCATTGCGCAGTGTATTCTCTTGAAGACGCATCTCTCTACTTCTAATAGATCCGCTCTCCATTCTGAACATCCATAGGTATATCAAAATCATTACTTAACTATTTTTTTATAATTAATTAGCCAATTGAATCAATGTATTGATTTTAAATCGTTAACACATACGATCATGTAAAAAAAATTTTTTTATATCTATATGTCCCATAATAATAAATCGATATTCTTTCTGATAATTTGTAATTGTTCTAATTTGAATCCCCAATTATTAACTTCAATTAACGTCTGTAACATCGATCTTCAACATCCTAATACATTCTTATTGATGATCTAGTTATATCGTTATTGCTAAATAGAGCAATAAACTTCTCTCTCTCATTATCTTTATATCTCTCTCTCTCTTATTTACCAAATAAATTTCCCAGGAACAGTAGCATATTCTGAAAGTGAGAATATGTGAGATTTTAGTTTCTTTCTATGGAATGACACTGGTGAATGACAAAGTGGAATGCACATAGACTATAATAGGATTACATTTAGTGCTATAGAAACACAAATATGAGACATATCAAGTAGATATTTACCAGATATGTTCCCCTGGTACAGTAGCATATTCTCAAATTGAGATTATGTGAGATTATAGCTGCTTTCTATGGAATGACAAGGGTGAATGACATAATGGAATGCCCATAGACTATAATGGGATTACATTTAAAAGTGCAATATAAAACTAAAATATGAGACATATCAAATAGATATTTACTAAATAAATTCCCTAGGTACAGTAGCATATTCTGAAAGTGAGATTACGTCAGATTATAGCTGCTTTCTATGGAATGACAAGGGTGAATGACATAATGGAATGCCCATAGACTATAATGGGATTACATTCAAAAGTGCTATAGAAACTAAAATATGAGACATATCAAATAGATATTTACTAAATAAATTCCCTAGGTACAGTAGCATATTCTGAAAGTGAGATTACGTGAGATTATAGTTTCTTTCTATGGAATGACAAGGGTGAATGACAAAGTGGAATGCCCATAGACTATAATAGGATTACATTTAGTGCTATAGAAACACAGATATGAGACATATCAAGTAGATATTTACCAGATATGTTCCCCAGGTACAGTAGCATATTCTGAAAGTGAGATTACGTGAGATTATAGCTTCTTTCTATGGAATCACAAGGGTGAATGACATAATGGAATGCCAATAGACTATAATGGGATTACATTTAAAAGTGCTATAGAAACAAAACTATGATACATATCAAATATATATTTAGCAGATATCTTCACCAGGTACGGTAGAATATTCTGAAAGTGAGATTACTTCAGATTATAGCTGTTTTCTATGGAATGACAAGGGTGAATAACATAATAGAATGCCCATAGACTATAATGGGATTACATTTAGTGCCATAGCAACAAAAATATGAGTCATATGAAGTAGCTATTTACCAGATATGTTCCCCAGGTACAGTAGCATATTCTGAAAGTGAGATTACGTCAGATTATAGCTGCTTTCTATGGAATGACAAGGGTGAATGACAAAAACATAATTTATGTAAGAACTTACCTGATAAATTCATTGCTTTCATATTAGCAAGAGTCCTTGAGCTAGTGACGTATGGGATATACATTCCTACCAGGAGGGGCAAAGTTTCCCAAACCTCAAAATGCCTACAAATACACCCCTCACCACACCCACAAATCAGTTTAACGAATAGCCAAGAAGTGGGGTGATAAGAAAAAAGTGCGAAAGCATATAAAATAAGGAATTGGAATAATTGTGCTTTATACAAAAAAATCATAACAACCACAAAAAATGGTGTGCCTCATGGACTCTTGCTAATATGAAAGAAATTAATTTATCAGGTAAGTTCTTACATAAATTATGTTTTCTTTCATGTAATTAGCAAGAGTCCATGAGCTAGTGACGTATGGGATAGCAATACCCAAGATCTGGAACTCCACGCAAGAGTCACTAGAGAGGGAGGGATACAAATAAAGACAGCCAATTCCTGCTGAAAATAATCCACACCCAAAATAAAGTTTAATGAAAAACATAAACAGAACATTCAAACTGAAACCGCTGCCTGAAGTACTTTTCTTCCAAATACTGCTTCAGAAGAAGAAAATACATCAAAATGGTAGAATTTAGTAAAAGTATGCAAAGAAGACCAAGTTGCTGCTTTGCAAATCTGATCAACCGAAGCTTCATTCCTAAACGCCCAGGAAGTAGAAACTGAGAGAGCGAGAAAGAGAGATAGAGAGAGAGAGAAATAGAGGGATAGATATATATATAAATATATATATTTTATATAGATATATATATATATATATATATATATATATATTTATATATATACACAATTTTCTTTTTTTATAAATAAAAATAATATAATAATTTAATATAATAAATTTGTTTATTTGTATGTTGATGTATCTTTTTCTTACATCAAAGCGTATTCAAATCTTAAATCAATCTAATCTAAACTTTTACAGAAATGGTTTCTGGACATGACGGAATGAACCGCAATATAATGGATTGTAGCGAGGACGAAGTTAGGCGATTGGTGAGTTAAATTTAAAAAAAAAAATGTAATCTTCTTTTTATTGTTGATTACGCAAATCAACTGTGAAAAAGTTTGAAGAAATACCCACTAGTATGATGCACACTATCTACAAGTGTGTTATTTAATTATTCGAATTCATTGATGAAAATTGGTGTATACATGAGACTAGTATAGAGCCTTATTTTTAAAATACTAAAATATATATTATTTTAACGCTATTTTTATTTATTATTTAAAATTTTATTTTAATAGAGGGAGCAATTGGACACAGAACGTAATTCAAGACCAATGCTATTTGATGCCACACAGAGTCACTCTTGGGATCCAATTATCAATAACCATAATGATGTTGATGAAGGAATTGATACAGAAATTCAGGATTGTTCAGATACACCAACTAATGTCAATGATTCAAGAATCAACAACAAAGACTGGTGCATCTGTGGAAATTGTGATTCCATGCCAACCGATCAAGAATGCATCTGTTGTCGTGAAATAGAGAATATAGCTCAATACATTCCTTTTGGCTCATCCTGTGTTTGTGACGATCCTTATGTGAGTGGAAATCTAAGAGACACCACACATCTAACCCATATGTATAAGTTTGCTGCCAGTTTCAGAAAAATGAAGCTTCCCCGGCACAGAGAATTCACGGAAAGGTAAATAAATAATCTTTAAAAGTATATTTTCTATATTTGAAAATATTGACAAAATTGAAATCAAATGTAAATCAAGAAAAGGATACTCCAATACAATACTATAACACACACACATTTACATGAACTGTTAGCATATAAATTGCATTTCAAACACACTTTCTTAGAACACATTTACCACAAAACTTAACAATTAAAAGACGTAAATAATACACGTCACACAACCATATAAAACATTCACACACATTGTCATTACACACAAATACACATAAAAAATAACCCACATTTGTACTCAACAATAACACACACACATACAGTAAAATACTCACACAGTCATACAAGACACACTGTATTATCATAGACACACACAAAAAGTATCATCCAAACCACACACTTTCATAAAACCATCACAATCTCGAATACAACACACACATTCAAATAAAACCTAAAAGACATTATAAAACATATATAAATATTATATCAAAACACACACAACACTATCCAAGACTCACTCATACTCACATTAAACATACAATCTCTCATCCCAAAAAAAAAATTAGAATAAAACACACACAAACCATTAGAATAAATTCATTTTTATTATCATTCCACACCCAAAAATTCATAATACACACACACTATCAAACAACACACACAATAGTTAAGTCAATAATGAAAAAAAATAACACACTAAACAACATTAACACATACTCACACACTATAAACACAAAATTGATAAACTATTAAACTCCGAAAAAAAATTTTTTAAACACAAAATCGCATCCAACACTCACTGTCATACTTCACAGAGACGATTATAAAACATGAATAAACAATGGCATACAACATACTCAATATCATTCTAAACAAAACAAAGTGCGAAAAAATGTATAAACCACACAGAACAAATTCATTCATAATGTGATTCACTTTTTTTTTGATTATTTTTAAAATTATTAATTAATTTTTATGTTTTTTACAGTGAATACCGAAAAATTTACTATGATGCCCATCAAGACAATCACCATAAACAATAATCATGCTTCCAACTTTCTTCTTATGAATTGAAATAATTGGGGATTTACAACTGCTTGAGTGATTGCAAGGAAGGAGGGATAAAAGTTCATTTAAACAACTTTCAAATATTATATATTTACGTTCTTTTTGAAAATCAATATTGGACGGATTATTTATAAATGAAAGTTCTTCTAAAGTTGTTTCATTGGCTTCATTTATATAATCTGGATCTTTGGATATGGATTCCAATTCACATTTTGATGAGTTAATTGTACTATCATCCATAAACATTTCATCTTCACATGGAGTTTCACTTTCAATTGTTTTTGAACAAAGTGATGAAATTCTGGATCCTAATGAATTTTTTTTGGAGAGATGGCTTGTGTTATTTTGAACGGTTAAGACAACATCTGGAGAATAAATGGTTAATTCTGTTTGTTGTTCGGCATCGGATGTATTATCTTTTATTTCTGTTACAACTTTTTTTTCCATTAATAGACTATATCCAGATGTATTGACATCTCCCATAGTCCATGTGTACTGTTCTTTTGTCTTCACGATTTTTTGAGTTAGAGTGGATTTGTTTTTTAATCCCAGCATTTTTGTAGTTTGTATATTAGCACTTAATGTACCATGGAAATGGTCAAATTCCATACTTTGATCTTTCATTGTGATGTTTTCGGTATTGGTGGTATTATCAACAAAAAATTTTTTATGACAATTGCAAAGACAACATCCCTGTTGCTGTAATGTTGATGAGAAATCAACTTGGCTGTATGTATGTAATTCCACAACTCTATGTACAGGCTTTCCATCCTCGAGTGATATTACAATTTTTTTTTTATTTGCGGGTTCTTGAGGTCGATTTGATGGATTTTCTTTATTCACTAATGATGGGTCATATGTTGTTGATGTAGATGTAGAATCAACTTGTAACGAGGTGTGTCTAAAAGATAAATTTGGTTCAGAATATAAAGAAGAAAAAATGGATGGTACAGCATCGCTTTTGAGGTATTTCCGGACACCGTGTTGAAAGTAATCTTCATGTTTAAAATGTAGAGAACATAAACGATACTTCTGATAATGATTGGTGTCGACTACACGTTGTATCATTTCTTCTAAATTATTTTGAAATTGACCGGTGTTTTCCAACCATTTGCTAATTCTCTCTCTGCTTCTTGGAAAGACATGTAAGGATACCAGAGGATTAGATCGACCCTTTCTGGTAGAACTGGAACACTTTTGAACAATACAATCAGACATGCTGTCTCAGTCTGTTATTAAAATAATAAAAAAGAAAAATAATGAGATAAAATCTTTAAATTAATATTAAAATTTAAATATATATATAAATATTGATTTTTATATATGTATATATATATTATATATATATTTTTTTTAAATATATATATATATATATATATATATATATTTTTTTTTTATTATATTACCTGAAAAAAATATTTTTAGATATATTAATATATATAAATATATATATATATATAAATATTTAAAGAGGATATGAATATATATATATATATATATATATATATATATAAAAAAAAATGTTTTATATGTCTGTGTGTTTGTATGTATGTATGTATGTATGTATATACACATCAATCAACCAAAATGAACATGATCAGAATTTGAAATACAAGATTGATTTTAGCCTGATAACATGCACACAACTTGAGACAAAGTGATTGTAATGGCTATTAAAGGTAACCATCCTCAACTGTGCTATATTTTAATTCTCATTATTGTGTGTTTGTATAAAAGGTCAATGAGTTTCAGGACACCTGGAACAACTTTGAGTGTTTCAGACAGTGCTGTTATCAATTCAAAGGAATCAGAGTCATGTTGAAAGACAAACAATTGTCAACTAATCATTTTTTTAAAAAAAAAGTGAAACTGTATAAAAACATAAAAGGAATTGAAAAAGATATCCAAGTAATTGATAATGCAAATCAGAATTTTTCTTACTATTGGAAAGATTTTGAAAATAAGGTGTTATGTTTGATATCATACTGCATTTATCTTCCCTTCAATAATAAACAACTTTCATGTCGCTTTGTAGCTCGTAGCTCCACATTGCCTGTATTTCAAATGAAGTTATTACTGGCTTTGTCTTAGCATAATGAACATTTTTCATGATAGTTGGGTATTATATTTTAGTGGTTAAACCTGAAATTCGTTTTGTTTTAAAAAAAAAGATTTTATTCAAATTCTTTATTATAGTTATAAAAGTCATGAATTTAATTATAAATTCATTGGAGATATTTTTATATCCTTTTCCTGTTTTATACAATACAACTAATTTTTTAACACATAGCCTTTGACAATTCTTTTCCTTTCCCCATGACTCAAGAAAATGAAATGTCAGTGCAGCAGTGGATGAAAGATGCAAGGGTCTGTCAAGAGTCCATAAATACATTGTCATTTTATAATGTTAGACTAATTACAAGCAATTGATCACAGTTGAGGGTGGTAGACTTTCATAGACATTCAAACACCTTTGTGTCAGATTTTGTGAATGTGATCAGGACAAATTAATCAGGGTATGTAAAATATTGTTATTCTTCATTTGGTTCGTTTATTTTGTCCTTATTAATTAAAAAAAAAGGAAATACATTGTATTGTTAATAAATGGATTTATCCAAACACTAAACATGAGAGAAATAATAAGGTTTGATATTATCATTCCTATCCTATGACACAGTGAAAAAGAAATATTACTTTCTATCATTGAGTCTAAAATTATGAGCAGAAGAGGATATATGTAGATTCGATATTTATATACTTATTTATATATATATAATTTTTATTAATATATATATTTAATATAATATATATATATATATATATATATATATATATAAAAAGATATGTGTCCACACATTTTACAAAAAGTGAACCTCTTTGTCAATATGTGTGAGGTATGATTGCAGATGTAAAGGTGGTTTGTGATATGTGAATTTTATGATCCAACAGTGGATTACAGATATTATTGGTTGATATTATGCTTTAAAAAGGAATTTATTCAAAACTTGATGAACAAGCATTGTTGCAAGAGCAATTTTAGGCAATGTTTTATGCATGTCAATTGAGATATCATCATAAAAATCCATGCAGACCATCAATTTTTAATTTATTCTTTTATCAATAATTTTAGATTTATTTCTAAAAATATAAATTGAAAATAAAGTTTCAATCATCTTCATAATTATTCTATTCCTGTTTTGTGTGTGATAGTGTGTAAGTGTGTTTGAATGTGATTTAGATTCTGTAAAATTCTGTAAGAGTGTGTATGTGTGTGTGAATGTCTGTTGAAAAATGGTGGTACCTTTGAGAGAGTGTAGGAGAAATAGGGTACAATATTAATTCTAACTGTTTGAGAGTGTAAGAGTTTGTGAATTAATGTAATGAGGTGCACACACTTGAGTATAGAACAGTGTTATTGAAAAGGTGTTCATTTTTTTTTTATTGACATGAATAATAAAAATTGGCTTGTTACACCATGTTCTAATATTTAAAAAACTAAAAAAATAAATAAAAATAACATTGTGGGGGGGTGGAGGGGGTGTATGTGGTCATAATAATTATGAATGTCTAGGTCAGGAACCAAAAATAAAAATAAAAAAGCAATTGACAGTGACAATTATCAAGATATAGGGACAGGGATATAGGGGTCAATAAAAAAAAATATAAAACGAGGGATAGGGAGGGACTGAGGGATGATGAAACTGCGGTTTAGGGCCAGAGTGATATGGATATATATATATATATATATATATATATATAGGGTTGAAGGATAGAGTAATAAGGGCAGTGGCAAAGGTATATGGACCAAAGGATAGGGATAAATTGATATGTGGTGATTTAGAAAGGAATAAAGGGTTAGCGATATAGTGCAATGTATATAGGGAATAAATCTATGCAGGATATGGGCTTATGTACAGGTCCAGTTGAATAAGGATATTGAAAAACAGATATAGGGACATGTATATATAATATATATATATATATAGAGAGAAGGCCAATGGGATATGTACACCTGTACAGGAGCTGAGAAATAGGCACAAAAAAAGATGTAGATTACACACATTATAGAGGGACAGATGTATAATGATACTTGTATATGAACAAATAAATGTTTTCACTGGTAGAGGGATAGGTAGTTGAAATGTTATGTATAGCGCATGAGATGTAAAACAGAAAGTGTGAAATTATAATCTATTTACTGTTAGTGGTATAGATGCATAGTGTTATTTTTACATTGATGAACTAATATTATTGCTCTATTGTTTATGATCATTGTAATATGATCAAAGACAATAGAGCAATAATATTAGTGCATCAGTGTAAATATAACACTATGCATCTATACCACTAACAGTAATTAGATTAAAATTTTACACTTTCTGTTTTACATCTCATGCGCTATACATAACATTTCAACTACCTATCCCTCTACCACTGAAAACATTTATATGTTCATATACAAGTATCATTATACATCTTTTAATTATTACATCTTACTATGTCCCTGTCCCTCTATAATGTGTGTAATCTACATCGTTTTTTTTGTCCATTTATCAGCTCCTGTACAGGTGTACATATGATCATTGTAATATCGATCTATATGTCACTTTTTACATTATTTTTCAGTTTAAAGCTATCATGGCCAATACAACTTTGAATGCATATATATATATATTTATTAATCGGTTGAAAAATGATTTACATATCTACTTTTGGAAATCTAATATTTGGCGCGGCAACATTCATATCCTAGTTATATATAATAAATTTTGTTGTTTAAATAAATAATTTACAATAAATAATAAATGTAAGTTATATATAATTGATTATGTCTTTAATCAAAAGCAACGAAAAGACATATATGTAAAAACGCTAACGCTAGTGATTTACCTTCGCTAAGGGGATAATATATTAACAAATGTAGATATAATAATTACGATGTAATGATGCGACATACATTCATGCGCAGTAGCATTATCGTAAATTAGAGATGACATACACAGGAGCGTGATCGAGCTTTTGAGGGCGGATAAATGCACGTCAGATCATTTACATGTGGGAAGTACAGAGTAAGTCTATACCCCCCACATTGGAGACGCCGTGGAGGGGTTGGAGACCGGAGAGAAAAAAACGGTCAGGATGCAAACATAAAGATAGAATAAAACATGTTAGGATTGCTTTTATCGATAATTGCACAATGCTGATAAATTTTAATTAGATATTGGATTTTATAGTTAGCTGCAACATCGTCAGAGTTTACTGACACTTTAAAAAGGCGAAATCTCTGCCCTTTCTGTAATGTTTCAAAGGAAAATTGCTAATCTTCCTGATATTCATTGTTTTGTTTAGGCTTTAATCCAGATTAAACCTGTTATTAGGCCTATTTCTCCTCCTTGGAGTCTAAACCTAGTATTGAAAGGCTCCTCATTTTGAGCCTATGCATACCTTGGACATTAACCTACTGTCTTGGAAAATACTGTTTATTTTGGCTATCTCTTCTGCTAGGAGAGTTTATGAATTGTCTGCTCTCTCTTGTGAATCTCCAATCTGATTTTTCATCAGGATAAAGTTGTTTTGCAAACTTCTTTTCAATTTTTACCTAAAGTTGTTAACTCACACAACATTAACAGGGAAATTATCTCTCCCTCCGTGTGTCCTAATCCTAAAAATGCTACAGAAAAAGCTTTGCATTCTTTGGATGTTGTTAGAACATTGAAATATTATGTTGATGCTACTAATGATTTCAGACAGACTTCTAGTCTGTTTGTTCTGTTTTCTGATCCTAAGAAAGGCCAGAAGGCCTCGGCTATTTCTTTAGCCACTTGGTTGAAACTTTGGATTCACAAAGCTTATTTCTAGGCAAGTCAGAATTACAGCTCATTCTACTAGATTGGTTGCCACATCTTGAGCTTTCAAGAATGAGACTTCAGTTGATCAAATTTGCAAAGCGGCCACTTGGTCTTCTCTGCATACCTTTACAACCTTTACTAAATTTTACTATTTTGATTTTTTTGCCTTGTCAGAATCGGCTTTTGGTAAATAGGTCCTTCAGGCAGTTGTCTCAGTTTGATAATTGTGCCTATAATTTTGAGTTTTTTTTGTCCTAAAAAATCTTTATTTTTGGTTTGGATTTTATTTCTTTCATATCGGTGGCAAGAGTCCACGCTTTGTTATATATTGGATATGCATTCCTACCAGGAGTAGGCGAAGTTTCCCAAACCTCAAAGCCTATAAATATCCCGCCCACCTAACTCATATCTCAGTTTAAACTTTGCCTCCTTTGGAGGTTGTTAAAGTATGTGCTTCTTCAGTGATATGTGCTTCAGTGTATATTGAAGTCCATTTCTTTCCCTCAGAGTAAGGTGTTTGTCAGAGGTATGTGAGGGGAGTTTTCCTAAGGTTATCATGTTTTACCTATGTTTAAAACATTCTATGGGCTATCTGTAAATGGGTCGCAGGGATTCATCAGGGTTTTCAGCCCTGGTTTGGCTTGTCTGCATTAGTGGACAAGCGTCTCTCTAATTTCAGGTAAGTATATTGTCCCCTGCTCTGGGGATCCAATTGGGATTAAAAGCTGGTCAGGAGCACCATTGAACAGAAAGACTGCTGCTCCTAACCATTGTTCTGTGACTACTTCTGTCTGTTACAGGTCCAGAAAGCGGCACTGAAAGTAGACCGCTGCTATTTACCTGTCTCTCTGTGGGTGGGATAGACAGCGGGTCAGGAGCGGCATTGAAGGAAGACCGCCGTTCCTGTCTGCCACAGCTGTGACTATCCTCTGCTCTGGGGGATCAGATTGGGATTAACAGCTGGTCAGTTCCATCAGACCTCCCAACTCCCCAACAGTGTGATGTCACACTGGACTAGCCTGACAAGCAGCGGTGCAGATTAGATCAGATAATTTTATGCAGCACCATGTATCAGATACTGATCATTAGGGAATATTAGCTGTTGGGTCATCACGGTGCAATGTTTACCAAACATAAGACATGTAATACTCATGGCGGTCACTGCGTACTCTGCTTCCGTTCAGTGTGTCCGCGAAGATACAGCTGTCTGAATCGCCATAAGGTGACAGATAAAATTAAACAATGGTTGTAGTTAATATGTTTTTATTTAACATTTGTATAGCATATGTTTTGCAGAACATATCGGTATAGATAATTTCTCCCTTATTTATGTTATATGCTCATTTGCGCTGCTTTAGAGGACATGAATGTGCCATTGGCACTTATTGCTTCACAGGGGTTACAGATATACTTCATCACGGATTATGAATTATTTACACATTAGGTGTATCACAATATGATCATTATTGGATAAATTAATAATAATTTATAACACTTTGTTTCATCACAAGCTATAAGACATTAATTACAATATTTATTATGCTAATGTGAGATTATGCAGCTGGATTTCATTGGCTGCACAATTGAGGGGAGTTTTTTTTTGCTCTGTATGCATATGTGCACTTGTTCACTACCTGGGGATAGTGGAGTATATACAATAGAAGCACTACCAACAGTTTAATTGCAAACATCTATCCCCTATTCCAAGTGAGGCATTAGTTGTTCCCATAGGATGATGCTTATCACTATTAAAAATGGTGATCACCTGTCTCACTAGAATCTAGGTGATTTCTAGAGGTGGAAGAGTGGGCCTTCTACAGACTTCCAACCTCTCCCTCTGATTTAATTAGAGGGGTAGGAGACCCTTCATGCAAAAGAGGGAATTCCGCTCTTTTAAATTATGGGTCACAACTCCCTCTAAAGTTCAGGTGGTCATCATGGTAATTGTGATGACCTGCCCTAATTATACACCTGGGGTACTTTTACAGCCAACATCCCCCCCCCCCCCCCAGGTAACAGATAATTGCTGTACAAATTATAATCATCTGTTTACTTGGTGCCTTTCAAAGTGCTTTGGGGTTTAAAGGGGACTCTAGCACCCCAAAATAAGCACTATAACGGAGTAAGTAACCTCTTTTAAAAGAGGTCACATGCCTATGTGGCTATATTGTTTTTATCATTATGTTGCTGCCACTAAAGATTTCAGAAAGACTTCTAGTTTATTTGTCATTTTTACTGGCCTTGACCTGCACCAATTATACACCTGGGGTACTTTTACAGCCAACACCCCTCCCCCAAGGTAACAGATAATTGCTGTACAAATTATAATCATCTGTTTACTTGATGCCTTTCAAAGTGCTTTGGGGTTTAAAGGAGACCCTAGCACCCCAAAATAAGCACTATAACGGAGTAAGTAACCTCTTTTAAAAGAGGTCACAAGCCTATGTGGCTATCTTCTGATCACTATGACAAAAATAGGTATATGGAACAACATCAGGGTGTTACTCCCCACAACAAATATACAAACTTTAGACCTTTTATTTCAAAGCAAAAACCCTTATCTTTAAAATGAGGGGTCTTGTATTTATCCAGCTACTAGCTAATTGCCATATCAATGACAAACACCTTTTTTTCATTGGTTCTATGGGGGTTTCTGCACTTTCAAGTGGCCTTTATAACTTCCTCACTATAATCATATACCATAAGGCCCCCATTTGAAAGAATGAGGTTCCACAATTCAAATAAGGGGTTTCATATGCTTATAGTTAAAGGGACAGACAAGTCCAAAAAAACTTTAATGATTCAAATAGGGCATGTAATTTTAAGCAACTTTCCAATTTATTTTTATCACAAATTTTGCTTTGTTCTCTAGGCATTCTTAGTTGAAAGCTAAACCTAGGAGGTTCATATACTAATTTCTTAGACCTTGAAGGCCGCCTCTAATCTGAATGCATTTTGATCACTAGAGGGCGTTAGTTCATGTGTTTCATATAGATAACATTGACCTCATGCACGTGAATTTACAGAGGAGTGAGCCCTGATTGGCTAAAATGCAAGTCTGTCAAAAGATCTGAAATAAGGGGTCTGGCTGCAAAGGCTTAGATACAAGGTAATCATAGAGGTAAAACGTGTATTATTATAATTGTGTTGGTTGTGCAAAACTGGAGAATGGGTAATTAAGGGATTATCTATCTTTTAAAACAACTAAAATTCTGGTGCTTACTGTCCCTTTAAGAAGTGTTTGTCATCGTAAGTTGTTGATTCTATGGCTCAAAGATCCAAGTTTCTCTGAAGTAATAAACAATTCTATATAGAATGACTTTTGGTAGAACTAGACAGGTTTAGACAGGTGTAGGAACATGTATATATTGTCAAAATATATTAAGCCACCCCTTTGAGAAATCAGAATTTTGTATAATTTTAAAATGTGAAATATCTTACAATAATAATATTTTAAACCTACTCATTTTCTTCATTGATTAGAATTATGTGTCATTTTAAAATATATGTAATATTTTTATAGTTTGCTAATTTAGACATACATTTTTCTGCAAAAAGCGAATAGTGATAAAAATAATACATTTTATCTTCTGATGTTATTTAATTTTTATTTGTTATTGCTCAATATAGGTATAAAATCCTAACTTTGGGCATTTTAGGAATGTTTTTAATACTTTTTTTTTGCTATGATGAGAGAGTATCGACAGGGGTAGGAGCATGCATACATTTTCACAATGGGTTAAGCCACCCCTCTAGGAAATCAGAATTTGTGTGCAGTTTTAAAATGAATATATTTGTATGGCTGGATATTTCATATCTACTCATTTTTGCATAAATAGCAAGATTGTAAATAGTAACAAAAATAATATTTCCTAATATTTAGGAAATGATAACTACAGTGTGCTATTTACTATGCCATATATATATATATATTTTTTTTTTGCATTTCATATGGCAGTCTTTTCCCATATTATAGTATTTCTGCAAGCTAAAGATATTTTCTAAAAATGCTTGGTCTGCTGAAGAAAAAAAATTAGGTATAATTTTGGTGGCTACAGTGACATACAACTAAACACAGCTCTAGCAAAAGGCATGTGAAAATGACTCAGCAATGAATAGGTTAAATAGTTCTTCCAGATATTTCTCCAAGTATTAACTACAATTCCCATCAAGCCTTGCACTTTGAACATTGGAGGATGTGCATAGGGAGGGGCTGGTGTGATGCATTGAAGTCACAAAGGTCTACAGCACAGACCTGGTGGTAGAAGGTGCTTGATGCTGATGCAGGATGGCAATGTTGTGCAGGAATTAAATAGCTGGGGAGGAGGGGGTCTTTTGTTGATTTCACCTCTTCTAAAGGAATAAGCAGGGTGACTAGTTCTGCAAGGACACAAGTGTGCCTCTTTATATTAAAGAATAGCTGGCTTGGGTGGCTTAGCTGTGACCAGATGCCTGCTTGAGGATGACCTGCTGAGGGTGGAGATTTGTTGTTACTGCACTGGATTAATATTTTTACACTAGATTTGTTTTCATACGTTGGTGTTGTATAAACCCCCAAAGCTGATATGGCAGACCCGGCGGAATGCAGCATTAAAGTAATGTGTCGCTTCAGGCCATTGAATCAGGCAGAGATACAGAGGGGAGACAAATACATACCTATATTTAAGGGTGATGATACAATAGTGATTGGGGTAAGTAATTATTTTTATTTATATAATTGTGGTTTATTGATTTTTTTTAATGCCATGAGATATAACAATATCTGCATTTTTGGCAAATCTGGAGACTGTTATACTTATTATTTATGCTGTGAAATGCTTTGCAAGATAAAAAAAAAACCTGTACATCATTTGCAGATCTAAATGGTGACTTAGCCTGTGCATCATTTAAAGGGTGGGATATCCAGTGCATCATCTACTAGCTTTTCCTCCTGTGCTGCATTTTTGTCACACCCATCTTTAGATTGCTGCTGATACAGGTTTTAAACAATTTCTATTTGGAGGTTTCCATTTGGGCCTTTTGGGACTAATAAAAAGTCCACATGTGACAGCTGTTCCATAAAAATTAAAAGCCCCAAACAATGCCATTATAAAGGGGCAGTTGCTGGTGTGATGAGCTACAGAGAAAACAATAAATATGGCTTAGACAGAGCTAAAAAGGCATGATGGAGAGAAGCCCTGGGGAGTTCTACTGCTCAGTATGACAATGGAGGCAGATTCTAAACAATAAAACAGAGGCATCTACTGTGACTGGTGGAATTAGCTGCCAGGGAAGTGCTGCATTTCATTCAGTGCAGCAAAAGGGTTAATTAGTGGGGATGCTGAACAGGGGAAATATAGTGTTTTGTCAAAGGATATTTTATGTGTTAACTGATCCCATTGCATAGATATTGATATAGTTCTACTTATTCTGCAAACTGATTACTTGATTTAATAGCAATTATCCTTCAGACTAGTTCAGTAAACCATAGGTGATTGTATTTTTTGTTAGCTAAACTTACTGATATGTCCAACACACAGTGATTAAAAAGCATATTGCATAGCTCTATTTACCATAAACATTTAACTTTCCTTTCCAATGGGATTCTTTTAAATGAGGCTAATCAATGTTTAATGTATATGGTAATTTTAAAGGCTATTATGGTAAAGGGTTGTTAATCGTGATCAAATTACGTAATTAGAGGTTATCAGCAACGAAATACCCAGTCAATTTATGGTTAAAATAAAGGTTTTCATGCAGCATCTATACAACACATTCACTATCCAACATAATTATTTCTAGCATTTATCTGGCTTCAAAAAAGTCCTGTTTTGTCCATTACTTGTATGTAATTTAATATTCTAAATAGATACATTCAGCACCAAAGTCCACCTGCAAAAGGAATGCAGTGACCATTTTTGGCATTTTACTTTGCATTGAATGCAGATCAGATGCAGTCAGCACACCAGCGTCTGTTTACTTAGTCAGCAGCTGGCGATTATGTTCTGGGCTCTGGCTGCCTTTTGCGGGTGCAGCAGCCTTCCCATCAGTAAAGGTGACGTCATCAAATGCTGGCGCAAGCGTGCAGGTAGTCCTGCGGAGGACCAGCTGATTGACGTATCTCCTCCGTTGCCACGGAGACAAGAGAGCTCCTACAGCATGGACTGACAGGCATCGCGGGTGGGTAAAAATGCTGGGTGGGCCTGCATTTATCTAACAGACAATTTGCTCTTGCAGGTCATTTAGCTTCTGTGTGATAGCCCTATACTGTATATTAGAATAAATAAGAGACAATATATCTGAACTCAGGATAATGATTACAGGTTTACAGCCAGTACATCTAAATAATTCCCCATAATATGTAAGTTAAGGGGAAAAACATGTTTAGTATGTTTTTATTATTAATTGCCTGCACTCAATTGTGGTTTCCAACAGCTCTTAGCATGGGAAGGCTTCATGCATGATTCAGAATCATAACCCTGCCTGCATCATTCTACACGGTTATTGTTTGATAAAGGCAGGTTTTTACCCAATTCAGTGATTAGCCATTGCACACCCTGTGCTAGAGCTGTTTTTACTATGTTTTTTTTTTTTTAGTTCATTCAATAGAGCAAGCATTTTTAGAAAAATAAAGGGTCGGATAATCTAGTCAAAATTAAACTTTCATGATTCAGATAGAGCATGCAATTTTAAACAACTTTCTCATTTACTCCTATTATCAAATTTCCTTTGTTCTCTTGGTATCTTTATTTGAAAAAGCAAGAATGTAAGCATAGGAGCCGGCCCATTTTTGGTTCAGCACCTGGGTAGCGCTTGATGATTGGTGTCTAAATGTAGCCACCAATCAGCATGCACTTCCCAGGTACTGAACCAAAAACGTGCCGGCTCCTAAGCCTACATTCTTGCATTTTCAAATAAAGATAAAAGAACAAAGGAAAATGAATAATAGGAGTAATTTAGAAAGTTGCTTATAATTCAATGTTCTATTTGAATCATGAAAGTTGAATTTTGACTAGATTATCCCTTTAACTTTAGTTTGCAGAAATACCATATTATAGGAAATCCAAAATGTTGGATTTTATACCTATATTGTCCAATAAAAAAATCAGTATATGACATTTATTTTTGTCACTTTGTACCATCTTGCAATTTATGCAGAAAATTTATAGGTGTAAAATACCTATCTATGCAAATATTACATTTTGAAATTATACATTTTGACTCCTGTATATTTTGTATTAATTCAGAAAATATGGATCTAACATTAACAGCACAACAAAATGAGGTTAGAGGTTTCTCTCAGGGGATAATTATTATGACAATATTATTATAATTGTGGGACATCACTTTTTCAAATATGTGATGTTATGATATATTTCTATGGTGAGGGGGGTAATAAAATTCTCTTAATACTTGCAACAACCACCAAAATAGAACCAATGTTAAGAGCTCATTGTTATGACTATTAGCTAGCAGCTGTAGGGACACATAGCCACTAATTTGAAATAACAGGATTGCTGTTTTCAAATAAGTGGATTCAAGTGTGTCTATTGTTTGAGGGGCTACATATGGGACACCCAACTCCGTGATGTTGTCCTATATGCAAATGATTCTGTCTGGTGATCAGTGCTACCACAGTGATTTTGCCACTTGGGCATGTCCCCTACCTTTTAAAAAATGGGCCTCTCCTTTTCCAAACACTGCACATTACCATGGCACTCAACTGAAAATGAGAGGGTTTGTGACCCCTTTTTTAAATGAGGGTAATTCCCTATTTCTCATGAGGGAAGATAATTGCTCTGTAGTAGCTCCCTACTCCACAACTAGAAATGACCTATTTTCTAGTGGGTCAGATGAGTCTGCCCTTTTTAAATGAAGAGTCACTTGTCCATCTAGCACAAACAGGCTATTAGATTCCCCCACTGGCTGAACATCACTTTAAGTATTTATTGTGATCACCCACCTCTTTCAAATGAGGGATCTCTTGTCCCTGTGGTGGTCTGGAGATTGAGAGATGGGCTTTCAACTCCCTCCCCACTCATTTATTTAAATAAGAGGGAGAGTTAAGAGCCTATAATAGCTCCCATCCTCCTCCACTGGTTTCTATTGGGGCAGGTGATTATTGTTTTTAATGGTGATCAGAATCATAACCTTTCAAATGTGTTGTCACTTGTCTTGTCTAGCACAAACCGGGTGGTACATAGGGGCTATTAGAGCCCTCTACCAGTCAGGGTAAACAGTACTTTGAGTAAACCAAAGAAAAAGGTTATGGTTTTTTAACCCCCCCCAGAAAGTTAAAGGGATAGTCTAGTCAAAATTAAACTTTCATGATTCAGATAGAACATACAATTTTAAGCAACTTTGTAATTTACTCCTATTATCATTTTGTCTTTGTTCTCTTTGTATCTTTATTTGAATGTAAGGTTAGGAGCCGGGCCGGCGCATTTTGGGTTCAGCACCAAGGTAGCACTTTATGATTGGTGTCTAAATGTAGCCACCCAGTCAGCAAGCACTACCCAGGTTCTGAACCAAAAATGGGCCGGCTCCTAACCTTGCATTCAAATAAAGATACAAAGGGAACAAAGAAAAATTGATGTTAGGAGTAAATTACAAAGTTGCTTAAAATTGCTGCTCTATCTGAATCATGAAGGTTTAATTTTTACTAGACTGTTCCTTTAAGCCATAAGGTTGCTGCCTGTAAAGGTAAAAGAGCGTTACCTCAGTTATAGTCAGGATTCAGATGTGCAGAGAGTATGGATTAAGTGAATAGGTTGAAGACAAACTGAGGATAAGAACCAGTAGTTTACATTCAAAACATACTGGCTTTGGTCTGGCAGAAAGTGAATTTGTGAGATTGACACCGTTCAGAATTTGGGTGATTTCTCACAGAAAGTAAGAGCCATTGTGAGATTCAGGTAGAGCATGTAATTTAAACAAACTTTCTATTTAATTTGTTCCATTCTCTTGGTATCCTTTTTTGAAAAATATACCTAGGTACACTCAAGCATTAATGCATTACTGGGATCTAGGTGCCAATTGGTTGCACATATATGCCTCTTATCGTTGGCTCACCTGATGTGTTCAACAAGTTCCCAGTAGTGCATTGTGGCTTTCTTAACAAAGGATACCAAGAGAATGAAGTACATTTTATAACGGAAGTATATTCGTAAAGTTGTTTACATTTGTATGCTTGTATATCAAGTTGACCTTTATCATTTCCTATTGTAATCATTATCACCAAGTGGTTAAAATGATAAAATATAATTTGCCAATTGTGTTGTCTAATATTGAGCTTACCGGAACTGTTGTCATCCACTTTAATCAAAAACACAAACCATTGATGGTTTGGCAATATTGTGTATGACGGAGTTACAGTTGGTTGCATTGTGTGGGCTGTAGATCTGGTAAGAAGAAAGGTTTACCACCTTCAGGGTACGCTAAGCAAGGTGCTTGAGTGAGTTTTCTCTTCAGCTCCTTGATGGCTGTCTCTTGAGACTCACTCCAGTGCCATTTCACATCCTTCTTTAGAAGTAGTAGTGGTTTAGCTAATTCTGCATGATTATCAATGAATTTGTGAGAATAATTCGTCATACCCAGGAATGATCTCATTTCCTTTAAGTTAGTTAGGTTTTTAGAATTTACTATAGCTTCCACCTTTTCCTTCTGAGGATTTAGCCCTTCAGAAGTAACTTCATGTCCCAAGATGTTTACACGAGTGCGGCACCATTGGGCTTTTTGTAGGGATAAATTGACACCTGCCCTTTTAATTTGGCTGAGGACGTGTTTAAGCTCTGCAATGTGTTTTTCAAAGTCTGTGCTTTTTGATTAAAACATCATCAACATAAGATAAGGTCCCCCTTTCCAGTGCATCAAGCATAGCCTTATGCATGAATACAGCAAATTCATGTCCAGAATTTATGTATCCAAAAGGAAGTCTCTGAAATGCATACTGGACCTTTTGGAATGAGAATGCCAGCTTATACTGGTCCTCCTCATGTACCTTTATGGTCCAATATCCCTGTGCACAATCAATGGCAGTGAATATTTTGGATCCCTGCATTTGTGCTAGGCATTGGTCAATATATGGTACAGGCCATCCAGACATGTACACTCGCTTGTTTAGCTGTCTTAAGTCAGCACACAAACGCCATTGTCCATTGGGCTTGAGAACACCTAGAATAGGATTGTTATAAGAACTATGCACCTGTCTGATAATACCTCTTTCTTCCAGGTTCCTTATGATTTCTGCAAGAGAATCATATGAGGCTAAATTAAGTCTGTATTGTTTAACAAAGACAGGTGGCGTATTGGGATCTGTTTGTATTCTTGCAATGTGCAAGTCTGTAGTTCCACAGTCATAGGAATCCCTAGCAAACATATCTTTGTACTCCATCAGGAGTTCTCATAGCTGTCGGCGTTCATCATCGCTGGAACAGCCATTAGCTAAGGATATTTGCTCATACTTGGTTTTACCAAGGTTATGCACTTGTATAGGGATAAATAGATCCTCTTTAACTCTCAATTCCTGCAAGGTATTGAGCGTGCCCCCCCCCCCCCTTAGGGATTTTATGATCCCTTTTGTGGAGATATATGGTTAATACATCGCCGTCTAAGGAAATATTCGCTATCTTTCCAGGTGAAATTTTAAAAGTATTACCATCAGAGCCACTTAAAGGAGTCTGATCATCTATTTGTAAAATAGTGATTTCAGGTACAGAGTTATTCCTGAAATGAATCTCCACAGCATCTGGCTTCTCTTCCACCACGTGACAGTTATTTCGGGGGCGAGATATACCAGATTTCTCATAATTTATAGGCCTTTTAACTTGTGACTAAATTACATTATTTATGCAATCAATTATGGTGCTTAATCTCTTCAGGAGATCACTACCGATAATTAAACGATCAGTTGGCAGATCCACTATAATGACAGGGTGTCTTATGACCCTGTTCCCCAATTTTAAATTTTAACCAGGCCGTACCGTAGACTTTTAGAGAGTCACCCCAACTCCTATTAGAGAACCATCAAATGCTTTTATTTTAGGTTTGTAGGGTGTTGGCTCATTTAGCTGTGTGTAATACTTGTAAGATAAAATAATTGCCTGAGAACCAGTATCAATTAATCCCATGATAGGGTTGGAGACTGAATCTTGCAGCTCAGCTAATACATAATATCTCCCTGCAGTTTCTACCATTTCACACATAAAATTGGCATGATTGCACACTTGTGGGCTTTGCTACGTGTTACCTGAATCCGCCGCGTTACTTGATGCAGAAGAAACTTCATTCTTACCGGTCCCCTCTATAATAGGGTCGACTGGGTTCTTGTGTACTGCATCTCTGGAAATAAGGTTTAGAGAACGCTGCAAAGGAAGCGATCCGTCCGTTTCCGGTCTGTGGGGAGAGAACATGATTAGTACCATTATTGACATTTATCATTTCATTTGGTATATCTCTCCCCTCCCTTTCAGATGATACTGCGGTATTTATGACTGTGCCTGTGGTCCACTGGCTGTACCCTTAAAGTTTTGTTCGGTTGCTGAGCCGTAAAAGGTTGACTCATATTAGCGAATTGTTCGCTCAACCGATTTAATTGGGTATAAAGCTGATCTACTTGATCGTACAAGTTACCTCTACTCCTGGGCCTATATCTTGATGCCCCATAGTAGTGATTCCTGGACCATTGGGTCCCCTCAGAATCAGGGCTGCTATTCCTATCCTGGCGTGGTTGCCCCTGGGGTTCAGCTTGTTCAGCGTTAGTATTTTGGAGAGCACTATTTACTTGGGGTGTCTAGTTACCCTGAGAATATCTTCGCCATTTATTGTATCTACCCTTGCGGGGATACCAATTATTTTTTGGGTATTCTCTTTGGGAGTAATTATTTACCTGAGTATGTCCCCCACTTTGGGTATAGTCTCTCTGCGCCTCAGCCCATGTTGGGGGAGGGGTAGAGTTAAACCTTTGTGGGGATGGCCTGTTTTGTCTGGCCACTTCCGCGTAGGTTTTTTGTTTAGACTCCAAATTGAGGGGGCTAGGTGACACCCTAGTTTCTGCCACAATTTTGGGTTTTGATTCCTTTTTAAACCCCCTGTTCACCAGACTGCTGAATAGAGTATAACTTTGTACTCTCTTTGATCAGCCATTCCAATGAGCAGTTCTCATCAAAATCTCTAGCTAAATTAATTTTGATGGGTGCGGGCAGTGCTTCAAAAAATAAATTCACAAATTCTGAGCAAATTATCAAATATGGGATTATCTTCAGCCATACTGTACGCATTCTTCAGTACGGAAATGAATTATATGGGACTTTGATTTGCACTACATTTTAAACCATATACAGCTATTTTCGCTGCAGTTTTAGTGCAATGTTACCCGAATTCTTTTCTGAACTTTTTTTTTCATTCCAGGAATGAATATTCATATCCTTTAGTGAAGCAAAGAATTTGTGATATTTACCTTCAAATACCCAGGGCAGAATTTAAATTTTTGACTGCTCACTTGTAACATTCATTATAGCTAATGCATTTTCAAAGGCCTCTAAGTGATCAATTACAGAGTTTGTTCCCTTGTGGGAGAATCTAGGTACTGCATCCTTTAGGAAAGTAATTATTTTATGGGAGTCCTATACCTTATTAGACTTATTTTGGGATTTCATAGGAGCCTTATTTTTGGGGTTGGAGTGTTCCCTACTTTCCCTATTGAAAGACCCCCTACGTACATTAGTACTACGTGGGCTATTTAGGTAGTTAGCTCCCTAAATTTACATCATGAGGTGACTGTCTATTTGGGAAATCTATTTCTGATCTAACAGGGGTCCTTTGTCTACATTCTTCCATAAATTTCTGCATTTCGTCCCTGATGCATTCTCTAAGGGAGTTAGAATTATCTGCATTCTCACTGTTAATAGAGGGGTTTTCCTTATGGCGATATGACCTTTTTAAATCACTTAATTCTCTCTGGCTTTGCGCAAGCTGTTTATTTAAATTGTATCTTTGCTAGTAAATATAAGTTTTGCTTATTTAAGGTCGCTATGTCTTGGGCAAACTCATCAATTTTATCTTCGGCTATTTTTAAATTCTCTTCGTATCTGCGTGAGGAACGAATACTATTTTCTAGCCTCTGTATTTGCAATTCTTTCTCTATGACATATAGCGACATTTCGTCAATAATGCATATCACAAGGGGCCAAGATTTTAGTATTAGTTCGTCTCGCTTTTTGAGAACCTTGCATCGATTAATTATTAATAATTCTTGGAATAATTCACTTTTTTCATTCCACCTGTCATCATCAATGGCAATATTTTTAGCCTTAATTTCTAGCATATTCATGTAATCATTTAATTCACCCACAATATTAAACCTCTCTTTAATGTGGCCTATAATGTCCCTCTTAAGGACCTTACCTCGAGTAAGGGGTATTGTCGGGGAACAATTTTCAATGCAATGTACAGATTCACTTCTGGCTACAGACATTATTATATTGGTTTAGTATTTAGTTAAATTAAAACGCTAATACAATTTTTACCAATAAGAGAGAGAGAAAAATAATTATTTTCAAAAAATATTAATTTTGAAATATGAAAAATTAATATTTTTATTAATTTTGAAATATGAAAAATTTATATTTGTTATGAATTTTGAAATATGAAAAATTAATATTTTTATTTTTTAAAAATTAGTTTTTAATAATATTTCAAGATATTAATATTAATCTTGAAATATGAAAATCAATATTTCAATTTAAAAAACAAATTATATTTTCAAAATATTAATTTCGAAATATGAATTTTTTTTCTTATTTTTTATTATAATTTCTATTTACTACAAATATATCATATCAATATGATAAATATTAACAATATCTCATGCAATGCCTCCAAATAATATGTCAGTATATGCCGGGTTATAACACAATCACCTAGATTTAGAGTTTTGCAGCCGAAGGGGTGCGTTGGCTACGCGTTTTTTTTTTTCTTTTTCTAGCGCTGCTTCTAAACAACGCTGGTATTAAGAGTTCTCTGAAGAGCTGCGTTAGGCTCCAAAAAGGGAGCGTAAAGGCATATTTACCGCCACTTCAACCCTCAATACCACCGTTGCTTACGGTAGTGGCTAGCTGGAAAAACGTGCTCGTGCACGATTCCCCCATAGGAAACAATGGGGCAGTTTGGGCTTGAAAAAACCTAACACCTGCAAAAAAAGCAGCGTTCAGCTCCTAACGCAGCCCCATTGTTTCCTATGGGGAAACAGTTTCTAAGTCTGCACCTAACACCCTAACATGAACCCCGAGTCTAAACACCCCTAACCTTACACTTATTAACCCCTAATCTGCCACCCCCGCTATCGCTGACACCTGCATTACACAATTAACCCCTAATCTGCCGCTCCGTACACTGCCGCAACCAACATTATACCTATGTACCACTAATCCTGCTGTCCCTAACATCACCGACCCCTATATTATATTTATTAACCCCTAATCTCCCCCCCCCAACATCGCCGCTACCTTACCTACACTTATTAACCCCTAATCTGCCGACCGGACCTCGCCGCTACTTTAATAAATGTATTAAAGTAAATGTATTAACCCCTAAAGATAAGTCTAACCCTAACACCCCCCTAAGTTAAATATAATTATATTCTAACGAAATAAATTAAATCTTATTAACTAAAGTATTCCTATTTAAAACTAAATACTTACCTGTAAAATAAACCCTAATATAGCTACAATATAACAAATAATTATATTGTAGCTATTTTAGGATTTATATTTATTTTACAGGCAACTTTGTATTTATTTTAACTAGGTACAATAGCTATTAAATAGTTATTTACTATTTAATAGCTACCTAGTTAAAATAATTACAAAATTACCTGTAAAATAAATCCTAACCTAAGTTACAATTAAACCTAACACTACACTATAATTAAATAAATTAGCTACAATTAAATAAACTAAACTAAATTACAAAAACAAACAAACACTAAATTACAAAAAATAAAAAAATTACAAGAATTTTAAGCTAATTACACCTACTCTAAGCCCCCTAATAAAATAACAAAGCCCCCCAAAATAAAAAAAATTTCCCTACCCTAATCTAAATTACAAAGGTTAACAGCTCTATTACCAGCCCTTAAAAGGGCTTTTTGCGGGGCATGCCCCAAAGTAATCAGCTCTTTTGCCTGTAAAAAAAACCCCACAATACCACCCCCCAACATTAAAACCCACCACCCACATACCCCTACTCTAACCCAAACCCCCCCTTAAATAAACCTAACACTACCTCCCTGAAGATCTCCCTACCTTGAGTCGTCTTCATCCTATCCGGGCAGAAGAGGACATCCGGACCGGCAGACATCTTCATCCAAGCGGCATCTTCTATCTTCATCCATCCGACGAGGAGCGGCTCCATCTTCAAGACCTCCGGCACGGAACAGCCTCCTTCCCCGACGACTACCCGACGAATGAAGGTTCCTTTAAGTGATGTCATCCAAGATGGCGTCCCTCGAATTCCGATTGGCTGATAGGATTCTATCAGCCAATCGGAATTAAGGTAGGAAAAATCTGATTGGCTGATTGAATCAGATTCAAGTTCAATCCGATTGGCTGATCCAATCAGCCAATCAGATTGAGCTCGCATTCTATTGGCTGTTCCGATCAGCCAATAGAATGCAAGCTCAATCTGATTGGCTGATTGAATCGGCCAATCAGATTTTTCCTACCTTAATTCCGATTGGCTGATAGAATCAGCCAATCGGAATTCGAGGGACGCCATCTTGGATGACGTCACTTAAAGGAACCTTTCATTCGTCGGGGAAGGAGGATGTTCCGCGCCGGAGGTCTTGAAGATGGAGCTGCTCCTCGTCGGATGGATGAAGATAAAAGATGTCACTTGGATGAAGACTTCTGCCGGTCTGAATGTCCTCTTCTGCCCCATCGGATGAAGACTTCGGCCCGGTTGGGTGAAGACAACTCAAGGTAGGGAGATCTTCAGGGGGTAGTGTTAGGTTTATTTAAGGGGGGTTTGGGTTAGAGTAGGGGTATGTGGGTGGTGGGTATTAATGTTGGGTGGTGGTAATGTGTTTTTTTTTTTTTTACAGGCAAAAGAGCTGATTTCTTTGGGGCATGCCCCGCAAAAGGCCCTTTTAAGGGCTGGTAAGGTAATAGAGCTGTTAACTTTTGTATTTTAGAATAGGGTAGGGACATTTTTTTTATTTTGGGGGGCTTTATTATTTTATTAGGGGGCTTAGAATAGGTGTAATTAGCTTAAAAATCTTGTAATTTTTTTTATTTTTGTAGTTTAGTTTATTTAATTGTATTTTAGTTTAGATATTTGTAGTTTATTTAATTTATTGATACTGTAGGTGTATTTGTAACTGAGGTTAGGATTTATTTTACAGGTAAATTGGTAATTATTTTAACTAGGTACCTATTAAATAGTTCTTAACTATTTAATAGCTATTGTACCTAGTTAAAATAAATACTTAGTTACCTGTAAAATAAATATAAACCCAAAAATAGCTACAATGTAATTATTAATTACATTGTAGCTATCTTAAGGTTTTTTTATAGGTAAGTATTTAGATTTAAATAGGAATATTTTGATTTAATAATATTAATATTAATTAGATTTATTTTAATAAGAATTTAGTTAGGGATGTTAGTTAGGGTTATTATACTTAATATATATATAATATAATAACTATATTAACTATATGAACCCTAATATAATTGGGGTTAATATAGTTAATATAGCTGACGGCGGTGTAGGGGGATTAGATTAGGGGTTAATTAATTTAATATAGCTGGCGGCGGTATAGGGGGATTAAATTAGGGGTTAATGTTATTAATATAGCTGGCGGCGGGGTAGGGGGATTAAATTAGGGGTTATGTAATTAATATAGCTGGTAGCGGTGTAGGGGGCATGCCCCGCAAAAAAAGCCCTTTTTAAGGGCTGGTAATAGAGCTGTTAACTTTTGTAATTTTAGATTAGGGTAGGGAATTTTTTTTATTTTGGGGGGCTTTGTTATTTTATTAGGGGGTTTAGAGTAGGTGTAATTAGCTTAAAATTCTTGTAATTTTTTATTTTTTGTAATTTAGTGTTTGTTTTTTTTGTAATTTAGTTTAGTTTATTTAATTGTAGCTAATTGTAGGTAATTTATTTAATTATAGTGTAGTGTTAGGTTTAATTGTAACTTAGGTTAGGATTTATTTTACAGGTAATTTTGTAATTATTTTAACTAGGTAGCTATTAAATAGTAAATTACTATTTAATAGCTATTGTACCTAGTTAAAATAAATACAAAGTTGCCTGTAAAATAAATATAAATCCTAAAATAGCTACAATATAATTATTCGTTATATTGTAGCTATATTAGGGTTTATTTTACAGGTAAGTATTTAGTTTTAAATAGGAATACTTAAGTTAATAAGATTTAATTTATTTCGTTAGATTATAATTATATTTAATTTAGGGGGGTGTTAGGGTTAGACTTAGCTTTAGGGGTTAATACATTTATTAGAGTAGTGGTGAGGTCCGGTCGGCAGATTAGGGGTTAATAAGTGTAGTTAGGTAGCGGTGATGTTGGGGGGGGAGATTAGGGGTTAATAAATATTATGTAGGTGTCGGCGATGTTAGGGACAGCAGATTAAGGGTTCATAGGGATAATGTAGGTGGCGGCGGTGTGCGGTCGGCAGATTAGGGGTTAAATTTTTTTATTATAGTGGCGGCTATGTGGGGGGACCTTGGTTTAGGGGTACATAGGTAGTTTATGGGTGTTAGTGTACTTTAGAGCACAGTAGTTAAGAGCTTTATAAACCGGCGTTAGCCCAGAAAGCTCTTAACTACTGACTTTTTTCTGCGGCTGGAGTCTTGTCGGTAGAGGGTCTACTGCTCACTTTAGCCAAGACTCTAAATACCGGCGGTAGGTAGATCCCATTGAAAAGATAGAATATGCAATTGGCGTAAGGGGATCTGGGGTATGGAAAAGTCGCGGCTTGAAAGTGAGCGTTAGAACTTTACCTACACGACTCTAAATACCAGCAAGCGGCCAAAAGCAGCGTTAGGACCCCTTAACGCTGCTTTTGACGGCTACCGCAGAACTCTAAATCTAGGCAAATATATTTAATAATTATCCTTTATAACTAAACCCACAATCAATATGCATATACTAAGACAATAAAATTAATATAAATTACTGAATTCTTTTTATTAGTTAATATCTATAAACACATTGAAATATATTTGTAGGAACCAGGATATGAGTCAATAATATACACGTTTAAAACTATTAAAATATGCTATGCAAAGTTCATAAAAGTTGCCTTATTCACAATAGCCTCCCAAATCAGAGTTGCATTTAAAATATCACAATGAGACTAAGATATATGCCACTAAACATTCAGCAATACAATCAGCTATTTAGCAACAGTTTATCCTATATAATTCCAATTTAAAAGATCAGAAATTGTATATATTATTAGTGCC
This sequence comes from Bombina bombina, assembly GCF_027579735.1. Taxonomy (NCBI): domain Eukaryota; kingdom Metazoa; phylum Chordata; class Amphibia; order Anura; family Bombinatoridae; genus Bombina; species Bombina bombina. The sequence goes on from NC_069499.1 coordinate 392,150,916, forward strand.
AACAACCAAACTCTATGCCAATTTATCTAAGCTGAATAAAATTCTTAGTTACCTACAATTAAGACAAATTCTAAGACAATATATATATATATATATATATATATATATATATATATATATATATATATATATATATATATATATATATATGTGAGTTGAATCCAGCACCATAGGTTTTAGTAAGATTTCTTTCTCACCTGTGTGCACGTTACCAAGGAGTATCAGCCAAACTCCAGCATATACAGTCCATGTAGAAAACCAGGTAACAGCACCACAGTACACAATCTTCTTTTAGAGGTGAAAAATCTTTATTTGAGGTTTAGCAACCAGTAAAAAGCGACGTTTCGGACCTACATAGTCCTTAATCATGCATAAGTTAAAAACAAACAGACAGACTTTAAAAAGGTTATCTGGACCAATCGGGCTTCAATTCTCAATATTAATTGGTTTAACCCATATCTATCCAGGTTTATAAATTTCAACAACACAGTGACCTCTAGTGGTACCAGAATATATTCCATCATTTAAAACCATTATAAAAACAAATACAAATCATAATCTCTATTCAGACCATATGGATGTAGTGTGTTCAAACGTTTAATCCACCATACTTCTTTCTGTTTTAATTTTAGTTCCCTATTACCCCCTCTTCTATGATGGGGGATATGGTCAATCACTTGAAAGCGAAGTTGGCTTACTGTATGACCCATATTTGTAAAATGTGCAGATACTGGAAGTGACATATCTTTTGATTTAATGGATGCTTTATGTTGACTAAACCTATCCCTGGCGGCTTGGGTGGTCTCGCCAATGTAACAAAGGCCACATGGGCATTTAAGTAGGTAGATTGCATAATTAGTTTGGCATATATATATAACCCATTGTTTGTATATTGCTTTCTTTTGTCATTTTGTGCTAAATATTTCCCTTTTATAACTGAATTGCATTGTGCACAGTGTAAGCAGGGGTAACAGCCTTTATTAGGGGTAGTTAAATAATTTACATCAGACATTTTAGTTGTACCTATATCAGCTTTTACTATGTGATCCATAAGATTTTTTACCCTTCTATATGATGGCATAGGGGGAAATTTAAATGATTCTATCTCTGGATTATATTTTGACAAAAGGTGCCAATATTTTCTTACTATTCTAAAGATGTCATTATTCTTGTCACTGTATTCCATTCAGAGCACTAATCTATCTGTTCCTTTCTCTGTTTGTTTTTTATCATGTATTCTATCCAATCCTGAATATTTTTAGCGATATTTTCTTTTCGATATCCTCTTTGGATAAATATATTGCCCATAGACGCTAGTTTTCTGGCAATACTTTCTGATCTCTGACTATTCTTTTAGTACGCAAAAGTTGACTCCTGGGTATGGATTTAAAAACAGTGTCAGGATGGAAACTTTCATATCGCAGCAGAGTATTTCTATCTGTGGGTTTTACATATAGATCTGTACTTAATGTATTTCCATGTCGATATACAGTTGTAACCAAAAAATGTATCTTTTGGAAAGACTAAGTAAGGGTAAATCTTAGGCCTGTCATAGAGGCATTGATATCCTCAACAAACTATCAGGGACTCCAATGAGTCCCCCCCATATGCCAAAAATATCATCTATATACCTTAGCCACAGCTTACAATAGCTGATGAATGGCTGATTAGTGTAGACAAATTTGTTCTCAAAGCCACTCATAAACAAATTGGCATATGAGGGGGCTACATTGGAGCCCATGGCTGTTCCCCACTTTTGCATGTAGTAAGTGTCTTGAAAGAGAAAATAATTGCAATATAGCACAAGTCTCAGCATGTCATCAAAAAAATCAATCTGAGATAGATTATATAAGCCACTGTCGCTCAAAAAACTTTTCACAGTCAATAGACCTGCTTCATGGGGAATAGAGGTATATAGATTTACCATATCCAGTGAAAAAATTAACCAAGTATCCTCTATTTCAATCCCCATAAGTTTTGTAAGAAAATAATTTGTATCCTTAATAAAGGATTTTTGCTGTTTGACAAATGGAAAGAGGACTTTGTCCAGAAAGATAGAGATATTAGAGAAAATCGAATCGGTACAGGCCACAATAGGGCGTCCTGGTGGATGTAATAAGCTTTTATGGACTTTGGGTAATGTATAAAAAATTGGTGTTATAGGGTATTTATTGTACAAAAAATCATAAACCTGTTTAGAGATAATGTTATGAGTCAAAGCTCTATCCAATATGCCCTTAAGCTCTCTTTGTATTTCTTTAAGAGGATCATGATCCAATATTTCAGATGGAGGGGTTTATGAAATATTGGATCATGATCCTCTTAAAGAAATACAAAGAGGGCTTAAGGGCATATTGGATAGAGCTTTGACTCATAACATTATCGCTAAACAGGTTTATGATTTTTTTGTACAATAAATACCCTATAACACCAATTTTTTATACATTACCCAAAGTCCATAAAAGCTTATTACATCCACCAGGACGCCCTATTGTGGCCTGTACCGATTCTATTTTCTCTAATATGTCTATCTTTCTAGACAAAGTCCTCTTTCCATTTGTCCAACAGCAAAAATCCTTTATTAATTTCTAACATTTATCCCACACTGTCAGTTCAAATATCTTCCCATACAATGATTATATTAAACATACTATAATTTATTGCATTTATTAAATCACAATATTAATTATATATGGGGAAGTATCATATCATTTTTGTTATTACCCCGATACCAAACTCATTATGTTTTTAACATTATATTATATCAAAGTAATTTATACTGCTAACTGATTAGCTTAAAATCCATTTAAAATAGCCTTCAGTATCCTGGCATTGCATTGCATCTCAACAGGAACACAATGCACTACATATCTCCAATGCATACTTAAATGCATGGCTGTACCAGCTGCAGACCTAAAATAAAATAATAGTGTTATTTATATTTTCTTTCATGTAATTAGCAAGAGTCCATGAGCTAGTGACGTATGGGATATACATTCCTACCAGGAGGGGCAAAGTTTCCCAAACCTCAAAATGCCTATAAATACACCCCTCACCACACCCACAATTCAGTTTTACAAACTTTGCCTCCGATGGAGGTGGTGAAGTAAGTTTGTGCTAGATTCTACGTTGATATGCGCTCCGCAGCAAGTTGGAGCCCGGTTTTCCTCTCAGCGTGCAGTGAATGTCAGAGGGATGTGAGGAGAGTATTGCCTATTTGAATGCAGTGATCTCCTTCTAAGGGGTCTATTTCATAGGTTCTCTGTTATCGGTCGTAGAGATTCATCTCTTACCTCCCTTTTCAGATCGACGATATACTCTTATATATACCATTACCTCTGCTGATTCTCGTTTCAGTACTGGTTTGGCTATCTGCTATATGTAGATGAGTGTCCTGGGGTAAGTAAGTCTTATTTTCTGTGACACTCCTAGCTATGGTTGGGCACTTTGTTTATAAAGTTCTAAATATATGTATTCAAACATTTATTTGCCTTGACTCAGAATGTTCAACTTTCCTTATTTTTCAGACAGTCAGTTTCATATTTGGGATAATGCATTTTAATTTAACATTTTTCTTACCTTAAAATTTGACTTTTTCCCTGTGGGCTGTTAGGCTCGCGGGGGCTGAAAATGCTTCATTTTATTGCGTCATTCTTGGCGCGGACTTTTTTGGCGCAAAAATTCTATTTCCGTTTCCGGCGTCATACGTGTCGCCGGAAGTTGCGTCATTTTTTGACGTTATTTTGCGCCAAAAATGTCGGCGTTCCGGATGTGGCGTCATTTTTGGCGCCAAAAAGCATTTAGGCGCCAAATAATGTGGGCGTCTTATTTGGCGCAAAAAAATATGGGCGTCACTTTTGTCTCCACATTATTTAAGTCTCATTTTTTATTGCTTCTGGTTGCTAGAAGATTGTTCTTTGGCATTTTTTCCCATTCCTGAAACTGTCATTTAAGGAATTTGATCAATTTTGCTTTATATATATGTTGTTTTTTCTCTTACATATTGCAAGATGTCTCACGTTGCATCTGAGTCAGAAGATACTACAGGAAAATCGCTGTCAAGTGCTGAATCTACCAAAGCTAAGTGTATCTGCTGTAAACTTTTGGTAGCTATTCCTCCAGCTGTTGTTTGTATTGATTGTCATGACAAACTTGTTAAAGCAGATAATATTTCCTTTAGTAAAGTACCATTGCCTGTTGCAGTTCCTTCAACATCTAAGGTGCAGAATGTTCCTGATAATATAAGAGATTTTGTTTCTGAATCCATAAAGAAGGCTATGTCTGTTATTTCTCCTTCTAGTAAACGTAAAAAATCTTTTAAAACTTCTCTCCCTACAGATGAATTTTTAAATGAACATCATCATTCTGATTCTGATGATTCCTCTGGTTCAGAGGATTCTGTCTCAGAGGTTGATGTTGATAAATCTTCATATTTATTTAAAATGGAATTTATTCGTTCTTTACTTAAAGAAGTCCTAATTGCTTTAGAAATAGAGGATTCTGGTCCTCTTGATACTAATTCTAAACGTTTAGATAAGGTATTTAAAGCTCCTGTGGTTATTCCAGAAGTTTTTCCTGTTCCTAATGCTATTTCTGCAGTAATTTCCAAAGAATGGGATAATTTGGGTAATTCATTTACTCCTTCTAAACGTTTTAAGCAATTATATCCTGTGCCGTCTGACAGATTAGAATTTTGGGACAAGATCCCTAAAGTTGATGGGGCTATTTCTACCCTTGCTAAACGTACTACTATTCCTACGTCAGATGGTACTTCGTTTAAGGATCCTCTAGATAGGAAAATTGAGTCCTTTCTAAGAAAAGCTTATCTGTGTTCAGGTAATCTTCTTAGACCTGCTATATCTTTGGCTGATGTTGCTGCAGCTTCAACTTTTTGGTTGGAAACTTTAGCGCAACAAGTAACACATCGTGATTCTCATGATATTATTATTCTTCTTCAGCATGCTAATAATTTTATCTGTGATGCCATTTTTGATATTATCAGAGTTGATGTCAGGTTTATGTCTCTAGCTATTTTAGCTAGAAGAGCTTTATGGCTTAAAACTTGGAATGCTGATATGGCTTCTAAATCAACTTTACTTTCCATTTCTTTCCAGGGTAACAAATTATTTGGTTCTCAGTTGGATTCCATTATTTCTACTGTTACTGGTGGGAAAGGAACTTTTTTACCACAGGATAAAAAATCTAAAGGTGAAAACAGGGCTAATAATCGTTTTCGTTCCTTTCGTTTCAACAAAGAACAAAAGCCTGATCCTTCATCCTCAGGAGCAGTTTCAGTTTGGAGACCATCTCCAGTCTGGAATAAATCCAAGCCAGCTAGAAAGGCAAAGCCTGCTTCTAAGTCCACATGAAGGTGCGGCCCTCATTCCAGCTCAGCTGGTAGGGGGCAGGTTACGTTTTTTCAAGGAAATTTGGATCAATTCTGTTCACAATCTTTGGATTCAGAGCATTGTTTCAGAAGGGTACAGAATTGGTTTCAAGTTGAGACCTCCTGCAAAGAGATTTTTTCTTTCCCGTGTCCCAGTAAATCCAGTAAAAGCTCAAGCATTTCTGAAATGTGTTTCAGATCTAGAGTTGACTGGAGTAATTATGCCAGTTCCAGTTCCGGAACAGGGGATGGGGTTTTATTCAAATCTCTTCATTGTACCAAAGAAGGAGAATTCTTTCAGACCAGTTCTGGATCTAAAAATATTGAATCGTTATGTAAGGATACCAACGTTCAAGATGGTAACTGTAAGGACTATCTTACCTTTTGTTCAGCAAGGGAATTATATGTCCACAATAGATTTACAGGATGCATATCTGCATATTCCGATTCATCCAGATCATTATCAGTTCCTGAGATTCTCGTTTCTGGACAAGCATTACCAGTTTGTGGCTCTGCCGTTTGGCCTAGCTACAGCTCCAAGAATTTTTACAAAGGTTCTCGGTGCCCTGCTGTCTGTAATCAGAGAACAGGGTATTGTGGTATTTCCTTATTTGGACGATATCTTGGTACTTGCTCAGTCTTTACATTTAGCAGAATCTCATACGAATCGACTTGTGTTGTTTCTTCAAGATCATGGTTGGAGGATCAATTTACCAAAAAGTTCTTTGATTCCTCAGACAAGGGTAACCTTTCTGGGTTTCCAGATGGATTCAGTGTCCATGACTCTGTCTTTAACAGACAAGAGACGTCTAAAGTTGATTACAGCTTGTCGAAACCTTCAGTCACAATCATTCCCTTCGGTAGCCTTATGCATGGAAATTCTAGGTCTTATGACTGCTGCATCGGACGCGATCCCCTTTGCTCGTTTTCACATGCGACCTCTTCAGCTCTGTATGCTGAAGCAATGGTGCAAGGATTACACGAAGATATCTCAATTAATATCTTTAAAACCGATTGTTCGACACTCTCTAACATGGTGGACAGATCACCATCGTTTAATTCAGGGGGCTTCTTTTGTGCTTCCGACCTGGACTGTAATTTCAACAGATGCAAGTCTCACAGGTTGGGGAGCTGTGTGGGGATCTCTGACGGCACAAGGAGTTTGGGAATCTCAGGAGGTGAGATTACCGATCAATATTTTGGAACTCCGTGCAATTTTCAGAGCTCTTCAGTTTTGGCCTCTTCTGAAGAGAGAATCGTTCATTTGTTTTCAGACAGACAATGTCACAACTGTGGCATACATCAATCATCAAGGAGGGACTCACAGTCCTCTGGCTATGAAAGAAGTATCTCGAATTTTGGTTTGGGCGGAATCCAGCTCCTGTCTAATCTCTGCGGTTCATATCCCAGGTGTAGACAATTGGGAAGCGGATTATCTCAGTCGCCAAACGTTGCATCCGGGCGAATGGTCTCTTCACCCAGAGGTATTTCTTCAGATTGTTCAAATGTGTGAACTTCCAGAAATAGATCTGATGGCGTCCCATCTAAACAAGAAACTTCCCAGGTATCTATCCAGATCCCGGGATCCTCAGGCGGAGGCAGTAGATGCATTATCACTTCCTTGGAAGTATCATCCTGCCTATATCTTTCCGCCTCTAGTTCTTCTTCCAGGAGTAATCTCCAAGATTCTGAAGGAATGCTCGTTTGTTCTGCTGGTAGCTCCGGCATGGCCTCACAGGTTTTGGTATGCGGATCTTGTCCGGATGGCCTCTTGCCAACCGTGGACTCTTCCGTTAAGACCAGACCTTCTGTCACTAGGTCCTTTTTTCCATCAGGATCTGAAATCCTTAAATTTAAAGGTATGGAGATTGAACGCTTGATTCTTGGTCAAAGAGGTTTCTCTGACTCTGTGATTAATACTATGTTACAGGCTCGTAAATCTGTATCTCGAGAGATATATTATAGAGTCTGGAAGACTTATATTTCTTGGTGTCTTTCTCATCATTTTTCCTGGCATTCTTTTAGAATACCGAGAATTTTACAGTTCCTTCAGGATGGTTTAGATAAGGGTTTGTCCGCAAGTTCTTTGAAAGGACAAATCTCTGCTCTTTCTGTTCTTTTTCACAGAAAGATTGCTATTCTTCCTGATATTCATTGTTTTGTACAAGCTTTGGTTCGTATAAAACCTGTCATTAAGTCAATTTCTCCTCCTTGGAGTTTGAATTTGGTTCTGGGAGCTCTTCAAGCTCCTCCGTTTGAACCTATGCATTCATTGGACATTAAATTACTTTCTTGGAAAGTTTTGTTCCTTTTGGCCATCTCTTCTGCCAGAAGAGTTTCTGAATTATCTGCTCTTTCTTGTGAGTCTCCTTTTCTGATTTTTCATCAGGATAAGGCGGTGTTGCGAACTTCTTTTGAATTTTTACCTAAAGTTGTGAATTCCAACAACATTAGTAGAGAAATTGTGGTTCCTTCATTATGTCCTAATCCTAAGAATTCTAAGGAGAAATCGTTGCATTCTTTGGATGTTGTTAGAGCTTTGAAATATTATGTTGAAGCTACGAAATCTTTTCGTAAGTCTTCTAGTCTATTTGTTATCTTTTCCGGTTCTAGAAAAGGCCAGAAAGCTTCTGCCATTTCTTTGGCATCTTGGTTGAAATCTTTAATTCATCTTGCCTATGTTGAGTCGGGTAAAACTCCGCCTCAGAGAATTACAGCTCATTCTACTAGGTCAGTTTCTACTTCCTGGGCGTTTAGGAATGAAGCTTCGGTTGACCAGATCTGCAAAGCAGCAACTTGGTCCTCTTTGCATACTTTTACTAAATTCTACCATTTTGATGTATTTTCTTCTTCTGAAGCAGTTTTTGGTAGAAAAGTACTTCAGGCAGCGGTTTCAGTTTGAATCTTCTGCTTATGTTTTTCGTTAAACTTTATTTTGGGTGTGGATTATTTTCAGCAGGAATTGGCTGTCTTTATTTTATCCCTCCCTCTCTAGTGACTCTTGTGTGGAAAGATCCACATCTTGGGTAGTCATTATCCCATACGTCACTAGCTCATGGACTCTTGCTAATTACATGAAAGAAAACATAATTTATGTAAGAACTTACCTGATAAATTCATTTCTTTCATATTAGCAAGAGTCCATGAGGCCCGCCCTTTTTTTGTGGTGGTTATGATTTTGTATAAAGCACAATTATTCCAATTCCTTATTTTATATGCTTTCGCACTTTTTTATCACCCCACTTCTTGGCTATTCGTTAAACTGAATTGTGGGTGTGGTGAGGGGAGTATTTATATATATATATCAATGTAAATATTTGCATAGGAAATTAGTACATCTAAGCAAGTATCCCCGCTTGCCCCCAGAAATTCTTAATATGCAATGTTTCCAATGCACAAGAGAATTGTGGGTAAGATATGCAAATTAGGTATGCAAATTCTCAGTTTTTTTGCTTCAAAAATAATGTTTTAACACAGCGATCCTTTTAAACAGGAATATGACAGCAAACCAGAAATCACTCACTATACAAGCCTGTTTCGTTCTTTTTAGAACTCATCAGTAGGAGATAGATTTCTGATTGCTGCATTGGAAAAGCTATTTTCATGGTTAAACCTTGCATATTAAGAATTTCTGGGGGCAAGCGGGGATACTTGCTTAGATGTACTAATTTCCTATGCAAATATTTACATTGATTTAATTTTGAGACATGGAGGATTTTATTTTCAGTTTTTTATCCCCCCCCCCCATAATTTTAATGAATTTTGGTTTAACCATGAAAATAGCTTTTCCAATGCAGCAATCAGAAATCTATCTCCTACTGATGAGTTCTAAAAAGAACAAAACAGGCTTGTATAGTGAGTGATTTCTGGTTTGCTGTCATATTCCTGTTTAAAAGGATCGCTGTGTTAAAACAGTATTTTTGAAGCAAAAAAACTGAGAATTTGCATACCTAATTTGCATATCTTACCCACAATTCTCTTGTGCATTGGAAACATTGCATATTAAGAATTTCTGGGGGCAAGCGGGGATACTTGCTTAGATGTACTAATTTCCTATGCAAATATTTACATTGATTTAATTTTGAGACATGGAGGATTTTAATTTCAGTTTTTTATCCCCCCCCCCATAATTTTAATGAATTTTGGTAGGTATATATATATATATATATATATATATATATATATATATATATATATATATATATATATATATATATATATATATATATATATATATATATATATATATATATATATATATATATATATATATATATATATATATATATATACAGTTATTCATTTAATTTATTTCAATCTGAATTTCAATATAGACATGTAATACAGTCTAAGGTATATATGTTAAATATTCTGTTGTCAACAGTACACAGGCTAAGGTATTTTGAAATCTTAAATCCGGGCCAGATATGTATGGAGCTCCACAGGGGATCATTTAACTTGTGTTTGTTAGAACTACAGTTCTTGAAAATGTTTGTGTTTTCAAACCTTCTCCTAGACGGATGGGCTCCTCACCTTGGCAGGAAACCCATATATGGGCATGTATTTTTGATGCTCCATCATGCTAATTTCCACTTCCTTGAAATTGTGAGCATCTCATTAGGCCTTAAATTAAAAGTTTCAGACATTTACGTCTCTATTCACTGTATGGGGTGATCTATCTGACAATCTTGCTCTCCTATGTCCTGTTCATCAGGAAGGGGAATCATCACGTTTGATCCAAGATTTATAATACTGTATACAGAATAAACATGGTCATTCCTTTTGAAGCAATTTAAATGCTATCTTAATTAGGAGAAGCGTATCTTATGTCTGATCTAAAACCTGGAATATATAGCTTTAAAGATTGACCATTTCTCTGATCACCAAATGTTTTATAGCTAGGAGGGGATTTTTTGCTTATACAGTGCCCATTATGATTCATCCTGTGTAATCAAAAGTAGTGGGGTCACATTACACACAGTGAAAATCATTTCATACTGGATTTTTTACAAATAACATTAATTATTTGGTGTATACATATATATATATATATATATATATATATATATATATATATATATATATATATATATATTTTCATAACATTCACAGATCGTCTGACAAGTTATATAATTGACAAGTCTATGCAGATTCACTTATCTGGTGTAAATTATATTCTTGCCAAAGCATTAATTATAATGCATAGGTAGGATATCTAGATAATCTCAGATGCATATAAGGAAACACCTATCTAGTGGTGGAAACCAATATGCTTGTCTTACTAAGCAGGAAGCATTCTGGAACTTTAAGAACAAGAATCCCTGAATGTTCTAACATTGATTCAGTTCTGAATTTAATTTTATTAGTATAGTGTCTCTCCTGGAATGGCTGAGGAGATTATGTGCTGTGCAGATCCAGCAACCTTCCTTTACAGGCTTTTCTCTCATTGAGTTGGTGTACCAATTCCAGTTCATTACCTTTTTTTATTTTTCTTAATAAAAAAGTGTTCCTGCTGGGGTCTATAAGACTGATTTATGGACTTTATTTATTTTTTTAATACATATTTGGATAGCAGATGATGGACTGGAAAGATAATGTATAAATAAAGTTACTTACTAAACAAGCTTCAGGTCATCTCGTATGAGGATAGCGCCAGTTTTTTAGTGCATGCTTATGTCACTCTTGATTGTCTTACTAGAAGTATCCTGAACAGATATAGCATGGCTGTCAGGGGTGTTGGTAAATGACAAAAAGACTAGGGGCTTCCGCCTAAGGGTAAATCTGATGCCCCCCTCATTTTATTGCTATACACCCATCCATTTACACATTCTATGAATTGCAGAGAGAAAGATAAGGGGAGGGGGAGAGGAAGGGAGACAAAGGTAGTGAGGGAAAGGTACAGAGAGGGAGACATTAAAACTTGAATTTCTATAGGAAGAAAATAGCAATTGAGACACTTTACATCAGAGTCAATACAAGGGAGTAACTGCAGAAATGGAGCTTTGGAATAGATTATGTTGGTTTGTATAATGCCCAACCAGTCAATGATTTCATAAGGATATATATAGAGTGTATGTATGTGTGTGTGTATGTATGTGTATATATATTACACTCACTGGCCTCTTTATTAGGTACACCTGTTCAATTGCTTGGTAACAAAAATTGCTACTCAGACTATCACATGGCAGTAACTCAATGCATTTAGGCATCTAGATGTGGTGAAGACGACTTGCTGAAGTTCAAACCAAGCATCAGAATGGGGAAGAAATCAGATTTAAGTGACTTTAAACGTGGCATGGTTGTTGGTGCCTGACGGGCTGCTCTGAGTATTTCACAACCATCTCTAGGGTTTACAGAGAAGGGTCCGAAAAAGAGAAAATATCCAGTGAGCGGCAGTCGTGTAGGCGAAAATGCCTTGTTGAGGTCAGTGGAGAATAGACGGACTGGTTTGAGATGATAGAAAGGCAATAGTAACTCGAATAACCACTCATTACAACCAAGGTATGCAGAATACCATCTCTGAACGCACAACACATTGAACCTTGAAGCAGATGGGGCTACAGCAGCAGAAGACCACACCGGGTGCCACTCCTGTCAGCTAAGAACAGGAAACAGAGGTTACAATTCGCACAGGCTCACCAAACTTGGACAATAGAAGATTGGAAAAACATTGCCTGGTCTGATGAGTCTTGATTTCATCTGCGATATTCAGATGGTAGGGTCAGAATTTGGCGTAAACAACATCAAAGCATAAATCTATCCTGCCTTGTATGAACGGTTTAGGCTGGTGGTGGTGTAATGGTTTGGGGGGATATTTTCTTGGCACACTTTGGGTCTCTTAGTACCAATTGAGCATCGTTTAAATGCCACGGCCTACCTGAGTATTGTTGCTGACCATGTCCATCCCTTTATTACTACAGTGTACCCATGTTCTGATGGGTACTTCCAGCAGGATAATGCACCATGTCACAAAGCTCAAATCATCTCAAACTGGTTTCTTGACCATGACAATGAGTTCACTGTAGTCCAATGGCCTCCAAAGTCACCAGATCTCAACCCAATAGAGCACCTTTGGGAAGTGGAGATACACATCATGGATGCTCAGCCGACAAATCTGCAGCAACTGTGTGATGCTATCATGTAAATATGGACCAAAATGTCTGAGAAATGTTTCCAACAACTTTTTGAATCTATGCCATGAATAATTAAGGCAGTTCTGAAGGCAAAAGGGTGTCCAACCTGGTACTAGCAAGGTGTACCTAATAAAGTGGTTGGTGAGTGATATAATATTTGTGTTACAGCCAGAGTTTTCTATCAAACGTTTAAAAGCAAGGAAATTCCTAATGTAAACTGCCCACTTCGCCCTTAGGAGCGTTGCATGACATTACTGATTACATCACATATGGCATTGTTGGTGACATCATCACTTATGATACAATATAGTATAATCTGCACCATCTAAGCTTAATCTCCCATAAATAAGCACCTGGTCACCTTTTCATTACCCCTCTCCCTCACATCCATCCACCTCACATAGAATCTCCTCCTCACCTCCATTTCCCCCATGTAGAACATGTCTCTTTACCTATTTCAATCCCTCTAACTCATCTGCAACCTTTCCCTCACACCCTGTTCATTCCAACTAACCCTCCCCCATTAGCTTCTGTTTTTCTTTTTTTTAACCCTCCCTCCTCAAAAACAGTCTTCCTTTCAATTTCTCTTCCCACCTCCCTTACCAGATATCCACTTATCATCCACACTTTCTCACACACCTTCCCCTTCACCCTGTCTCTTCACACCCTCTAATTCCTCTCTCCCTCACACACAGTGCCCTCCTCACTACCTGCCTGTTACACACAGCCTCCTCCTTAACCTCTTACCCATTCTTCTTTACATGCAGCCCAAATAAAGAACCAAACAATTAAGTATTTTCTGTTTGTTTTTTGTTTTATTCTCTTTTTCTTATTCCTCCTAAAATTTTAGTTCTCACCTCTAGGACTTCCTTTTTTTTTTTAAAAGAGAATTAAAGGGACATGATACCCAAATATTGAATCACTTGATAGTGATGCATCATATCTTTAAAAAGCTGACTGACTAGAAAATTTCACCTGAACATCATCTGTGTAGAAATGGAAGATATTGCATTACATAATAATTTCCTCCCTAGCCACATTGCAAAGAGACTTTAAGCATCTAATCATGATCCATGCTCCAGGACTTGCAAGGGAGTGTGCATCTGGCATATGCAGCACAGTCACTTTATTTTTCTTCTCAGTAGGGCTGTGCAATATGGGCAAACAAACAAAAATCACAATTTTCTTATAAATGACTATAACACCTTAATTTTTCAATAAAAAATGTATTTAAGACTACAGAAGCTTAATGTACATGTTTCTCAATGTCCAATACACTCTGGGAGAATAAAAATACAAACCTCATATGTGTATGTATGTATGTATCTGCAGTGGCGTAGCGTGGGGGGGGGGGGGGCACAGGGGCGGTTGCCCCGGCGTATAACTCTGAGGGACGCAAAACGGTCGGCTCCCAGTCCCCACCATCTCAAGACAGTAGATAGCAGTCCCACTCCCAGCGGCGCTACAGGGAGGCTAAAAAATCTGACAGGCGCCTGCACCCCGCCGTTCTGTCTCAAGTGAACTGTCAAGACGTGCTGTGTAATAATATAATTATCATAATTTATGAGTGTAATTCTATCCGACCGTTACCTGCTGCTAGACTAGCGTTTACTTCACTAGTTAGCACGGTCCACTCACAGCGCGCATGTCAGGAGGGAGGAAGAAGTCAGAGCAGCAGAGCCAGAGTGGAGTCCGACTGACTAGCACACCGTGCCCACAACAATAAGGTAAGTAGTGTCAACCGAAATTACCAAACTCATCACCGGGTCCGTATCAGGACCAGACCACCAGTGCCACTGCCAGCCAGAATTATAATTACATTATTATAGCCCCTGTTGCTGTTTTTGTCTGGGCCCTGGGGAATGGGGATTGGAAATAGCAACGCGCGCAAAATGCAGCTTAGCCTCTACCGTTACCCAGGTGACGTCCCAGGGACAGTTAGCCATCCAAGTTCCAAAGGACCCAGAATCACTCTGAGCTAGCCAGCCAAGTTCCAACTTCCAAAGGACCCATGGTCTGAGCGAGCCAGCATGCCAGAGTGTGAGTGATCTATGCTACTTTAACGTGAAAATCGTTATTTTATTTCAAATTCATTTTTAACCTGGGTAAAATAAAACATACAAGATGTAGATAAGTGAAAGCCTGTTATTTTATTTCAAATTCATTTTTAACCTGGTTAAAAACATACAAGATGTAGATGATCTACATCTTGTATGTTTTATCCAGGTTAAAAATGAATTTGAAATAAAATAACCGGCTTTCACTTTAAAGCGATCACTCTCACACTTTGGCATGCTGGCTCAGATGTATTTTAAAAATGAAATTCCATGTTTAAATATTGAACGAAAAAAATTTAATTGTTAAGTTCTATAATATACTTACTTAATGTATATAATAAAGTAATGGCTGCCTGCAACCATATTGAGTCCTAATTTTTAAGGATGAATGTAGAGTTTACAATTCTATATATATAGTATATATTTTTGTTGTTAAAAATAAAGCTTTGTTTGTTTTAAAACAAAAACCTGTCTCCTAAGTTGAGTTGAGCTGGCTCCTAGATTCAAAGCAAATTTGCCAATCCCTACTGTACTGGTGGAAGAGACTGAGTTAGTGCTAATGGGTTAGGGGGGCGCAATTCTTGCCTTGCCCTGGGCGCTGACAAGCCACGTTACGCCACTGTGTGTGTATGTGTATATGTGTGTGTATATATATATATGTATGTATATATATGTATATGTGTGTATGTATATATGTATATATATATATATATATATATATATATATATATATATATATATATATATATATAATATATATATATATATATATATATATATATATATATATATATATATATATATATATATACATACACATATGGAACAAAGCACTCACTGGTCTTGAAATATATTCAAACGAGTTTTATTTGCAGTGACGTTTCGGGGTGTTCCCCCCCCCCCCCCTTCATCAGACCAGATCAGGTTGGTCTGACGAAGGGGTGAACACCCCGAAATGTCACTGCAAATAAAACTCAAGTTTGAATATATTTCAAGACCAGTGAGTGCTTTGTTCCACATCCACTATCTACCTGCTTCTTAGCACCCTGGCATTTTGTATACAGTTAGTGTGAGTGCACTTAACCTACATATATCTTTCTCTTTTTCTCTTCTCTTTTTTTTTTCTCTTCTCTTTTTTTTTTTCTCTTCTCTTTTTTTCTCTTCTCTTTTTTTTTCCCTTCCTTTTTTTTTTTTTTTTTTTTTTCTCTTTTTTTTTTTTTTCTCTTCTTTTTTTTTTTTTCTCTTGCTTTTTTTATTCTCTCTTCCCTTTTCTTTCATGTAATTAGCAAGAGTCCATGAGCTAGTGACGTATGGGATATACATTCCTACCAGGAGGGGCAAAGTTTCCCAAACCTTAAAATGCCTATAAATACACCCCTCACCACACCCACAAATCAGTTTTACAAACTTTGCCTCCTATGGAGGTGGTGAAGTAAGTTTGTGCTAGATTCTACGTTGATATGCGCTCCGCAGCAGGTTGGAGCCCGGTTTTCCTCTCAGCGTGCAGTGAATGTCAGAGGGATGTGAGGAGAGTATTGCCTATTTGAATGCAATGATCTCCTTCTACGGGGTCTATTTCATAGGTTCTCTGTTATCGGTCGTAGAGATTCATCTCTTACCTCCCTTTTCAGATCGACGATATACTCTTATATATATACCATTACCTCTGCTGATTTTCGTTTCAGTACTGGTTTGGCTTTCTACAACATGTAGATGAGTGTCCTGGGGTAAGTAAGTAAGCTTATTTTCTGTGACACTCTAAGCTATGGTTAGGCACTTTTTTTATAAAGTTCTAAATATATGTATTCAAACATTTATTTGCCTTGACTCAGGCTGTTCAACATTCCTTATTTTCAGACAGTCAGTTTCATATTTGGGATAATGCATTTGAATCAATCATTTTTTCTTACCTTAAAAAATTTGACTTTTTCCCTGTGGGCTGTTAGGCTCGCGGGGGCTGAAAATGCTTCATTTTATTGCGTCATTCTTGGCGCGGACTTTTTTGGCGCAAATTTTTTTTTCTGTTTCCAGGGTCATACGTGTCGCCGGAAGTTGCGTCATTTTTTGACGTTTTTTTGTGTCAAAAGTGTCGGCGTTCCGGATGTGGCGTCATTTTTGGCGCCAAAAGCATTTAGGCGCCAAATAATGTGGGCGTCTTATTTGGCGCTAAAAAATATGGGCGTCATTTTTGTCTCCACATTATTTAAGTCTCATTATTTATTGCTTCTGGTTGCTAGAAGCTTGTTCACTGGCATTTTCTCCTGTTAAGTGTGGTCAGTCCACGGGTCATCATTACTTCTGGGATATTAACTCCTCCCCAACAGGAAGTGCAAGAGGATTCACCCAGCAGAGCTGCTATATAGCTCCTCCCCTCTACGTCACCTCCAGTCATTCTCTTGCACCCAACGAATAGATAGGATGTGTGAGAGGACTGTGGTGATTATACTTAGTTTCATACCTTCAATCAAAAGTTTGTTATTTTATAATAGCACCGGAGTGTGTTATTCCTTCTCTGGTAGAATTTGAAGAAGAATCTACCTGAGTTTTTCTATGATTTTAGCCGGCGTAGTTAAGATCATATTGCTGTTTCTCGGCCATCTGAGGAGAGGTAAACTTCAGATCAGGGGACAGCGGGCAGATTAATCTGCAAAGAGGTATGTAGCAGCTTATTATTTTCTAACAATGGAATTGATGAGAAAATTCTGCCATACCGATATAATGTAAACTCAGCCTTAAATGCAGTAGCAGCAACTGGTATCAGGCTGTCATGTATGTATATTTTACACTTCAGTATTCTGGGGAATGGCACTTCACTGGAATTATACTGTATGCATAAGACTTTAGCCTAATTTGCAGGGACTAGCAACAGGCTTTTTAATAACACTTAATTTATTTAATGTTAAACGTTTTTTGCTGGCATGTAAAATCGTTTAATTTTCTGAGGTACTGGGTGAAAAAATTTTTGGGCACTATTTTTTTCCACTTGGCAGTCATTTTATTTAATTTATGACAGTTTACTGATCTCTCTCACTGTTGTGTGTGAGGGGGAGGGGCCTTTTTTGGCGCTTTTGCTACGCATCAAAAAATTCAGTCAGAAGTTTATTGTCTTCCCTGCATGATCCGGTTCATCTCTACAGAACTCAGGGGTCTTCAAAACTTGTTTTGAGGGAGGTAATCACTCACAGCAGAGCTGTGAGATTGTAGTTGACTGTGATAAAAAAACGTTTATTTCTGTATTTTTTTTCTGCTATCAGGGTTAGTTATCCTTTGCTAATGGGAGCAATCCTTTGCTAAAATTGTGTTTTTTACAAAGATTTGATGCTATAACTTTTCAGTTTATTAATTTTCAACTGTCATAACTTTTTCTGTGCTTCTTATAGGCACAGTACGTTTTCATATTATAGTAAATTACTTGAAAAGTATTTCCAAGTTGCTAGTTTATTTGCTAGTGTGTTAAACATGTCTGATTCAGAGGAAGATATCTGTACTATATGTGCTAAAGCCAAAGTGGAGCCCAATAGAAATTTATGTACTAACTGCATTGATGCTACTTTAAATAAAAGTCAATCTGTACAAACTGAACATATTTCACCTAACAACGAGGGGAGAGTTATGCCGACTAACTCGCCTCATGTGTCAGTACCTGCATCTCCCGCTCGGGAGGTGCGTGATATTGTAGCGCCGAGTACATCTGGGCGGCCATTACAAATCACATTACAGGATATGGCTACTGTTATGACTGAAGTTTTGGCTAAATTACCAGAACTAAGAGGTAAGCGTGATCACTCTGGGGTGAGAACAGAGTGCGCTGATAATATTAGGGCCATGTCAGACACTGCGTCACAATTTGCAGAACATGAGGACGGAGAGCTTCATTCTGCGGGTGACGGTTCTGATCCAAAGAAACTGGATTCAGATATTTCAAATTTTAAATTTAAGCTGGAAAACCTCCGTGTATTACTAGGGGAGGTGTTAGCGGCTCTGAATGATTGTAACACAGTTGCAATACCAGAGAAAATGTGTAGGTTGGATAAATATTTTGCGGTACCGGCGAGTACTGACGTTTTTCCTATACCTAAGAGACTTACTGAAATTGTTACTAAGGAGTGGGATAGACCCGGTGTGCCGTTCTCACCCCCTCCGATATTTAGAAAGATGTTTCCAATAGACGACACCACACGGGACTTATGGCAAACGGTCCCTAAGGTGGAGGGAGCAGTTTCTACTTTAGCTAAGCGTACCACTATCCCGGTGGAGGATAGCTGTGCCTTTTCAGATCCAATGGATAAAAAGTTAGAGGGTTACCTTAAGAAAATGTTTGTTCAACAAGGTTTTATATTGCAACCTCTTGCATGCATTGCGCCTGTCACGGCTGCAGCAGCATTTTGGTTTGAGTCTCTGGAAGAGACACTTGAATCAGCTCCATTAGATGAGATTACACACAAGCTTAAAGCCCTTAAGTTAGCTAACTCATTTATTTCGGATGCCGTAGTACATTTAACTAAACTTACGGCTAAGAATTCCGGATTCGCCATTCAGGCGCGCAGAGCACTGTGGCTAAAATCCTGGTCAGCTGACGTTACTTCTAAATCTAAATTGCTTAATATACCTTTCAAAGGGCAGACCTTATTCGGGCCCGGGTTGAAAGAAATTATCGCTGACATTACAGGAGGTAAAGGCCATGCCCTGCCTCAAGACAGAGCCAAACCTAAGGCTAGACAGTCTAATTTTCGTTCCTTTCGTAATTTCAAAGCAGGAGCAGCATCAACTTCCTCTGCACCAAATCAGGAAGGAGCTGTTGCTCGCTACAGACAAGGCTGGAGACCTAACCAGTCCTGGAACAAGGGCAAGCAGGCCAGGAAACCTGCTGCTGCCCCTAAGACAGCATGAATTGAGGGCCCCCGATCCGGGAACGGATCTAGTGGGGGGCAGACTTTCTCTCTTCGCCCAGGCTTGGGCAAGAGATGTCCAGGATCCCTGGGCGTTAGAGATCATATCTCAGGGATACCTTCTGGACTTCAAATCCTCTCCCCCAAGAGGGAGATTTCATCTGTCAAGGTTGTCAACAAACCAAATAAAGAAAGAGGCGTTTCTACGCTGCGTACAAGATCTTTTATTAATGGGAGTGATCCATCCGGTTCCGCGGTCGGAACAAGGACAAGGGTTTTACTCAAATCTGTTTGTGGTTCCCAAAAAAGAGGGAACTTTCAGGCCAATCTTGGATTTAAAGATCCTAAACAAATTCCTAAGAGTTCCATCGTTCAAAATGGAAACTATTCGGACAATTTTACCCATGATCCAAAAGGGTCAGTACATGACCACAGTGGATTTAAAGGATGCTTACCTTCACATACCGATTCACAAAGATCATTACCGGTATCTAAGGTTTGCCTTTCTAAACAGGCATTACCAGTTTGTAGCTCTTCCATTCGGATTGGCTACGGCTCCAAGAATCTTCACAAAGGTTCTGGGTGCTCTTCTGGCGGTACTAAGACCGCGAGGAATTTCGGTAGCTCCGTACCTAGACGACATTCTGATACAAGCTTCAAGCTTTCAAACTGCCAAGTCTCATACAGAGTTAGTACTGGCATTTCTAAGGTCGCATGGATGGAAGGTGAACGAAAAGAAGAGTTCTCTCTTTCCACTCACAAGAGTTCCCTTCTTGGGGACTCTTATAGATTCTGTAGAAATGAAGATTTACCTGACAGAAGACAGGTTAACAAAGCTTCAAAATGCATGCCGTGTCCTTCATTCCATTCAACACCCGTCAGTAGCTCAATGCATGGAGGTGATCGGCTTAATGGTATCGGCAATAGACATAGTACCCTTTGCACGCCTACATCTCAGACCGCTGCAATTGTGCATGCTAAGTCAGTGGAATGGGGATTACTCAGACTTGTCCCCTACTCTGAATCTGGATCAAGAGACCAGAAATTCTCTTCTATGGTGGCTTTCTCGGCCACATCTGTCCAGGGGGATGCCATTCAGCAGGCCGGACTGGACAATTGTAACAACAGACGCCAGCCTACTAGGTTGGGGCGCTGTCTGGAATTCTCTGAAGGCTCAGGGACAATGGAATCAGGAGGAGAGTCTCCTACCAATAAACATTCTGGAATTGAGAGCAGTTCTCAATGCCCTTCTGGCTTGGCCCCAGTTAACAACTCGGGGGTTCATCAGGTTTCAGTCGGACAACATCACGACTGTAGCTTACATCAACCATCAGGGAGGGACAAGAAGCTCCCTAGCAATGATGGAAGTATCAAAGATAATTCGCTGGGCAGAGTCTCACTCTTGCCACCTGTCAGCAATCCACATCCCGGGAGTGGAGAACTGGGAGGCGGATTTCTTAAGTCGTCAGACTTTTCATCCGCGGGAGTGGGAACTTCATCCGGAGGTCTTTGCCCAAATACTTCGACGTTGGGGCAAACCAGAGATAGATCTCATGGCGTCTCGACAGAACACCAAGCTTCCTCGTTACGGGTCCAGATCCAGGGATCCGGGAGCGGTTCTGATAGATGCTTTGACAGCACCTTGGACCTTCGGGATGGCTTATGTGTTTCCACCCTTCCCGATGCTTCCTCGATTGATTGCCAGAATCAAACAGGAGAGAGCATCAGTGATTCTAATAGCGCCTGCATGGCCACGCAGGACTTGGTATGCAGATCTAGTGGATATGTCATCCTGTCCACCTTGGTCTCTACCTCTGAAACAGGACCTTCTGATCCAGGGTCCCTTCAAACATCAAAATCTAATTTCTCTGAAGCTGACTGCTTGGAAATTGAACTCTTGATTTTATCAAAACGTGGTTTTTCTGAGTCAGTTATTGATACCTTAATACAGGCTAGGAAGCCTGTTACCAGAAAGATTTACCATAAGATATGGCGCAAATACTTATATTGGTGCGAATCCAAGAGTTACTCATGGAGTAAGGTTAGGATTCCGAGGATATTGTCTTTTCTACAAGAAGGTTTAGAAAAGGGTTTATCCGCTAGTTCCTTAAAGGGACAGATTTCAGCTCTGTCCATTCTTTTACACAAACGTCTGTCAGAAGTTCCGGACGTTCAAGCTTTTTGTCAGGCTTTAGCTAGGATCAAGCCTGTGTTTAAAACTGTTGCTCCACCATGGAGTTTGAACTTAGTTCTTAATGTTTTACAGGGTGTTCCGTTTGAACCCCTTCATTCCATTGATATCAAGTTGTTATCTTGGAAAGTTCTGTTTTTAATGGCGATTTCCTCGGCTCGAAGAGACTCTGAGTTATCTGCCTTACATTGTGATTCTCCTTATCTGATTTTTCATTCAGACAAGGTAGTTCTGCGTACTAAACCTGGGTTCCTACCTAAGGTGGTCACTAACAGGAATATCAATCAAGAGATTGTGGTTCCATCTTTGTGTCCTAATCCTTCTTCGAAGAAGGAACGACTGCTACACAATCTAGATGTAGTCCGTGCCCTGAAATTTTATCTACAGGCAACTAAGGATTTTCGACAAACGTCTTCCCTGTTTGTCGTTTATTCTGGTCAGAGGAGAGGTCAAAAAGTTTCGGCTACCTCTCTCTCTTTTTGGCTTCGTAGCATAATACGGTTAGCCTATGAGACTGCTGGACAGCAGCCTCCTGAAAGAATTACAGCACATTCTACTAGAGCTGTGGCTTCCACTTGGGCCTTTAAGAATGAGGCTTCTGTTGAACAGATTTGCAAGCCTGCAACTTGGTCTTCTCTTCATACTTTTTCCAAATTTTCCAAATTTGACACTTTTGCTTCTTCGGAGGCTGTTTTTGGGAGAAAGGTTCTTCAGGCAGTGGTTCCTTCCGTATAAAGAGCCTGCCTGTCCCTCCCGTCATCCGTGTACTTTAGCTTTGGTATTGGTATCCCAGAAGTAATGATGACCCGTGGACTGACCACACTTAACAGGAGAAAACAAAATTTATGCTTACCTGATAAATTCCTTTCTCCTGTAGTGTGGTCAGTCCACGGCCCGCCCTGTTTTTTATGGCAGGTAAAAAAATTTTGAATTATACTCCAGTCACCACTACACCCTTTGGCTTCTCCTTTCTCGTTGGTCCTTGGTCGAATGACTGGAGGTGACGTAGAGGGGAGGAGCTATATAGCAGCTCTGCTGGGTGAATCCTCTTGCACTTCCTGTTGGGGAGGAGTTAATATCCCAGAAGTAATGATGACCCGTGGACTGACCACACTACAGGAGAAAGGAATTTATCAGGTAAGCATAAATTTTGTTTTTTTCCCATTCCTGAAACTGTCATTTAAGGAATTTGATCAATTTTGCTTTATATGTTGTTTTTTCTATTACATATTGCAAGATGTTCCACGTTGCAACTGAGTCAGAAGATACTTCAGGAAAATCGCTGCCCGGTGCTGGAGCTACCAAGCTAAGTGTATCTGCTATAAACTTTTGGTATCTGTTTCTCCAGCTGTTGTTTGTATTGCATGTCATGACAAACTTATTAATGCAGATAAAATTTCCTTTAGTACTGTTACATTACCTGTTGCTGTTCCGTCAACATCTAATTTTCAGAGTGTTCCTGATAACATAAGAGATTTTATTTTTAAATCCATTAAGAAGGCTATGTCTGTTATTTCTCCTTCTAGTATACACAAAAGTCTTTTAAAACTTCTCTTTTTTCAGATGAATTTTTAAATGAACATCATCATTCTGATACTGATAATGGTTCTTCTGGTTCAGAGGTTTCTGTCTCAGAGGTTGATGCTGATAAATCTTCGTATTTGTTCAAGATGGAATTTATTCGTTCTTTACTTAAAGAAGTATTAATTGCATTAGAAATAGAGGATTCTGGTCCTCTTGATACTAAATCTAAACGTTTAAATAAGGTTTTTAAATCTCCTGTAGTTATTCCAGAAGTGTTTTCTCTCCCTGATGCTATTTCTGAAGTAATTTCCAGGGAATGGAATAATTTGGGTAATTCATTTACTCCTTCTAAAACGTTTTAAGCAATTATATCCTGTGCCATCTGACAGATTAGAGTTTTTGGGACAAAATCCCTAAGGTTAATGGGGCTGTCTCTACTCCTGCTATATTTTTAGCGGATGTTGCTGCAGCTTCAACTTTTTGGTTAGAAGCTTTAGCTCAACAAGTAACAGATCATAATTTTATAGCATTATTATTATTCTATAACATGCTAATAATTTTATTTGTGATACCATCTTTTGATATCATTAGAGTTGATGTCAGGTATATGTCTCTAGCTATTTTAGCTAGAAGAGCTTTATGGCTTAAAACTTGGAATGCTGATATGTCTTCTAAGTCAACTTTGCTTTCCCTTTCTTTCCAGGGTAATAAATTATTCGGTTCTCAGTTGGATTCTATTATCTCAACTGTTACTGGAGGGAAGGGAACTTTTTTACCAAAGGATAAAAAATCTAAGGTAAATTTAGGTCTAATAATCGTTTTCGTTCCTTTCCTCACAACAAGGAACAAAAGCCTGATCCTTCATCCTCAGGAGCGGTATCAGTTTGGAAACCATTTCCAGTTTGGAATATATCCAAGCCTTATAGAAACCCAAAGCCAGCTCCTAAGTACCCATGAAGGTGCGGCCCTCATTCCAGCTCAGCTGGTATGGGGCAGATTACGTTTTCTTCAAAGAAATTTGGATCAATTCCGTTCACAATCTCTGGTTTCAGAACATTGTTTCAGAAAGGTACAGAATTGACTTCAAGTTAAGGCCTCCTGCAAAGAGATTTTTTTTCTTTCCTGTGTCCCAGTAAACCCAGCAAAGGCTCAGCATTTCTGAAATGTGTTTCAGATCTAGAGTTGGCTGGAGTAATTATGCCAGTTCCAGTTCTGGAACAGGGGCTGGGGTTTTATTCTATCTCTTCATTGTACCAAAGAAGGTCAATTCCTTCAGACCAGTTCCGGATCTATCAATATTGAATCGTTATGTAAGGATACCAACATTCAAGATGGTAACTGTAGGACTATCCTGCCTTTTGTTTAGCAAGGGCATTATATGTCTACAATAGATTTACAGGATGCATATCTGCATATTCCGATTCATCCAGATCACTTTTAGTTTCTGAGATTCTCTTTTTAGACAAGCATTACCAGTTTTGTGGCTCTACCGTTTGGCCTAGCATCAGCTCCAAGAATTTTTTCAAAGGTTCTCGGTGCCCTTCTGTCTGTAATCAGAGAACAGGGTTTTGGTATTTCCTTATTTTTTGGACGATATCTTGGTACTTGCTCAGTCTTCACATTTTCGCAGAATCTCATACGAATCGACTTGTGTTGTTTCTTCAAGATCATGGTTGGAGGATCAATTTACCAAAAAGTTCATTGATTCCTCAGACAAGGGTAACCTTTTTAGGTTTCCAGATAGATTCAGTGTCTATGACTCTGTCCTTGTCAGACAAGAGAAGTTTAACATTGATATCAGCTTGTCAAAACCTTCAGTCACAATCATTCCCTTTGGTAGCCTTATGCATGGAAATTTTAGGTCTTAGGACTGCCGCATCGGATGCGATCTCCTTTGCTCGTTTTCACATGCGACCTCTTCAGCTCTGTATGCTGAACCAATGGTGCAGGGATTACACAAAGATATCTCAATTAATATCTTTAAACCGATTATACGACACTCTCTGATGTGGTGGACAGATCACCATCGTTTAGTTCAGGGGGCTTCTTTGTTCTTCCGACCTGGACTATAATCTCAACAGATGCAAGTCTTACAGGTTGGGGAGCTGTGTGGGGGTCTCTGACGGCACAAGGAGTTTGGGAATCTCAGGAGGTGAGATTACCGATCAATATTTTGGAACTCCGTGCAATTTTCAGAGCTCTTCAGTCTTGGCCTCTTCTGAAGAGAGAGTTGTTCATTTGTTTTCAGATAGACAATGTCACAACTGTGGCATACATCAATCATCAAGGAGGGACTCACAGTCCTCTGGCTATGAAAGAAGTATCTCGAATTTTGGTTTGGGCGGAATCCAGCTCCTGTCTAATCTCTGCGGTTCATATCCCAGGTATAGACAATTGGGAAGCGGATTATCTCAGTCGCCAAACGTTGCATCCGGGCGAATGGTCTCTTCACCCAGAGGTATTTCTTCAGATTGTTCAAATGTGGGAACTCCCAGAAATAGATCTGATGGCTTCTCATCTAAACAAGAAACTTCCCTGGTATCTGTCCAGATCCCGGGATCCTCGGGCGCAGGCAGTGGATGCATTATCACTTCCTTGGAAGTATCATCCTGCCTATATCTTTCCGCCTCTAGTTCGTCTTCCAAGAGTATTCTCCAAGATTCTGAAGGAATGCTCGTTTGTCCTGCTGGTAGCTCCAGCATGGCCTCACAGGTTTTGGTATGCGGATCTTGTCCGGATGGCCTCTTGCCAGCTGTGGACTCTTCCGTTAAGACCAGACTTTCTGTCGCAAGGTCCTTTCTTCCATCAGGATCTCAAATCCTTAAATTTTAAGGTATGGAGTTTGAACGCTTGATTCTTGGTCAAAGAGGTTTCTCTGACTCTGTGATTAATACTATGTGACAGGCTCGTAAATCTGTATCTAGAGAGATATATTATAGAGTCTGGAAGACTTATATTTCTTGGTGTCTTTCTCATAATTTTTCTTGGCATTCTTTTTGAATACCGAGAATTTTACAGTTTCTTCAGGATGGTTTAGATAAAGGTTTGTCCGCAAGTTCCTTGAATGGACAAATCTCTGCTCTTTTTGTTCTTTTTCACAGAAAGATTGCTAATCTTCCTGATATTCATTGTTTTGTACAAGCTTTGGTTCGTATAAAACCTGTCATTAAGTCAATTTCTCCTCCTTGGAGTTTGAATTTGGTTCTGGGGGCTCTTCAAGCTCCTCCTTTTGAACCCATGTATTCTTTGGTCATTAAATTACTTTCTTGGAAAGTTTTGTTTCTTTTGGCCATCTCTTCTGCCAGAAGAGTCTCTGAATTATCTGCTCTTTCTTGTGAGTCTCCTTTTCTGATTTTTCATCAGGATAAGGCGGTGCTGCAAACTTCTTTTGAATTTTTTACCTAAAGTTGTAATTTCTAACAACATTAGTAGAGAAATTGTGGTTCCTTCCTTATGTCCTAATCCTATGAATTCTAAGGAGAATTCATTGCATTCTTTGGATGCTGTTAGAGCTTTGTAATATTATGTTGAAGCTACTAAGTCTTTCCGAAAGACTTCTAGTCTATTTGTCATCTTTTCCAGTTCTAGAAAAGGCCAGAAAGCTTCTGCCATTTCTTTGGCATCTTGGTAGAAATCTTTATTTCATCATGCCTATGTCGAGTGGGTAAAACTCCGCCTCGAAGGATTACAGCTCATTCTACTAGGTCAGTTTCTACTTCCTAGGCGTTTAGGAATGAAGCTTCGGTTGATCAGATTTGCAAAGCAGCAACTTGGTCCTCTTTGCATACTTTTACTAAATTCTACCATTTTGATGTGTTTTATTCTTCTGAAGCAGTTTTTGGTAGAAAAGTACTTCAGGCAGTGGTTTCAGTTTGAATCTTCTGCTCATGTTTTCATTAAACTTTATTTTGGGTGTGGATTATTTTCAGCAGGAATTGGCTGTCTTTATTTTATCCCTCCCTCTCTAGTGACTCTTGCGTGGAAAGATCCACATCTTGGGTAGTCATTATCCCATACGTCACTAGCTCATGGACTCTTGCTAATTACATGAAAGAAAACATAATTTATTTAAGAACTTACCTGATAAATTCATTTCTTTCATATTAGCAAGAGTCCATGAGGCCCACCCTTTTTTGTGGTGGTTATGATTTTTTTGTATAAAGCACAATTATTCCAATTCCTTATTTTTTTATGCTTTCGCACTTTCTTTCATGTAATTAGCAAGAGTCCATGAGCTAGTGACGTATGGGATATACATTCCTACCAGGAGGAGCAAAGTTTCCCAAACCTCAAAATGCCTATAAATACACCCCTCACCACACCCACAATTCAGTTTTACAAACTTTGCCTCCTATGGAGGTGGTGAAGTAAGTTTGTGCTAGATTCTACGTTGATATGCGCTCCGCAGCAAGTTGGAGCCCGGTTTTCCTCTCAGCGTGCAGTGAATGTCAGAGGGATGTGAGGAGAGTATTGCCTATTTTGAATACAGTGATCTCCTTCTACGGGGTCTATTTCATAGGTTCTCTGTTATCGGTCGTAGAGATTCATCTCTTACCTCCCTTTTCAGATCGACGATATACTCTTATTTATATACCATTACCTCTGCTGATTTTCGTTTCAGTACTGGTTTGGCTTTCTACAAACATGTAGATGAGTGTCCTGGGGTAAGTAAATCTTATTTTCTGTGACACTCTAAGCTATGGTTGGGCACTTTGTTTATAAAGTTCTAAATATATGTATTCAAACATTTATTTGCCTTAACTCAGGATGTTCAACATTCCTTATTTTCAGACAGTCAGTTTCATATTTGGGATAATGCATTTGAATCAATCATTTTTTCTTACCTTAAAAATTTGACTCTTTTTTTCCCTGTGGGCTGTTAGGCTCGCGGGGGCAGAAAATGCTTCATTTTATTGCGTCATTCTTGGAGCAAAAAATCTTTTTTGTTTCCGGCGTCATACGTGTCGCCGGAAGTTGCGTCATTTTTGACGTCCTTTTGCGCCAGAAATGTCGGCGTTCCGGATGTGGCGTCATTTTTGGCGCCAAAAAGCATTTAGGCGCCAAATAATGTGGGCGTCTTATTTGGCGCTAAAAAATATGGGCGTCGCTTTTGTCTCCACATTATTTCAGTCTCATTTTTTCTTTGCTTCTGGTTGCTAGAAGCTTGTTTATTGGCATTTTTTCCCATTCCTGAAACTGTCATTTAAGGAATTTGATCAATTTTGCTTTATATGTTGTTTTTTCTCTTACATATTACAAGATGTCTCACGTTGCATCCGAGTCAGAAGATACTTCAGGAAAATCGCTGTCTAGTGCTGGAACTACCAAAGCTAAGTGTATCTGCTGTAAACTTTTGGTAGCTATTCCTCCGGCTGTTGTTTGTATTAATTGTCATGACAAACTTGTTAATGCAGATAATATTTCCTTTAGTAATGTACCATTGCCTGTTGCAGTTCCTTCAACATCTAAGGTGCAGAATGTTCCTGATAACATAAGAGATTTTGTTTCTGAATCCATCAAGAAGGCTATGTCTGTTATTTCTCCTTCTAGTAAACATAAAAAATCTTTTAAAACTTCTCTCTCTACAGATGAATTTTTAAATGAACATCCTCATTCTGATTCTGATGACTCTTCTGGTTCAGAGGATTCTGTCTCAGAGATTGATGCTGATAAATCTTCATATTTATTTAAAATGGAATTTATTCGTTCTTTACTTAAAGAAGTACTAATTGCTTTAGAAATCGAGGATTCTGGTCCTCTTGATACTAATTCTAAACGTTTAGATAAGGTCTTTAAATCTCCTGTGGTTATTCCAGAAGTTTTTCCTGTTCCTAATGCTATTTCTGAAGTAATTTCCAGAGAATGGGATAAATTGGGTAATTCATTTACTCCTTCTAAACGTTTTAAGCAATTATATCCTGTGCCGTCTGACAGATTAGAATTTTGGGACAAGATCCCTAAGGTTGATGGGGCTATTTCTACCCTTGCTAAACGTACTACTATTCCTACGTCAGATGGTACTTCGTTTAAGGATCCTTTAGATAGGAAAATTGAATCCTTTCTAAGAAAAGCTTATCTGTGTTCAGGTAATCTTCTTAGACCTGCTATATCTTTGGCTGATGTTGCTGCAGCTTCAACTTTTTGGTTGGAAACTTTAGCGCAACAAGTAACAGATCATGATTCTCATAATATTATTATTCTTCTTCAACATGCTAATAATTTTATCTGTGATGCCATTTTTGATATTATCAGAGTTGATGTCAGGTTTATGTCTCTAGCTATTTTAGCTAGAAGAGCTTTATGGCTTAAAACTTGGAATGCTGATATGGCTTCTAAATCAACTCTACTTTCCATTTCTTTCCAGGGTAACAAATTATTTGGTTCTCAGTTGGATTCTATTATCTCAACTGTTACTGGTGGGAAAGGAACTTTTTTACCACAGGATAGAAAATCTAAGGGTAAAAACAGGGCTAATAATCGTTTTCGTTCCTTTCGTTTCAACAAAGAACAAAAGCCTGATCCTTCATCCTCAGGAGCAGTTTCAGTTTGGAAACCATCTCCAGTCTGGAATAAATCCAAGCCTTCTAGAAAGGCAAAGCCAGCTTCTAAGTCCACATGAAGGTGCGGCCCTCATTCCAGCTCAGCTGGTAGGGGGCAGGTTACGTTTTTTCAAAGAAATTTGGATCAATTCTGTTCACAATCTTTGGATTCAGAACATTGTTTCAGAAGGGTACAGAATTGGTTTCAAGATGAGACCTCCTGCAAAGAGATTTTTTCTTTCCCGTGTCCCAGTAAATCCAGTGAAAGCTCAAGCATTTCTGAATTGTGTTTCAGATCTAGAGTTGGCTGGAGTAATTATGCCAGTTCCAGTTCTGGAACAGGGGATGGGGTTTTATTCAAATCTCTTCATTGTACCAAAGAAGGAGAATTCCTTCAGACCAGTTCTGGATCTAAAAATATTGAATCGTTATGTAAGGATACCAACTTTCAAAATGGTAACTGTAAGGACTATCTTGCCTTTTGTTCAGCAAGGGCATTATATGTCCACAATAGATTTACAGGATGCATATCTGCATATTCCGATTCATTCAGATCATTATCAGTTCCTGAGATTCTCTTTTCTGGACAAGCATTATCAGTTTGTGGCTCTGCCGTTTGGCCTAGCTACAGCTCCATGAATTTTTACAAAGATTCTCGGTGCCCTTCTGTCTGTAATCAGAGAACAGGGTATTGTGGTATTTCCTTATTTGGACGATATCTTGGTACTTGCTCAGTCTTTACATTTAGCAGAATCTCATACGAATCGACTTGTGTTGTTTCTTCAAGATCATGGTCGGAGGATCAATTCACCAAAAAATTCATTGATTCCTCAGACAAGGGTAACCTTTCTTGGTTTCCAGATAGATTCAGTGTCCATGACTCTGTCTTTAACAGACAAGAGACGTCTAAAATTGATTTCAGCTTGTCGAAACCTTCAGTCACAATCATTCCCTTCGGTAGCCTTATGCATGGAAATTCTGGGTCTTATGACTGCTGCATCGGACGCGATCCCCTTTGCTCGTTTTCACATGCGACCTCTTCAGCTCTGTATGCTGAATCAATGGTGCAAGGATTACACAAAGATATCTCAATTAATATCTTTAAAACCGATTGTACGACACTCTCTAACGTGGTGGACAGATCACCATCGTTTAATTCAGGGGGCTTCTTTTGTGCTTCCGACCTGGACTGTAATTTCAACAGATGCAAGTCTCACAGGTTGGGGAGCTGTGTGGGGGTCTCTGACGGCACAAGGAGTTTGGGAATCTCAGGAGGTGAGATTACCGATCAATATTTTGGAACTCCGTGCAATTTTCAGAGCTCTTCAGTCTTGGCCTCTTCTAAAGAGAGAATCGTTCATTTGTTTTCAGACAAACAATGTCACAACTGTGGCATACATCAATCATCAAGGAGGGATTCACAGTCCTCTGGCTATGAAAGAAGTATCTCGAATTTTGGTTTGGGCGGAATCCAGCTCCTGTCTAATCTCTGCGGTTCATATCCCAGGTATAGACAATTGGGAAGCGGATTATCTCAGTCGCCAAACGTTGCATCCGGGCGAATGGTCTCTTCACCCAGAGGTATTTCTTCAGATTGTTCAAATGTGGGAGCTTCCAGAAATAGATCTGATGGCGTCTCATCTAAACAAGAAACTTCCCAGGTATCTGTCCAGATCCCGGGATCCTCAGGCGGAAGCAGTGGATGCATTATCACTTCCTTGGAAGTATCATCCTGCCTATATCTTTCCGCCTCTAGTTCTTCTTCCAAGAGTAATCTCCAAGATTCTGAAGGAATGCTCGTTTGTTCTGCTGGTAGCTCCGGCATGGCCTCACAGGTTTTGGTATGCGGATCTTGTCCGGATGGCCTCTTGCCATCCGTGGACTCTTCCGCTACGACCAGACCTTCTGTCGCAAGGTCCTTTTTTCCATCAGGATCTCAAATCCTTAAATTTAAAGGTATGGAGATTGAACGCTTGATTCTTGGTCAAAGAGGTTTCTCTGACTCTGTGATTAATACTATGTTACAGGCTCGTAAATCTGTATCCAGAGAGATATATTATAGAGTCTGGAAGACTTATATTTCTTGGTGTTTTTCTTGGCATTCTTTTAGAATTCCGAGAATTTTACAGTTTCTTCAGGATGGTTTAGATAAAGGTTTATCCGCAAGTTCTTTGAAAGGACAAATCTCTGCTCTTTCTGTTCTTTTTCACAGAAAGATTGCTAATCTTCCTGATATTCATTGTTTTGTACAAGCTTTGGTTCGTATAAAACCTGTCATTAAGTCAATTTCTCCTCCTTGGAGTTTGAATTTGGTTCTGGGGGCTCTTCAAGCTCCTCCGTTTGAACCTATGCATTCTTTGGACATTAAATTACTTTCTTGGAAAGTTTTGTTCCTTTTGGCGATCTCTTCTGCCAGAAGAGTCTCTGAATTATCTGCTCTTTCTTGTGAGTCTCCTTTTCTGATTTTTCATCAGGATAAGGCGGTGTTGCGAACTTCTTTTGAATTTTTACCTAAAGTTGTGAATTCCAACAACATTAGTAGAGAAATTGTGGTTCCTTCATTATGTCCTAATCCTAAGAATTCTAAGGAGAAATCGTTGCATTCTTTGGATGTTGTTAGAGCTTTGAAATATTATGTTGAAGCTACTAAGTCTTTCCGAAAGACTTCTAGTTTATTTGTTATCTTTTCCGGTTCTAGAAAAGGCCAGAAAGCTTCTGTCATTTCTTTGGCATCTTGGTTGAAATCTTTAATTCATCTTGCCTATGTTGAGTCGGGTAAAACTCCGCCTCAAAGGATTACAGCTCATTCTACTAGGTCAGTTTCTACTTCCTGGGCGTTTAGGAATGAAGCTTCGATTGATCAGATTTGCAAAGCAGCAACTTGGTCCTCTTTGCATACTTTTACTAAATTCTACCATTTTGATGTATTTTCTTCTTCTGAAGCAGTTTTTGGTAGAAAAGTACTTCAGGCAGCGGTTTCAGTTTGAATCTTCTGCTTATGTTTTCATTAAACTTTATTTTGGGTGTGGATTATTTTCAGCAGGAATTGGCTGTCTTTATTTTATCCCTCCCTCTCTAGTGACTCTTGTGTGGAAAGATCCACATCTTGGGTAATCATTATCCCATACGTCACTAGCTCATGGACTCTTGCTAATTACATGAAAGAAAACATAATTTATGTAAGAACTTACCTGATAAATTCATTTCTTTCATATTAGCAAGAGTCCATGAGGCCCGCCCTTTTTTGTGGTGGTTATGATTTTTTTGTATAAAGCACAATTATTCCAATTCCTTATTTTATATGCTTTCGCACTTTTTTCTTATCACCCCACTTCTTGGCTATTCGTTAAACTGATTTGTGGGTGTGGTGAGGGGTGTATTTATAGGCATTTTAAGGTTTGGGAAACTTTGCCCCTCCTGGTAGGAATGTATATCCCATACGTCACTAGCTCATGGACTCTTGCTAATATGAAAGAAATGAATTTATCAGGTAAGTTCTTACATAAATTATGTTTGTTTGTTTTTCTCTTCCTTTTTTGTTTCTCTTCCTTTTTTTTTTTTTTTTTTCTCTTCCTTTTTATTACACTGTAATAATAATAATAAAAAAAAAACTTTGCCAAGTGAGTCCCACTACCAGTCACTCACCGGCCCCCCAAGCAGCGTATTCTTGTCCGTGCAGCAGCAAGCATAGCGGCTCCCTCCCACCATGAATAGAAAGCTGGCCAGCAGGATGCACGGTCTGCGCGCCCAAATACTTTTAATGGAGTATTTGGGCGTGCAGACCGTGCATCTTGCTGGCCAGCTTTCTATTCATGGTGGGAGGGAGCCGCTGTGCTTGTTGCTGCACCAGACAAGAAAACGCTGCTAGTCAATTCAGCATTGCATGGCTGGCTATCCCTCCAGCTAGATCCGACACGGCTGCCCCCTCAGCCTGAGCTCAGTCAGTCACCATGTGCTAGTACAGCACTGGTAAGTCACTGCCACCCCCTTACCCGTATGTAACCGCCACAGAGCCCTCCTGTACATCATAGTTGACATTATAGTGGGCAGGGTTATAAATCACGTACTCTCACGGTTTATAAACTGCAGCGATTAATCGCGATTTTAAATCGCATATGCGATTAATCGTGCAGCCCTACTCCTCAGTTTAAAGGGACATTAAACACTTTGAGATAAAAATATAAAATGATAAATCGTATTTATAAAAACACTCTACAATATACTTTCATGATTTGTTTTGCTTCCTTTTCCTGTAATTCCATTCTAAAATTGGGAGCATTTCAGTTTCTGTTAAAAATGGAAGTGCAGTTATATTTTGCACAGCCATTGGCTGCACACTCTAGTTGACCTATTTATAACTGCCTGCCCTGCCCCTTATTTGCGACAGCAGAGAAAGTCTACATGGCAGCTTCCATTGTTTTATAGACACTAAAACACTTATTTTGTCACTATTTAAACAGCTAATTAAACTTTAAAAAATACGTCTTCATGTAATTTTCAGACTAATCTTTTATCTGAGTGCATCATTCTAGCATGTATTTAGTGTCTAATGATCCTTTTAGGAAGCGTCTATGAAATCTTGTGAAATTTCAGTGAAATCCCGTTAGGTCACATTAACCCCTTAGTGACCAGACCATTTTTCAATTTTCTTACTGTTAAGGACCAGGACTATTTTTAAATTTCTGCAGTGTCTGGTCTTACCTGACATGCTGTTTGCGGCGAAAGTGGGCATGGCTGGGCTGGTAAGTGGTCATGGTCGGGGGTGTGGTGGGGGCGTGGTCGGGCACGGTCGGCACTAAAGAGAGGGGAGAGAAATAAAAAGATAGGTGGAAGACAAAAAAGAGAGAGAAAAGAGCAGAAGAGAGCAAAAGAAAGGGATGGAGAACGAGAGAGCAAAAGAGAGGGGGTGAGAGAGAGCAAAAGAGAGGGGGTGAGAGAGAGCAAAAGAGAGGGGGTGAGAGAGAGCAAAAGAGAGGCGGTGAGAGAGAGCAAAAGAGAGGCGGTGAGAGAGAGCAAAAGAGAGGGGGTGAGAGAGAGCAAAAGAGAGGGGGTGAGAGAGCAAAAGAGAGGGGGTGAGAGAGAGCAAAAGAGAGGAGGTGAGAGAGAGCAAAAGAGAGGGGGTGAGAGAGGGCAAAAGAGAGGGGGGGGTGAGAGAGAGCAAAAGAGAGGGGGGGTGAGAGAGTAAAAGAGAGGGGGGGGGGGGAGAGAGTAAAAGAGAGGGGGGGGGGAGAGAGAGTAAAAGAGAGGGGGGGGAGAGAGAGTAAAAGAGGGGGGGGGGAGAGAGTAAAAGAGGGGGGGGGGGAGAGAGTAAAAGAGAGGGGGGGGTGAGAGAGAGCAAAAGAGAGGGGGGGGGGTGAGAGAGAGCAAAAGAGAGGGGGTGAGAGAGAGCAAAAGAGAGGGGGGGTAAGAGAGAGCAAAAGAGAGGGGGGGGGTGAGAGAGAGCAAAAGAGAGGGGGGGGGGTGAGAGAGAGCAAAAGAGAGGGGGGGGTGAGAGAGAGCAAAAGAGAGGGGGGGGGTGAGAGAGAGCAAAAGAGAGGGGGGGGGGAGAGAGAGCAAAAGAGAGGGGGGTGAGAGAGCAAAAGAGAGGGTGGTGGAGAGAGAGCAAAAGAGAGGGGGGGGGAGAGAGAGCAAAAGAGAGGGGGGGGGGAGAGAGAGCAAAAGAGAGGGGGGGGGGAGAGAGAGCAAAAGAGAGGGGGGGGGGAGAGAGAGCAAAAGAGAGGGGGGGGAGAGGGAGCAAAAGAGGGGGGGAGAGTGGGAGCAAAAGAGGGGGGGAGAGAGAGGGAGCAAAAGAGAAGGGGAGAGGGAGGGAGCAAAAGAGGAGGGGGGGAGGGAGGGAGCAAAAGAGGAGGAGGGGGGAGAGAGGGAGCAAAAGAGAGAGGGGGAGAGAGGGAGCAAAAGAGAGAGTGGGAGCAAAAGAGGAGGGGGGGAGAGTGGGAGCAAAAGAGAGGGGGGGAGAGAGTGGGAGCAAAAGAGAGGGGGGGGGAGAGTGGGAGCAAAAGAGAGGGAGCAAAAGAGAGGGGGGGGAGAGAGGGAGCAAAAGAGAGGGGGGGGGGAGAGAGGGAGCAAAAGAGAGGGGGGGAAGAGGGAGCAAAAGAGAGGGGGGGGGGAGAGGGAGCAAAAGAGAGAGGGAGCTAAAGAGAGGGGGTAAGAGAGCAAGCAAAAGAGAGGTGGAGCGAGAGCGCAAAAGAGAGGGGGAGAGAGCACAAAAGAGAGGGGGAGAGAGAGCAAGGGGTGGGACCGCTGTACTGCAAAAAATGGCCCGTGTGAATGGGCTTTAGGACTAGTATCTTATAATGTACTATAAACTTTTTTTATAAAATGATGAAAAATTCAATAAAAACACACTTTTCTTTCATTTAAGTGGCAAGAGTCCATGAGCTAGTGACGTATGGGATATACATTCCTACCAGGAGGGGGCAAAGTTTCCCAAACCTCAAAATGCCTATAAATACATCTCCCACCTCACTCATACCTTAGTTTTACAAACTTTGCCTTTATTGGAGGATGGTGAAGCAAGTTGTGCTTGATTTCTTTTGTGAATGGAGCTTCTAAGCATTTTGAAGCCCAATTCCTTTCAAAGTACATTGTTTGTCTGAGGGATGTGAAGGGAGTATTGCCTGATGATGCCATGTTTTCACCTATGGGAAATCTATTCTAAGGCTCTCTGTAAATCGGTCGCAGGGATTCATCTGCTGCCTCCCTTTACAGATCGACATTATACTCCTCTACCATTACCTCTGCTGATATGCTTAAGTACTGGTTTGGCTGTCTGCTATATGTGGATGGGTGTCTTCAGGTAAGTAGATATCTATTTTTTTTAAGACACTCCCAGCTATGTTTTTGGCACTTTATATTTTAAATATTTATTGCATATATTTGCCATGAGTCAGGTCTATGTTTATTTCTCAATGCAGTCTTTTTTTCTTACCTGGGGTTCCAGCTAGTTGTAACATCGGTCTTGTTTTTTTTAAAATTTTCACAGGCAAATTAGGCTCGTGATGACGCAAAATGATTCTATTTATTGTGTCATTCTTGGCGCACATTTTTTGGGCGCAAAGGTTGCGTCATTTCTTGCGTCTTTGTTGACGCAATTTTATTTGTAGTGTAATCGTGCCTGTTATGACACTAATAATTTTTTTTAATCTGCATTTGCGTCATCTTTGGCGCTAAAAAATGTGTTATATTAAGTCTCTCCCTCTTTTCCTCTCTGCTTTCATTTGTTTTAGAGGGCTATGATGTTTGCTTTGTTATGCATATAAGCATCTATCCCATTCCTGAAACTGCTATTTTGAGGAAATTGGATATGTTTTTCTTTTTTGTTACATTTGTCAAAATGTCTCAGACTGATCCTGCCTCTAATGTTACCGTAGGAAGCAAGTTGCCTAAAAAAAATCTACCAAAGCTAAGTGTGTATGTTGTAAATTGGCTGATCTTCCTTTTTCAGCTCTAGTATGTGGCACTTGTTATGAGAAATTGTTTCATGCTGATAATTTTTCTATAAGTACAAATACATCTACTGTTAAACCTTCACAGTCTAATGTACATGATATTCCTGTAGATATAAAAGATTATATTGTAGCAGCCATAGAGAAGGATATGACTGCTATTCCGCCTTCAAATAAACGTAAAAGGTCTCTCCCTAGTTCCCATAAATCTGATGAAGTTTGTATTGATCAACAGCATACTGAAGTATTGTCTGCTGATTAGGATTTCTCTGGCTCAGAGGATTCAACTTCAGACTCTGAAATTGATAAATCATCCTTTCTTTTTAAGATGGAATATATTCGTTCCTTGTTAAAGGAAGTGTTTCTTACTTTGGGTATTGAGGAATCTAGTCCTTGATAAGAAGAATAGCAAACATTTGAATTCTGTTTTTAAGACTTCTGATGTTACTCCTTAAGTTTTTCCTATTCCATATGCTATCTCTAATATGATTACTAAGGAATGGTCTAAGCCTGTTACGTCTTTTAATCCTTCTAAGTTTAAAAAATTGCATCCTTTACCTGTGTCAAATTTACAGCTTTGGGAGAAAGTCTCTAAGTTTGATGGCGCTATTTCTACTCTTGCTAAATGTACTACTATTCCTATGGAAGATAGTACTTCTTTTAAGGATCCCTTAGATAGAAAGATTGAATCTTATCTTAGGAAGGCATATTTACATACTGGCTATATTCTTAGACCTGCTATTTCTATAGCTGATGTTGCTGCTGCTTCAATTTTTTGGTTGGACAATCTAGCACGGCAGTTATCGGATTCTGATTTGTCTAGCATTGTTCTCTTACTTAAACATGCTAATCATTTCATTTGTGATGCCATATATATATATTTTTTTTATAAATATTTTTATTGAGGACAAAATATTAAATATACAATACAGAGCATAGTTGTTTCAGTGATTCCATGTATCGTAGTTGAGATTGTGAATTCAGTCCTCTATTTCTCATTATATTCCTATGTAACTTTAAAACAAGGTTGAAACACAGTGATATTAACAGAATGTTTGTAAAATAAGAATTATAATTAACTTGTATCTTCAACATTAATCAACATCATTGAAAGCAAGTGCAAATGCCATAATAATCCCGTTCATTTGACATACAACAGTGCCAGCTAAGGCGGCTTGTGAATATACCTGGGGCGAATACTTGTGTCTCTTGAGGCTATAATTATGTGATGATATAATAAAAGCTAATATGGTGTTGTGTTTGAACAGGCGATTTCTCATCTCGGTAAGGTTCCTGTGCTATCTGATTCTATCCCTACACTGTGTCCACTCCTGTAACATAAGTTCATGAATGTCTATGGTCCCCCTCTGCATGTGGTGGTACCTCTCCAGCTGTATCAGAGTATCTACTTGTTTTTTCCACTCTGTTACATTTGGGGCATCCCTTGTCTTCCATTTCTGAGGTATTAGTAGTTTTGCACTATTGAGCATGATCATCAGCAAGGCTCTTAGGGCCTTGTTCTCAATTCTGGGGAGAGAGAGATAAAGGAGTGTTTTGGGGTCGTTTGGGATTGTCTTCCCTACTGCTCTGGAGGTGTGTGTTAGAATTTCCACCCAATAATTGTCTAGTCTAGGGCAATCCCACCAAATGTGTGTTGGCGTACCCTCCCCTCCGCAGCCTCTCCAGCACTTCCCATTTGTCGTTTTATATATATGTTGTAACCTGCTAGGTGTGAGATACCATCTTGAGAGAAATTTGTAACTAGACTCCTGTACCCTGGCTGAAATCAAGGCTTTTTTTGTGTCTTCAAATGTCTTCCACCACTCCTGGGGTGTGATGTCAATGTTTAGCTCCTTCTCCCATGATTTAGTGTAAGAGGGAAGCGTGTGTTTGTCTGGTAGTAGAAGTGTCTAATATTGGATGGATATGGCATGTCTAGTAGGGGTATCCCGTGTGCACAGTGATTCAAACGCTGTCATTTGTCTGGTGAAGTGTTCCCTATGGTTGTGTGTTCTTAGGAAATGAGTCAATTGTGCATGTGAGTACCGGTTCATACATCCGTAGTCAAGTAATTCCCATATTTCTGTCAGTGGTCTGAGCTTGGTGCCCAAGAGGAGGGGCAAGAGTGCCATCTCCCTTATGGGCGTCCCTCCCTCCCTGCATGAATTCTTGAGATTCCATGGTAATTCCAGGTTGTTGCATATAGGAGTCAAGGGGGAATGAGCAGATGATATGTTTGTCGAGGTGTTAAGTAGTTTGTCCCATGTGGTGTAAAATTCAGTCAATAGCGGGTACAATGTCGCTGCTTTGTGCCTGTTTCTCGCACAAAGCCAAGCCGACATGCCTGCATTATCAGTCTCCATAATGTGTGATGCCATATTTTATATAATTAAGATTAATATTAAATCTATGTCTTTAGCTATTCTATCTAGAAGAGCTTTATAGCTTAAATCATGGAATGCTGATATGGTGTCTTTCTTTATCTTTTTATACGGTAGTAATTTATTTTGTTCTCAATTGGATTCTATTATATCCACTATCACTGGGGGTAAGGGAGTTTTTCTGCCCCAAGATAAGAAATCTAAGGGTAAATTTAAAGCTTCCAATCATTTTCGTTCCTTTCGTCAGACTAAAGAACAAATAAACACTCCTTCCCCTAAGGCCCCTGGTTCCAATTGGAGACCATCTATGAATTGGAATAAATCCAGACCTTATAAAAAAACAAATACAGCCCCTAAAACTGCATGAAGGTGCGGCCCTCAAACCAGTTCAACTGGTGGGGGGCAGATTAAAATTGTTTCAAGACATTTGGGCAGATTCTGTCCAAAATCAGTGGATTCAGTATATTGTTTCTCAGGGGTATCGAACAGGTTTCAGAATAAGACCTCCCATGGGAATATTCGATTCTTTTCTTCCTTTTTTTCTTCCTTGCTTTCTTTTCTTCCTTTCTTTTCTTCCTTCTTTTCTTCCTTTGCTTTCTTTTCTTCCTTTCTTTTCTTCTTTCTTTTCTTTCTTTTCTTCCTTTCTTCCCTGTGAAGGCTCAGGCTTTTCTGAAGTGTGTTTCAGATCTAGAGCTTTCATGGGTGATCCAGTTCCTCAACAGGAACAGGGTTTTGTGTTTTTAATCAAATCTGTTGTCCCAAAGGAAGATTCATCAGTTATTGATCTGAAAACTCTAAATCGTTTAGTAAGAGTCCCAACTTTCAAGATGGTGACTATAAGGACTATTCTGACTTTTGTTCAGCAAGGTCATTTCATATGTCCACAATAGACTTATATGACACTTATCTTCATATTGCGATTCATCCAGACCACTATCTGAGATTCTCTTTTCTAGACAAGCTTTACCAATTTGTCGCTGTTCCATTTAGCCTAGCGACAGCTCTGAGAATCTTTTAAAAAGTTCTTGGTGCCCTTCTATCTGTAATCAGACAGCAGGGTATTGCTGTGTTTCCTTATTGGACGATATCTTGGTACTAGCTTAATCTTTTCATTTAGCAGAATCTCACACAAAACAACTTGTGTGGTTTCTTCAAAGACATGGTTGGAGGATCAATTTACAAAAGAGTTTCTTGATTCCTCAGACAAAGGTCACCTTTTTAGGTTTCCAGATAAATTCAGTGTCCATGACTCTTTCTTTAACAGACAATAGACGAATGAAGTTAGTTTTAGCTTGTCTAAACCTTCAGTCTCTATCATTCCCTTCAGTGGCTATGTGCATGGAAGTTTTAGGTCTCATGACTGCAGCATCGGACGCTATCCCCTTTGCTCGTTTTCATATGAGACCTCTACAGCTTTGCATGTTGCACCAATGGTGCAGGGATTATACTCGGATATCACAGTTGATATACTTAAATCTCAACAAGGGGCCTCTTTTGTTTGTCCTTCCTGGACTGTGATCACAACAGATGCAAGTCTTTTGGGTTGGGGAGCTGTCTGGGGGTCTCTGACAGCAAAAGGGGTTTGGGAACTTCAGGAGGTGAGGTTAAAAATAAAAAAAAATTTGAACTCTGTGCTATTTTCAGAGCTCTCTATTGAAGAGCGAACTTTACATTCGATTTCAAACAGACAATGTCACTACAGTGGCATATGTCAATCATCAGGGGGGGGGGGGGGATTCACAGTCCTTCAGCAATGAAAGAAGTATTCCTGATACTTTCTTGGGAGGAATTTAACTCTTGTCAAATTTTCTGCTATTCATATCCCAGGAGTAGACAATTGGGAAGCGGATTATCTCAGTTGTCAGACTTTACCTTTCTGGAGAGTGGTCTCACCATCCAGATGTGTTTTTTTTTCAATTGGTACAGATGTGGGGTTCTCCAGAAATAGATCTAATGGCCTCACGTCTGAACAAGAAGCTTCCAAGATACCTTTCCAGGTCCAAGAATCCTCGGGCAGAGATGGTGGATGCGCTAGCAGTTCCTTGGTATTACCAAACTGCTTATATTTTTCCGCCTCAGGTTCTTCTTCCAAGGGTGATCTCCAAGATCATAACGGAATGATCTTATGTGTTTCTGATAGCACCAGCTTGGCCTCACAGGTTTTGGTATGCGGACCTTGTCAAAATGTCCAGTTGCCAGCCTTGGCTACTTCCTTTAAGG
Organism: Bombina bombina; assembly: GCF_027579735.1. Taxonomy (NCBI): domain Eukaryota; kingdom Metazoa; phylum Chordata; class Amphibia; order Anura; family Bombinatoridae; genus Bombina; species Bombina bombina. The sequence continues at coordinate 392,192,681 of NC_069499.1, forward strand.
CCAGACCTTCTGTCTCAGGGACCATTTTTCCATCAGGATCTCAAATCTCTAAACTTGATGGCATGGAAATTGAACTCTTAGTGCTTAGTCATAGAGGTTTCTCTGACTCGGTGATTAGCACTATGATACAGGCTCGTAAGTCTGTTTCAAGGAAGATTTAGTATCGGGTTTGGAAAACCTGTATTTTGTGGTGTTCAACTTATGATTATTCTTGGAATTCTTTTAGAATTCCTAGGATTTTACAGTTTCTTCAGGATGGTTTGGATAAGGGTTTGTCTGCAAATACTTTAAAAGGACAAATTTCTGCTCTTTCTATCTTCTTTCATAGAAAGATTGCTAAACTTCCTGACATTCACTGTTTTCTTCAGGCTTTGATTTGTATCAAACCTGTTTTTAAATCTATATCTCCTCCTTGGAGTCTAAATTTGGTTTTGAAAACTTTACAGGCTCCTCCTTTTGAGCGTATGCATTCTCTAGACATTAAATTGCTTTCTTGGAAAGTATTATTTCTTTTGGCTATCTCTTCTGCTAGAAGAGTTTCTGAATTGTCTGCTCTCCCTTGAGAGTCTCCTTACCTGATTTCCCATCAAGATAAAGCTGTTTTGCGGACTTTATTTAAATGTTTGCCTAAAATTGTGAATTCTAACAACATTAATTGGGAAATTGTTGTTGCTTTCTTGTGTCCTAATCCTCAGAATACTCTTGAAAGGTCTTTCCATTCTTTGGATGTGGTAAGAGCTTTGAAATATTATGTTGAGGCTATTAAAGATTTCAGAAAGTAGTAGTAGTCTATTTGTTATTTTTGCTGGCTCCAGGATATGTCAGAAAGCTTCTGCTATTTATCTGGCTTCTTGGTTGAGACATTTGATACACAAAGCTTATTTGGAGGCGGGGCATTAGAGCTCATTCTACTAGATCAGTTGCCACTTCTTGGGCTCTTAAGAATGAAGCTTCAGTTGATAAAATTTGCAAAGCAGCAACTTGGTCTTCTTTGCATACTTTTACTAAATTTTACCATTTTTATGTATTTGCTTCTTTGGAAGCAGCCTTTAGTAGAATGGTTCTTCAGGCAGTTGTCTCAGTTTAATTCTGATGCCTTTCTTTTGAGGTTTTTGATATTTTTAAATGTAATGTAATTTTTAAATGTAATTTTATTTTTTGGGATTTAATTTCTCAGCGGAAATAGCTGTTTTTATTTTATCCCTCCCTCTCTAGTGACTCATGGACTTCCACATCTTGGGTATTATATCCTATATGTCACTAGCTCATGGACTCTTGCCACTTACATGAAAGAAAACATAATTTATGTAAGAACTTACCTGATAAATTCATTTCTTTCATAGTGGCAAGAGTCCATGAGACCCACCCTTTTTTTGTGGTTATGATTTTTTTTTTTGTATAAAGCACATTATTTTTTCCAGTCCCTCCTTTTTGTATGCTTTTTACTCTTTTTTTTTTTTTTTTTTTTACACTTCACTTCTTGGCTAAACATTAAACTAAGGTATGAGTGAGGTGGAAGGTGTATTTATAGGCATTTTGAGGTTTGGGAAACTTTGCCCCCTCCTGGTAGGAATGTATATCCCATATGTCACTAGCTCATGGACTCTTGCCACTATGAAAGAAATGAATTTATCAGGTAAGTTCTTTTTATAAATTATGTTTTTCTAACTTTGACCCTTTTTACATATCTACAACCACCAAAAAACACCCATGTTTTTTTTTTTTTGAGTAGACAACCCAAAGTATTGATCTAGGCCCATTTTGCAATTATGGCACAAATGGTTGTGAATGCTTCTCTGGGATCCCCTTTCTTCAAAAATAGCAGACATATATGGCTTTGGCGTTGCTTTTTGGTAAATAGAAGGCCGCTAAATGCCACTGTGCACCACACTTGTATTATGCCCAGCAGTGAAGGGGTTAATTAGGTAGCTTGTAGGGTTAAAGATCAGCCTCCCACCTGACCCCTCTCAAACCACTCTCTTCCCTCTCCCACTTCACAATTGTCACTGCCATCTTAAGTACTGGCAGAAAGTCTGCCAGTACTAATTTTATACACACATATACATACATACATACATACATACATACATACATACACACATACATACACACCCCTTGGTTAGTAAACATGGACTTTGTTTTTAAAAAAAAAAAAAAAAAAAAAGTCCTCTTTACTTTTACAAATCAAAATTTGAAGATTTTAATTGAATTTACAGCATTCCACTCTGAAATGTCTACATTGTTTGGCCCATGGTAAATGTTTACATTTTGTGTTTTTTTTTTGGTCAAATAAGTGGTATAGTGTCTCCCAAGAAGACAGCAGCTTGACACTCATCTTTTGACTGCACATTTGCTTATTGTAGTATGAAATTCCTTGATCAATTGGGATTCAATTATGGATGCAGATGCTGTTATATTTCATAATAATATTAACTTGCCATACTGGTCTCCTGGTGGTGCGGTCACTTTGTCTGCCTGGTATTGTTTGGATGGTTTCAGAAAATCTCTTTAGTGCAAGTTGTTTGCCCCTAGCTCTTTTGACGTAATTACAAAGGTATTTTAACTAATGTGGGGAAAAAAAAATAAAAATATAATACATATGTGCTCTTTTGACTTTTGGCATCTTGCTTATCCGCCCATCAGAAGTCCCCAAAGCAAACGTCACACATTCTTGGCTATGCTTTTTTCACAGGGGCTATAATGAGTAGCGCAGAGGGCCACATGTGACGTGCATTATCTCCTCAGCTGAGGATTTAAGATGGCACAGGACTGCTACCCCTTAGTACTTTGTTCCCAAGAGATGCAGATCTTTTGTGTGATTGCTGCCCCACATGCCACACACATAAAGGTATATGCTAATCCTTTAGAAAAGCTTATCAAATTATTAATCTATGTGTAAATATTATTCATACTTTATTTTACTAAAAAAAATTATTAAAAAACTGGTGCATTTTCTGATTCATTAGAATATGAGGCAGAAAATTAGGAACTGGTAAGCTGCACAACGATATATATCAATTTTGTATTATAATGTAACACAAATTAAAAAATAAATAAAAAGAGACATAAATACAATTTCAGTATATTACTCAGATGAACTATGGTAAAATGAGAAGGGACGTCTCCCTTATATAGATATAAAAATTGTTAAAAAAAAAACGGAAAACAGTAAAAAGAGCTTTATAAAAGGTATATTGATGATATGATATTTATCTGGCAAGATAACACAGATGAACTTGATAAATTGTTATTTGATATGAATAGTAACAATTTAGGTTTACGCTTCACTCGCCAATCCAGCTCTAGCCATATTACATTTCTTGATCTAGAAATAGATATTATTAAAGAACAATTAGTTACTTCTACCCACTTCAAAGAAGTGGATGCCAACAAATGTATACATTATAAAAGTTGTCATTTAGCACGCTGGAAAGACAACATACCCGAAGGCCTATATATACGAATAAAAACAAATTGTTCAAACATTATGGACTATGATAAACAGAAGTTTTAGAAAAGAGATTCACTAAGAGGGGATATAATCCTGATATATCATGTTGCAAGCCAAATTAGACGTGGATAAAATAGATAGAAAAAGTCTTCTGACTTATATAGATAAAAATAAGATTCATTTTGAATCAAAAGATAGCCCTAAATTAGATGTTCCCTTCATCACTGGACGCTGCTGATTTAATAGGGAAATCGATAGCTAGGCTAGTGTATTCAGTGTCCACTACAGTCCTGAAGGACTCATCTGATCTCTGCTGTAAGGACAGCACCCCAAAAAGCCCTTTTTAGGGCTAGAACATCAGTCTGCTTTTTTTTTTTTTCCTGTGTAATCTAATTGCAGTTGCCTGCCTGCCAGCGTGTGTGTCAGGCTCACAGCGTATACTGTGCCCACTTGCCCAGTGCCACCACTCATATCTGGTGTAACAGTAGTGTACATTTAAAAAAAAAACAACACTTTTTTGACTGTGAAATAGACAGCTGCCAGTACCCAAGATGGCCGCCAATAAGGCAGATGGGGAGGGTTAGAGAGCTGTTTTGGGGGGGATCGGGGAGGTTGGGGGCTAAGGGGGGATGCTACACCACAGCATATGTAAATATGCTAAAAAAAAATTTTTTAATTTTTAAAAACCTTTTATTTTAGTACTGGCAGACTTTCTGCCAGTACTTAAGATGGCTGGGACAATTGTGGGGGAGGGAAGGGAGCTGTTTGGGAGGGATCAGGGGGTCTGATGTGTCAGGTGGGAGGCTGATCTCTACACTAAAGCTAAAATTAACCCTGCAAGCTCCCTACAAACTACCTAATTAACCCCTTCACTGCTAGCCATAATACACGTGTGATGCGCAGCAGCATTTAGCGGCCTTCTAATTACAAGAAAGCAACGCCAAAGTCATATATGTCTGCTATTTCTGAACAAAGCGGATCCCAGAGAAGCATTTACAACCATTTGTGCCATAATTGCACAAGCTGTTTGTAAATAATTTCAGTGAGAAACCTAAAATTGCGAAAAAATTTAAGTTTTTTTAAAATTTGATCGCATTTGGCGGTGAAATGGTGTCATTAAATATACCAAAATGGGCCTAGATCAATACTTTGGGTTGTCTACTACACTACACTTAAGCTAAAATTAACTCTACAAGCTGCCTACATGCTCCCTAATTAACCCCTTCACTGCTGGGCATAAAACACGTGTGGTGCGCAGTGGCATTTAGCAGCCTTCTAATTTCCAAAAAGCAACGCCAAAGCCATATAAGTCTGCTATAATGGCATGTCTGGCACACAGTGTTGGGGCAAGGGTCCATCTGACCACTGATACCTGGTCTGCAAAGCATGGTCAGGGCAGGCATATCACCTACACTGCGCACTGTGAAGCGGGCGTAACCCTTACACTACCTGATCGATACAACATCATACCTGATGTTTTAAAGCACGTTATTCCAAACAATTTAGGAATGTTAGGTGATTTATGCCCTTTATGGATTAAAACCAGACTCTGCATCAACTATGTAATTTTCCATGGGAGTTTTGCCATGGATCCCCCTCCGGCATGCCACAGTCCAGGTGTTAGTCCCCTTGAAACAACTTTTCCATCACTATATTGTGGCCAGAAAGAGTCCCTGTGGGTTTTAAAATTCGCCTGCCTATTGAAGTCTATGGCGGTTCGCCCGTTCGCCGTTCGCAAACCCAAATTTTTAGGTTTGCGACATCACTAGTCATGTTACATGTGCCCTGGAAGAGGGAGAGAATACTGTTCTGGCTTTAATTACAGCACAGCAGCTAGACTGTTGCTAGAGATGTGCAACCACCAGTTTTAAAGGGACATAATACTCATATGCTAAATCACTTGAAACTGATGCAGTATAACTGTAAAAAGCTGACCGGAGAATATCACCTGAGCATCTCTATGTAAAAAAGGAAGATATTTTACCTCACAATCTCCTCAGCTCAGCAGAGAAAGTGCTGTGTAAAAAGTTATACTCAGCTGCAGGTAAAAAAAGAAAAATGAAGAAATGAACAGCAGCCAATCAGCATCAGCCGTGCTGAGGTCATGAACTCTTTTACTGTGATCTCATAAGATTTCACTTAACTCTCATGAGATTTCATAGCAAACTTCCTTTAAACTGAATAGGGAAATAAGATGAGAGTGCACGTAAGCTTGCCCCTTCCGCTGTCCTGGGACAGACAGACATACTGATATGCTGCTTAGAAGTCCTTTACAATGGCATGTGGCTACTGAGAAACTTTTGAGGTAAAATATCTTTCTTTTTTACATAGAGATGTTCCGGTGATATTTTCTAGTCCGCTTTTTACAGGTATGCTGCATCACTTTCAAGTGTTTAAACATTTGGGTATTATGGCCCTTTAATATTCAAATTGTTGGACCCATGGTCCATTTTGATAATTTTTTTGCTACCTTCAACTCTTAAAATGTTTCATTTCCGTATTCTGAATATAAAAAAAAAATAAAATCAAATTTTAGGGGGAAAAATGTTCAACTGTTGAATCTCATAGACTTCTACACTATTCTAATATCACTATTACCTAAGTCTGAAAAAAATGTCTTGACATATAATACTTGGTTGTAAAGCATAGAACCTTTGCCTTGAGGTCTGGAGTTGAGAGAGCCTGTATTGGTAAATACTAATGTGATGTCTTCCTTAAAGGGACATTAAACCCAAAACATTTATTTCATGATTTAGGTAGAAAATACAATTTTAAACAATTTTCCAGTTTACTTCTATTATCAAATTTGCTTCATTCTTTTGGTATGCTTTGTTGAAGGAGCAGCAATGCACCACTGGTTTCTAACAACACATGGGTGAGCCAATGACAATCGGTGTGTGTGTGTATGTATGTATGTATATATACAGGGCCTATGATTACCCAAAACATGAACTCGCCCACTGGGCAAGTAACTGAAAAAAATTACCAGCCCGCAGGAAAATTTACTCGCCCGTGCGCATCTGCATATGTGTACATTGTACATTAAAAAGGACAAAAGACACCTTGTTGTTATAATCTCACAAACCTGTATTCTTTATTTTTGTATACATTCCTGACATTGGTCCAATTATACAATCATTGAACTATGGAATAGTGCAAAATTAGACTTTTAGTGAACTAGTATTGATATATTTTAAGCAAATTTGAAAATAAAATTAGTAACAGCCATTGTATTGAAGTCAATACAGAAAGTAACTGATCTATGCTGCACATGAAACATTGTTGAAACTGTTAACAGATGTCAATCTGAGTCAGAGTGCTCTGGGAAGTTCAACTCGCAATCATAAACCTCATTAAGTCTTGACACCTCAAACTCTTCTGCTTGCTCCTCATCATTTTCAAGATGATCAAAAGGGATTGGAACCTCTGCAACCTGAGCAATTACTAAATTTGATGTTTCATTTGTAGACCTTTTGTATGTGACATTTCTCTTTCTTGGTCCTGCTGTTGCCCAATGCCTTACTGCATCACTGGATCAAATTGATCTACTGGTGCAGAATGAAGGTTTACAATCATTAAATCTGACAATGTTGAATTTATGAGGGAGGAGCGCCAGTCACTTTTAATCATCTTCATTTTGGAAAAGCCTCTTTCACATTCTGATGTGCTGACTGGCAAGGTTAGGATCAAGTCCATCAAACTCAGAAGATGGCCACATTTATCTCCGAATTCTGAGTTCAGGCCAGGTGACCGTTTTCAGCTTCTTCTCCCAGTCATTCTTGTTATATAAACTAGTCTTAAGAACTGTCCATTCATTCACTATTTTCCTTCAACTAACACCCTGTGCCTCTAGTACTGGTTGAAACTGACTGATCAGAGTTCCAATGTCTTCATTGCTTGTTTTCTTTCTTCCCAACACGTTTGATGCATATTTTTTTTGTTCTACTAAAATTAAACTATACTAATTAGGACATATTAAACAAAATATATGTAATTCAATAACATCTTTTTGTTTAATATGTCCTAATAATATTTTACATTAGAGAACATCTCAAATTACATTTTAAATGTAGAAATACATTCTGAGTTTTCTTTGTCAGGCCATGTTTTGAAGAATGTCACCGATGTTGCCTGAAGAACTCCTCCTTCAATGCCTTCAAAGCGATGGAACATATATGACATAAGAACAAACCTCTTATAGAACTAACAAACGAAACTAAAAGTACATACCGCTCTTGCAGAGCGATCATATTTTTTTTTGTCACTTCCAAACTGTGTGCATCTGCACACTTATACTGAGTGGGGTCTATCTGCATCTCTGGCTAGGACTTTCAGGTTGTAGGGTGGGTCATTGGCATTTGCTGCTGTTTTAGACCCTTGCTTAATTGGTTGATTGAATTACTGGATCCTAAGTGTCGTTGTGCTGCTCAGGTTTTTGCTCGGGCTCTTTTTTCTTGGGACTTCCAGACTATAGGGGCATCTGGTGTCTTTCTCTGTTTTTTTGTTTTCTTGTCTGTTGGGAAGGACGGTGAGAGTTGGGGGGTTCTCCCTCTCTCTGGCTCTCTTTCAGAGAGGGGGTTCTCTGAGAGGGAGTTCTCTCTCCTCGGGAGGGAGGGAGAGTGAGAGCTCTTTCTCTCTCCTTTTCCTCTCGGGCGAGAGAGAGAGGTCTATCTTTCTCTCTCCTCTTTCTCTCTCTCTTTCTCTCCTGAGGGGGGAGTCTCTCTCTCGGAGAGATCTCTCAGAGAGAGGGGACAGAGAGCGGGATAGAGAGAGGGGAGTCTCTCTTTCGAGCGCGGGGATCTCTCGGGTCTCTCGAGCGCGAGAGAGCAGGCGGGCAGAGAGAGAGGGGATAGAGAGAGGGAGAGAGAGAAGGAAGAGAGAGGGAGAGAGGCGGGGACTCTTTTTCTCTCGAGAGAGGGGAGAGAGGGGGGAAGAGAGAGGGAGATCTCTCTCAGGAGGCTCTCTCTCTTCTTTTTCTCTCTCGAGGGGGATCTCTCTCGCGGGGGGAGCGAGAGAGAGGGGGATGAGAGAGCGAGAGGGGGAGTCTCACTCTCTCCTAGAGCTCTCTCGCCTTTCTCTCGAGAGGAGGGGGGAGAGAGGAGAGAGGGGGAGAAGCGAGAGGGGGGAGAGAAGGAAGAGGGGGGGCCTCTCTTTTTTCTCCTCTAGAGAGCAGGGGTAGAAGAGATTCAGGTTCTCTTTTTCTCCTCTTTCTTTCACCAGCTGGGGACAGCTTTCTCTCCAGAGACTTTCCTCTCTTTCCTCTTACTTACGAACGAGAGAGAGTTTCTCCGTCTCTCGATCTTTCTTCTTTCAAAATTTCTCTCTCTTTCTTTCTCAGCTTCTTTCTCCGGGATGGGACGTGGCGAACGAGGGACTTTTCTCCTCTCTTTCTTTTCTTCTCAGAGTAGCTTCTCACTGGGAGGGACCTTTCTCTCGGGATCAGCTAGGAGGGAGAGAGAGGGAGACAGAGAGGCCTCTCTTTCTTTCTCTCTCTTTTTTCTCCTCTCTTTTCTATTCTCTCTCGTCTGGCGGAGCGGGCGGGGGAGAGAGAGGGAGTCTCTCTCTCTTTCCTCTAGGGTCGACGAGGGGGGGATTTCCTCTCTCTCTTTCTCTCTCTCTCGCCCTACCCTCCCTCTCTTTCGTCTCTCGGTCTTATCTCGAGAGAGAGGGGAGAGAGAGCGAGGGTGAGGGGGCGGATCTCTCGAGCCTTTTCTCTCTCTCACTTTCTCTCTCCTCTTCTTTCCCTCTCTCTCTCTTTCCTTTCCTCTCTCTCTACTTTTCATCTTTTTCCTCTTTCTCTCAAGAGAGGAGAGAGAGGAGAGGGAGAGACTAGACGAGAGTAGCGAGGAGACTTCTCTCTCTCACCTCTTTTCTCTCTCCGTTTGAGCTCTCTCTCTTTTCGAGAGAGCGGAGGGGGAGAGCTCTCTCTCCTTTCTCTCTCTCTCTTTCCTCTCTCCCTAGAGCGGAGCGGCTCTCCTCTTTCTGGAGCTCTCTCTCCTCCTCGGGGCGACTCTCTCCTTTTTTCTCGCTCTCCTTTCGCCTTCTCCTTTTCCGCTAGAGGGGCGCTCTCTTTCTCTCTCTCTTCTCTCTCTCTCTCTCTCCTCTCTCCTCTTTCTTCTCTCTCTCTCTCTTTCTCTTTCTCTTCTCTCTCTCTTTCTCTCTCTCTCTTTCTCTCTCTTCTTTCTCTCTCTCTCTCTCTCTCTCTTCTCTTTCTCTTTCTCTCTCTCTTTCTCTTTCTCTCTCTCTTCTCTCTTTCTCCTCTTCTTTCTTTCTTTTTTCTCTCTTATCCTTTCTCTCTTTCTCTTTTCTCTCTCTTTTTTCTCTCTCTCTCTTCTCTCTCTCTCTTTCTCTCTTCTTCTCTCTCTCTCTCTCTCTTTTCTCTCTCTCTTCTCTCTTTCTCTCTCTCTCCTCTCTCTCTCTTTCTTCTCTCTCCTCTTTCTCCTTCCCTCTTTCTCTCTCTCTCTCTCCTTTCTCTCTCTCCTCTCTTCTTCTCTTCTCTCTCTCTCTTCTCTCTCTCTTTTCTTCTCTCTCCCTCTCCCCTCTCTCTTCTATCTCTCTCTCTCTCTCTTTCTCTCTGTTCTCCCTTTTCTCTCTCTCTCCTTCTTCTCTCTCTCTTTCTCTTCTTTCTCCCTCTTTTCTCTCTCTTCCCTCTTTACTCTTTTCCCCCTATCGAGGAGACAGAGGGAGGGAGAGCTAGAGAAAGAGGCAGAGAGAGTGAATGAGAGCAGCAAAGGAGAGATAAAAGGAATTAGAGGTAGGGGGAAAGGGACAGATCAACATCTTGATACCTGATCAAGATGTTGTATGATTGCTTTGTAACCTTTGAGGAAATGGTCAAGTGCACGCCAGAAGTGGCCTACCCATCGTGTCCCATCTGCTCGTGTAGGCAATAGTGTCCTCATTTTCAAAGAAGCATAGCTGTTCTTAAGATTTGCACGGTTGAGTGCTGACTTGTGATAAAATAAATAAATATATGATAAAATAAATATATATATGTCCTTTTAGCTTCTGCACAACTCCTCTGTTTTTTCTCAGCATCACTGCTGCTCCATCAGTGCCTATTGCAACTAGTTTCTCCTTCCACGACTGGTCAAGGTGTTGTGTAACTGCTGCATTTACTGCCTGAGAAATTGTTTCAGCATCAGCCTTTTCAACTGACTGCAAAGCCACAAATCTTGTGTGTACCTTGCCTTCTACTGCAAATCTAGCATAAATAATTTCTTCCTCCACCACTGCACTATCAACTGAACCATCACACAAGACTGCAAGAAACTTGGCAGCTGCATATTTTGTTTTTGTATGTTTTCTTTCTTCATGTGCAGTAAAGTGTACAAATGACCGTGCTGATGGCATTAAGATAGGTATCTCCCACATCCAAGCCCTTCATTTTGTCAAGTCTGTAGAAACAAAATAGTCAAGAGATAAAAATTAGCATTTTGGACAGAAAGTAATGTAAACTAAGCACACAGTTAGGGAAAATTAAAGCATACACTTACTTGCACAAATCTGTAAAGTCAGAGAAATGCCTCGATTTAATGGCAAGGAGATGTGTGGCGAAACAGTAGTTTTAGTTTCTCTGTCTGTGCCTTTGTCATGGTAGCGATTGCCTGTCAGGTGTTTCAGTCTGCTTTAATTTCCGGTTTGACTCACACTGGACACTCCACAGATGCCCTGATGAAAGCTCATGTGATCGAATACCTTCAAGTTTCATTGTGCTGGTACCTTCCACAAATGCATTCCGTTTGTTTGAAAATGCCTGGCATACACTACATAGCATAACCTGTTTTGAGCTGTTGTACACAAACCACTCTCTCTTTTCCCCCTTATCATTAATCATCCAGCTGTCTTTGAATTGTCTCTCTCTCTTTTCCTTTTCATATTGTCTGGCCCTTTCTCTCTTTTCTGCATCATCTACCTTCTTCTTTGATGGTTCACTGACATTATTAAGATATTGCCACATCATATAGCCATCACTTTGAAATGGAACAGGATTTATCAGTAAGTCTGCAAAATATATGTAAACCTGAGCAGCAGTGTTTGCTACCAGTATTCTGCTCCCAAAAAAATAGTGCGTATGCTGTGACATTGCTAAGATAACTTCCAGAAGCATGGTCGGTATGTCAAAAAAATATAGAGTAATGCAAACTTGAGCAGCACTTTCTTTCATTATTTCCGCTGCTATTGTAGTCCATACAAAATTGTGCATCAGCTGCAACATCGCTAACAAGGTGCCCCACAAAATATAAAGCGTCTGCCGTTAACGAGGAGGTTTGCTGTGACATCAATGTGATCCGGAACACAAGCTTGTATCAATGCTCCCAAATAAAAGTGCGTATGCTCCCTAAAAATATAGTACGCCCTGATGTGACATCACTAACAACGGACAAGCTAGATGGAATTAAGGCGCTGTGCTAGTATTAAGGCGCTGCTGTAAACAAAATAGTGCGGCTGCAGTATTATAAAAAAAAAAAAGATAGGACACAATATTATGCCCCCCAAAAAATAGTGCAAAGCTGCCAATGGTGAGATCGCAGGAATTTTTACTCGCCATTGGCGACCGGACCGGTCTATTCATATGCGCCGTGTGTGTGTGTGTGTGTATATGTATATGTATGTATGTATGTATATATATATATATATATATATATATATATATATATATATATATATATATATATATATATATATATATATATATATATATATATACGCAGCCACCAATCAGCAGCTAGAACCTAGGTTCTTTTCTGCTCCTGAGCTTTCCTAGATAAACCTTTCAGCAAAAGATAACAAAAGAAGGAAGCAAATTAAGTTATGTAAGTAAATTGTAAAGTTGTTTAAAATTGTATGTTGTACCTAAATCATGGAAGAAAAATTTTGGGTTTCATGTCACTTTAACTAAGAGGGATTTTTTTTTTTGAAAGGTTGAAATAAATATCGGGCAAGATTACATATGTGGTGTCGCCCGCAAAAGCCGGCGACGCCGTTTTTTTACGCGGGTTTGATATCACATATACAGTGCCACATATAAATGCGGTGTGTATATTTCACCTGTCTGCAATTTTTACTCCCATAAGCTAACATAGAACCGCGTCGTAAATCGGTATCGCATATTCAGCGCAAGGCATTTTACTCCATTTTCACCTTGCCACAAATAGGCAGGCGCAGCAAGCCTTACGCTGAAAATGTGAGCACCGTAACTGCCTGAAAATATTACCTAACACCTAACGCATGCACAATATCTATCTACCTGTCAACCGCCAACCCCCACCGCAATAACTTATAAAGTATATTAACCCCTAATCCGCCGTTAACCCACATCACAATAAACCTAATACAACTATTAACCTCTAATCTGCCAAACCCCCACAATGCAAGTACCCTATTAACCCCTAATTTGCCAACCCCCCCAACGCAAATAACTAAGGCCTAGATTTGGAGTTTGGCGGTAGATGGGCTGTTAACGCTCCGCGGGCTTTTTTCTGGCCGCAGCATAAAATTAACTCTGGTATCGAGAGTTCAAAAAAATGCTGCGTTAGGCTCCAAAAAAGGAGCGTAGAGCATTTTTACCGCAAATGCAACTCTTGATACCAGAGTTGCTTACGGACGCGGCCAGCCTCAAAAACGTGCTTGTGCACGATTCTCCCATAGGAAACCATGGGGCTGTTTGAGCTGTAAAAAAACCTAACACCTGCAAAAAAGCCGCGTTCAGCTCCTAACGCAGCCCCATTGTTTCCTATGGGGAAACACTTCCTACGTCTGCACCTAACACTCTAACATGTACCCCGAGTCTAAACACCCCTAACCTTACACTTATTAACCCCTAATCTACCGCCCCCGCTATCGCTGACCCCTGCATTATATTATTAACCCCTAATCTTCCGCTCCGTAAACCGCCGCTACCTACATTATACCTATGTACCCCTAATCTGCTGCCCCTAACACCGCCGACCCCTATATTATATTTATTAACCCCTAATCTGCCCCCCTCAACGTCGCCGACACCTGCCTACACTTATTAACCCCTAATCTGCCGAGCGGACCTGAGCGCTACTATAATAAAGTTATTAACCCCTAATCCGCCTCACTAACCCTATCATAAATAGTATTAACCCCTAATCTGCCCTCCCTAACATCGCCGACACCTAACTTCAATTATTAACCCCTAATCTGACGACCGGAGCTCACCGCTACTATAATAAATGGATTAACCCCTAAAGCTAAGTCTAACCCTAACACTAACACCCCCCTAAATTAAATATAATTTACATCTAACGAAATTAATTAACTCTTATTAAATAAATTATTCCTATTTAAAGCTAAATACTTACCTGTAAAATAAACCCTAATATAGCTACAATATAAATTATAATTATATTATAGCTATTTTAGGATTAATATTTATTTTACAGGCAACTTGGTAATTATTTTAACCAGGTACAATAGCTATTAAATAGTTAAGAACTATTTAATAGTTACCTAGTTAAAATAATAACAAAATTACCTGTAAAATAAGTCCTAACCTAAGTTATAATTAAACCTAACACTACCCTATCAATAAATTAATTAAATAAAATACCTACAATTACCTACAATAAAACCTAACACTACACTATCAATAAATATATTAAATACAATTTCTACAAATAACTACAATTACATAAACTAACTAAAGTACAAAAAATAAAAAAGAACTAAGTTACAAAAAATAAAAAAATATTTACAAACATAAGAAAAATATTACAACAATTTTAAACTAATTACACCTACTCTAAGCCCCCTAATAAAATAACAAAGACCCCCAAAATAAAAAATTCCCTACCCTATTCTAAATTAATAAATGTAAAAGCTCTTTTACCTTACCAGCCCTGAACAGGGCCCTTTGCGGGGCATGCCCCAAGAAAATCAGCTCTTTTGCCTGTAAAAAAAACCCCATACAATACCCCCCCCAACATTACAACCCACCACCCACATACCCCTAATCTAACCCAAACCCCCCTTAAATAAACCTAACACTAAGCCCCTGAAGATCTTCCTACCTTGTCTTCACCATCCAGGTATCACCGATCCGTCCTGGCATCCGGTGCTGAAGAGGTCCAGAAGAGGCTCCAAAGTCTTCCTCCTATCCGGCAAGAAGAGGACATCCGGACCGGCAAACATCTTCTCCAAGCGGCATCTTCGATCTTCTTCCATCCGGTGCGGAGCGGGTCCATCTTGAATCAGCCGACGCGGATCCATCCTCTTCTTTCTGTGTCTCCCGACGAATGACGGTTCCTTTAAGGGACGTCATCCAAGATGGCGTCCCTCGAATTCCGATTGGCTGATAGGATTCTATCAGCCAATCGGAATTAAGGTAGGAATATTCTGATTGGCTGATGGAATCAGCCAATCAGAATCAAGTTCAATCCGATTGGCTGATCCAATCAGCCAATCAGATTGAGCTCGCATTCTATTGGCTGTTCCGATCAGCCAATAGAATGCGAGCTCAATCTGATTGGCTGATTGGATCAGCCAATCGGATTGAACTTGATTCTGTTTGGCTGATTCCATCAGCCAATCAGAATATTCCTACCTTAATTCCGATTGGCTGATAGAATCCTATCAGCCAATCGGAATTCGAGGGACGCCATCTTGGATAACGTCCCTTAAAGGAACCGTCATTCATCGGGAGACGCCGGAAGAAGAGGATGGATCCGCGTCGGCTGATTCAAGATGGACCCGCTCCGCACCGGATGGAAGAAGATCGAAGATGCCGCTTGGAGAAGATGTTTGCCGGTCTGGATGTCCTCTTCTTGCCGGATAGGAGGAAGACTTTGGAGCCTCTTCTGGACCTCTTCAGCACCGGATGCCAGGACGGATCGGTGATACCTGGATGGTGAAGACAAGGTAGGAAGATCTTCAGGGGCTTAGTGTTAGGTTTATTTAAGGGGGGTTTGGGTTAGATTAGGGGTATGTGGGTGGTGGGTTGTAATGTTGGGGGGGGTATTGTATGGTTTTTTTTTACAGGCAAAAGAGCTTATTTTCTTGGGGCATGCCCCGCAAAGGGCCCTGTTCAGGGCTGGTAAGGTAAAAGAGCTTTTAACTCTATTAATTTAGAATAGGGTAGGGAATTTTTTATTTTGGGAGTCTTTGTTATTTTATTAGGGGGCTTAGAGTAGGTGTAATTAGTTTAAAATTGTTGTAATATTTTTCTTATGTTTGTAAATATTTTTTTATTTTTTGTAACTTAGTTCTTTTTTATTTTTTGTACTTTAGTTAGTTTATGTAATTGTAGTTATTTGTAGAAATTGTATTTAATTTATTTATTGATAGTGTAGTGTTAGGTTTTATTGTAGGTAATTGTAGGTATTTTATTTAATTAATTTATTGATAGGGTAGTGTTAGGTTTAATTATAACTTAGGTTAGGACTTATTTTACAGGTAATTTTGTTATTATTTTAACTAGGTAACTATTAAATAGTTCTTAACTATTTAATAGCTATTGTACCTGGTTAAAATAATTACCAAGTTGCCTGTAAAATAAATATTTATCCTAAAATAGCTATAATATAATTATAATTTATATTGTAGCTATATTAGGGTTTATTTTACAGGTAAGTATTTAGCTTTAAATAGGAATAATTTATTTAATAAGAGTTAATTAATTTCGTTAGATGTAAATTATATTTAATTTAGGGGGGTGTTAGTGTTAGGGTTAGACTTAGCTTTAGGGGTTAATCCATTTATTATAGTAGCGGTGAGCTCCGGTCGTCAGATTAGGGGTTAATAATTGAAGTTAGGTGCCGGCAATGTTAGGGAGGGCAGATTAGGGGTTAATACTATTTATGATAGGGTTAGTGAGGCGGAGTAGGGGTTAATAACTTTATTATAGTAGCGCTCAGGTCCGCTCGGCAGATTAGGGGTTAATAAGTGTAGGCAGGTGTCGGCGACGTTGAGGGGGGCAGATTAGGGGTTAATAAATATAATACAGGGGTCGGCGGGGTTAGGGGCAGCAGATTAGGGGTACATAAGTATAACGTAGGTGGCGGTCGGCAGATTAGGGGTTAAAAATTTTAATCGAGTGGCGGCGATGTGGGGGGACCTCGGTTTAGGGGTACATAGGTAGTTTATGGGTGTTAGTGTACTTTAGGGTACAGTAGTTAAGAGCTTTATAAACCGGCGTTAGCCCAGAAAGCTCTTAACTCCTGCTATTTTCCGGCAGCTGGAGTTTTGTCGTTAGAGCTCTAACGCTCACTTCAGAAACGACTCTAAATACCGGCGTTAGAAAGATCCCATTGAAAAGATAGGATACGCAATTGACGTAAGGGGATCTGCGGTATGGAAAAGTCGCGGCTGAAAAGTGAGCGTTAGACCCTATTTTGAGTGACTTCAAATACCGGCGGTAGCCTAAAACCAGCGTTAGGAGCCTCTAACGCTGGTTTTCACGGCTACCGCCGAACTCTAAATCTAGGCCTAAATTACTAAGCCCCCTTACTTAACACCCCCTAAATTAAATTATACTAAATTACAATTAAAATAAAAAAGCTAACATTACGTAAAAAAAAATAAAAAATTAAATTTAATCTAAGATTACAAAAATAAGTCTAACATTACGTAAAATAAACCAAATTATCAAAAAAAAATAAACCTAATCCCTATGAAAATAAAAAGCCCCCCCCAAATAAAAACACCACCTTATCTAATAATAAACTAGAAATAGCCCTTAAAAGGGCCTTTTGTAGGGCATTGCCCTGTAAAACAGCTCTTTTACCTTAAAAAATACTAAGTTCCCCCTCTAACAGTAAAACCCACCACCCAACAAACCCCCCCAAATAAAAAAAAAAAAAAACTAACACTAAAATATCCTAAACTACCCATTGCCCCTAATTGCCCATTAAAACCCTAATCTAAAAAAAACAAAACCCCCAAAGATAAAAAAAAAAAATCATAACTCTAACCCCCCAAATAGGTACTCACTGTTCCTGAAGTCTGGCGGATAAGGTCCTGTTCCAGGCAGTGAAGTCTTCTTCCAAGCGGCCGACATCTTCTTCCAAGTGGGGACCACTTCCTTTTTCATCCAGGACCAAGCCGTCGTGGAGATGAGCAGGACCGGGGACCGTGGAGCCACGGAGCATGGAGGATCCTCTTCATACGATCCCTGCCGTACACTGAATAGTGAATTCAAGGTACGTGTTTAAATATGGCGTCCCTTGCATTCCTATTGGCTGATTTGATTCTTCAAATTCAAATCAGCCAATAGGATGAGAGCTGCTGAAATGCTATTAGCTGTTCAAATCAGCTAATCTGATTTCAGTAGCTCTCATCCTATTGTCTGATTTGAATTTAAAGAATCTAATCAGCCAACAGGAATGCAAGGGACGCCATATTTAAACGCGTACCTTGAATTCATTATTCAGTGTACGGCAGCGATCATACAAAGAGGATCCTCCACTCTCCATGGCTCCGCGGTCGCCGGTCCTGCTCTGCGCTCATCTCTGCTCCGCACCGGCTTGGTCCTGGATGAAAAAGGAAGTGGTTCCCGTTTGAAAGAAGATGTCGGCCGCTTGAAAGAAGACTTCACCACCTGGAACAGGACCTTTTCCGCCGGACTTCAGGAACGGCGAGCACCTTTTTGGGGGTTAGAGTTAGGATTTTTTTTTTTATATATATTAGGGTTTTAATGGGCAATCGTAAAAAATTTGCTTTCATTTTTCAAATATGGCATGTAATTTTAAACAACTTTCCAATTTACTTTTATCAACAATTTTGCTATGTTCTCTTGGTATTCTAGTTGAAAGAAATCCTAGGAAGGCACATATGATAATTTCTAAGCCCTTGAAGGCCGCCTCTATTTTATTTACTTTTCACAGCAGGGGAGAGCAAGCTCATGTAGGCCATATAGATAGCATTGTGATCACGCTCGTGGCTAGTGGCAGACACTGCACTAATTGGCTAAAATGCAAGTCAATAGATAATAACTAAAAGTCATGTGATTAGGGGCGGTCAGAAGATGCTTGGATACAAGTTAGTCACAGAAGTAAAAAGTGTATTAATATAACAGTGTTGGTTTTGCAAAACTGGGGAATTGGTAATAAAGGGATTATCTATCTTTTTAAACAACAAAAATTCTGGTGTTGACTGTCCCTTTAAAGGACCACTAAATGCAGTGGAATTGCATTATTAACAAGTACATAATAAAAAGACAATGCAATAACACCTACTCAGAATTTCAAATAAGCAGTTGATAATTTTTTTATTTTTTTCTGACAAAATTTTTTCTCCCATTTTCTGGCCCCCTATACCATGTGACAGCCAATCACAGACTAGTATACGTATACCCTGTGAGATTGTACACATGCTCAGTAGGATCTTGTTCCCCAGAAAGTGTGCATATAAAAAGACTGTGTAAAATTTGATAATGGAAGTCAATTGCTGTAAAACTGCCTGCTCTTTCTGAATCATAAAAGGTTATTTTGACTTGAGTGTCCCTTTTAATTACATTCTAATGCTTTTATAACTTTTTTTTATTTCAGCAATCAAAGCCCTATGTGTATGATAAGGTGTTCACTCCCAACACCTCTCAGGAACAAGTTTACAATGTCTGCGCTAAACAGATTGTCAAAGGTAAGTTGTGTTTTTATTTTTATTTTTTTTAAAGCTTTAGATGGCTAATCTGATTCTCTTTAAGGACTGACATGTTGTCAGTACAAGACTGATCTCAATGTACACATTAGCACACACTTTCCCTTGAGGCTTAAAGGGATACTAAACCCAATTTTTTTCTTTCGTGATTCAGATAGAGCATGAGATTTTAAGCACCTTTCTAATTTACTCCTATTATCAATTTTTCTTTGTTCTCATGTTATCTTGATTTGAAAAAGCAGTAATAAAAGGTTAGGAGCCGGGGGGGGCGGAGCCGGCCAGCGTGAGAGATGGCCGCACTTTAATGTGAGCTCCGAGTGCAAGTGCCCTATATCGCTTCTACAAGGACTTATTAGGAGCCATCCAGCTGTAAAATTATTCACACACAACTCTGGGACAGATGGAGACTGGATTGAACACAGGCTTTATCCTTATAGCCCGATGCAGACCGCAGCTCCGTTCTGAGGCCTCAACAACGGCCGCCATCTTGGGAGCCTGAAGCTGGAGTTTAGCACGCAAGACCCTACCGGAGCACTAAGGAATGTGTGACCGATGCTCTGAACGACCGCAAAGACTGCAATAGTCACCGGATAGATCACTGACAGATACTTTTAAAGCGCGGTGTGCGCTAAGCTTGGGGACTCCTGACATAACCGCTATCCCTTACAGCTCACGGGCTACGCATATACTTTCGGACCCTTAGGGGCTTAAAAGAGGCAAGCAGCAATTGATATGGGAGCCCTGAGACACATGTCTGCCACCTTACAAGGCATTATTAACCATTGAAACACAGAGTTATACCCGCACAGGCAAAATATATCCTCTATAGTATTAAGCACATGGATGTACTCAGATAATGGGCCTTGAAAGGAACTCTACAGTAATACCTGCAAAAACTGAGCTTTTACTAGCTGCTCCCATAAAAGAGCGTTATCATCATGCCTAGCAAGGACATACCCTTTCACAAAAAATAAATATGCAAAGAGATCTCGCATGAGATTGCAGAGACATCACATGTTAAATTAATTACTGTGCATATGTGGTGAGGGAGAACCTTATAACCAAAGTATTAGCACGGCTGCACACCCTGTTGACAAGTCCCTGCGAACAGTTTGAAGAATGAGGGTAATAACATATAAAGTGAGACCAGAGGCAGCCTATCCTATTAACCAAAATGTCTCCAAAAAAAATAACGGCAAAAGGGAAAGAGGTCAAGAAACCTGTTGCATCACGCAACTCAGTAAGCTCTTTTTTCAGACCCACTGAACTTTCCCAATCTACTCTATCTGACTCTAATACCCCGCGGAGGTCTGAGATGTCTCCCTCCGAAAGTGAGGACAGTGATTTGGAAGAATCTGTTCACCTAACAAAATCCTTTCTGGCCACTATACCATCTAAAAGTGATTTAGACAATATAGTTGTTAAGGTTCGAGACTGCATTAAAGAGGAGCTGGCTACCTTGAGAAAAGATATGACGGAGATTGGTAACAGGGTGGAAGCCCTAGAAGAAGATAATGAGTTTAACCAGCAAGAAATCTCCAGCCTGCAGACCACAGCTCACATACATGATTCATTATTCACGCAATTACAAGACAAGTTAGAGGACCTGGAGAACAGGGAAAGACGCCAGAATCTCCGTATTAGGGGAATTCCAGAAACAATCCTGCCGAACACTATCCCTGAATTCCTGAAAGGCTCTTTTCCTCTATTTTGGGCCCATCGTCTACCGCAGATCTCACAATGGACAGAGCCCACAGGGCACTTAGACCGAGACCCTCAGACCAAGCGCCTCCAAGAGACGTCATACTTAAATTGACCCACTTCCAAACGAAGGAGGATATCTTGAAAGCTGCTAGACAACTTAAGGATATAAACTTTCAGAATTGCCATTTACCAATATTCACGGATCTCGCTCCCCGTACTTTGCAAAGGCGGAAAGAATATCAACATATAACAACACTGCTCAGGGATAAGGGGATCCCATATCGTTGGGGTTTCCCCTGCTCCCTTAATGTTTCCCATAATGGCACTAAACACACCTGTAAGTCCCCGGAGGATATACCAGATCTCTGTGTGGCCTTGAAGATTGATCCCCCTCAACAAGCATCAGTGAGAGAAGATGAAGAAAGAGCTGTGGGGGCGAGACCTGAAAGACCTCCCAAAGCTCAGTGGCAACAGCAAAAGCCTAAGAAGGTGAAGAAAGTCCAGGACACTTTACCTGCTGACAGCTATGGATGAATCTGAGGAAGCCAATTGGGTGAGATAATTCCGTGTTTTGTTACCTTATAAATCTTCCCTTAACGGGAGCTTCTTTGTTGTTATCTGAACTTTTCCAGTGAAGAGACTGAACATTTTCCTATAATAACTTTTAAATTGCTCAGGGCTGAAAGCTTTTAGAAGCAAAAATGTTCTTGTATTTTTCCCTCTTTTTTGCTCAGGGTTGAAAGCTCTAAGAAGCAACAATGTTCTTGTATTTTTATACCTGTTCAAGTATAAGCTTTAAATAGGGGCAAGCTATTCTACCCCTACGTAGTGACATATAATGTTAGGTTATATGTTCAAGTTAAGTTTATTGTTTTTGTTATTTATGTTTGTGTTGTTGTTGTTTATGTTTAAATGCAATCTATCTGCCCTTAACAAATTTACAATGCAGGACTTTTGTAGACTATATTGGAACAGACTTTGTAGCTTTGTGACGAGACTTGACGATCAGACACATACTGACTTAGAGAAGTGGACATGATGGGCCCTCAGCCAATTACTTTCATGACACAGAATGTTAAAGGTTTTAACATACCCCATAAAAGACGTATAGCATTTAGCGATATTAAACATAAGCAGGTAGAAGTATTATTCTTGCAAGAGACACATTATTTAGGAGGACAGGAACCTAAGTTCTTTACATCCACCTACACCAGCCACTACCACAGCAGTCATCCGACAAAGAAGATTTCTGGGGTGAGCATTTTACTTCATAGATCACTACAGTTTCATGTCCAAAAAGTAGATAGAGATAGTGAGGGGAGATATTTGGCACTAATGGGTCTACTACACGGGAAGCCAATTACATTGGTAAATGTCTACGCCCCAAACAAACACCAAGCGTCCTTTTTTCGCCAAATATCCAACAATATCATGGCTTTTCATAAAGGCTCTCTTATTATTGGGACTGACTTAAATTCGCCTCTTGATCCGGGGTTGGATACCTCTAATGCACATTCACAACTGTCAAGGAAGTCACTTAGATCTATCAAGGAGGATTTGACACTATTAGGAATCCATGATGTCTGGCGTGTCCAGCATCCACTTAGTAGGAATTACACTTTCTATTCGGCACCACAGAACACTCACTCTCGCATAGATTATATTTTTGCAGACCACTACACTATCTCCTCCATATCATCTACTGACATCATACCTACTAGTTGGTCTGATCACTCTGCCGTGATCTGTAAGATGCAATGGTCCACACTCCCTTTCAAGCCATTTCAATGGCGCTTTGACGATACACTACTTAAAGAAGATTTACTAACACAACAAGTAGAAAAATCCATTAGGGAATACTTTGAAAATAATAACACACCAGGCATTGATGTGTTCACTTTGTGGGAGGCACATAAGTGTGTTATCAGGGGGGAGATGATAAAGCTTAGGTCAATGCAGGGTAAGGTATATAGGCAGCAATATACAGACCTATCCGCTACATATCAGCACACTGACAAATTATACAAAAATAACCCACAGGATGTTTCCCTCAAATATCAACATGAAGAATCCAGACAAAAACTTACAAAATTCCTTGACCACTCGGCCCAGAAACAGGCACTGAAATTGCGACAAAAATTCTTTGTAGAAAGTAACAAGCCTGGCAGACTCCTTGCCAGAGCACTTAAAGCAAAGCAGTCGACACATTACATCCCCATGCTACAAGATCCCCCTAATAAGCCCACGGTGGAAACTCAGAAAATAGCAGAGATATTTAGAAGGTACTATGCTGCTCTATATAGTTTGACACCAAATAGAAACAAGACAACTCATCACTTGCATTGTCAACGATATTTAGATACTATAACATTACCAAAGATATCCAGTGAGGAGTTAGACTCCTTTCACTCTGCGATAACGGCTGAAGAGATAGGAAGTGCCATACACTCACTTAAACAAGGGAAAAGCCCTGGCCCGGATGGCCTTACTAGTGGTTATTACAAAAAATTTAAGCACCTCCTCCTGCCTCATTTGCTCTCAGTTTTTAACAGTATTGATGAGTCCCATAATATGCCCCCTTCTATGCTGGAAGCTATCATCACAGTTATACCGAAACCGGGCAAAGACCCAACAGTCCCATCAAATTATCGCCCAATTTCTCTGTTGAACGTAGATATAAAAATCTATGCAAAAATCTTGGCCACAAGAATTAACAAAATCTTACCCGGGTTGATTCATCCTGACCAGGTGGGCTTTGTACCGCAGAGAGAAGCTAAAGACAATACAGTAAAAGTTCTTCACCTGATACAATACGCGACCACACATGACATACCCCTAGTTTTACTATCGACTGACGCTGAAAAAGCTTTTGACAGACTTGATTGGACCTTTCTTAAACTTACCCTACAGAAATTTGGCTTCCCCGACGGTTTTATACAGAAAATATTAACCCTTTACACAAGGCCCACTGCTAAAATTAAGGTTAATGGTGCATTATCTAGCTCCTTTTGTATATTAAATGGCACCAGACAAGGGTGCCCTTTATCACCTCTGTTATTTGTACTATCAATGGAAGTACTAGCTACTAAACTACGCGATAATCCTGCCATCACTGGACTCCCCATAAACAATACCCACCATAAATTAGCACTTTATGCTGACGACTTACTATTGACTTTGACTCACCCGACCTCATCTCTCTCTGCGGTGCAGAGCAACCTGGAAGAATTTGGCTTATGTTCTAATTATTTAGTTAACAAAACTAAATCTGAATTACTCCCCATCAATCTAACCGAAGCTGAGATTCACACACTTAGTGCACAGGTGCCGTACTCAATACAGAAGTCCTCACTGAAATATCTGGGTATTAACCTAGCAAATAGCATACAGCAGTTGCAGGAACTGAACTATGAACCACTCTTAGCAACTATTACCAAAGACACATCGAGGTGGCTAAACAAAAATATTTCCTGGTTGGGTAGGATAGGGGTAGCTAAAATGACTATCATCCCTAAGATCTTATATGTATTTCAAGCACTCCCCATACCATTATCTGACACTTACCTTAACAAACTGCAATCAGTGATGAACTCGTATATCTGGACGAAAAGACCTCCCAGAATAGCCAGGTCCACTCTTTTTCTATCAAAAAAATATGGAGGATTGGGTGTACCAGATCTGAGGGGGTATCGTACAGCGGTCTTTTTACGTAGAATAGTAGATTGGTGCACACTTCCCTCAATACACGACAAATTATGGCTGACGTTGGAACACGACCTGACTAACCAGGCCCAACTTGGGGTATATTGCTGGCACCCTAAAGGACACCAGCCGGCCATAACAAAAGCGTACCCTATAATTAGGGAGACGTTTGATGTGTGGTCCAAGGTTCTAACCATGTATCCACATCTTTCCACAGTTCCCTCCCCCTTGACGACAGCCCTTGCCAACCCTGACTTCATAAGCGGAATGTCGGTCACATCTAGCGTACAGGGCTGTCTGGATAGATTTCTCCCACTATATACAATATTGGACTCAGGCAAGCTGATGCCTAGACAGCATTTATCAGACTTAGGAATTACACAATTCGCTAACTGGTTTGGATATTTGCAACTTAAACACTTTGTACACACCCACAAACTTAGACACTTAACCACTAGAGAACGCTCCCCATTAGAAAGATTATGCACCCTTGACTCGCCCCCGCCACATGCTATCGCCACCTTATACCAATTACTAATCACACCCTCTGACTTCAAACAAACCTCGACTATACTTTCTTGGCATAAAGAACTCCCTTATACACTCTCGGGAGACGAATGGTACACTATATTCATGCATACCAGCAAATCCGCACACTCGGCCGCATTACTAGAAACTAACTATAAATTTCTACTTCGTTGGTACCTCACCCCCCATAGATTAAAATATATTTTCCCGGAAGCATCGGACAGATGCTGGAGGAAATGCTCAGGAGAGGGCACGCCTTACCATATCTGGTGGGAATGCCCCAAGGTTCAGAAGTTCTGGACAGAGGTAAACCAGGAGATGAGCAGGTTATTGAATCACGATCTTCCTCTAGACCCCTTAGTGTACCTGTTTCATGTCTTGCCTAAACTCCCATTTAAACATTACTCATCCCTCCTCCAGTTAGCTGTAGCACCAAACAAATACTTCCCAGACTATGGAAATCTGAAGCCATACCAACTCTACAGATGTGGAGATCACAAATGGAAACAAATCTGTCACTAGAGAGGTACTTTTACTACACTACAGGTAAATTGGATTTCTATGCTGAAATGATGTTCTTTTGGGAATCCTATCAATGCCCCAGACAGAGGTGATCCCCCCGTGTGGATACCTTGGGCTTACACAATAGAGGAGCTTAGCATGGAACTAGTTAGAAAGAGACTTAAAGCTCACCGCTAGTACAGTAGTGAGAGATGACACTCCTTGATAGTTGAAGGCACAAATGCACCCCTAGGGATGTTCAACATGACCTGGGTTGCTGGGAACGACATATATGAATAGAGGATGACATCACCGAAGTAGCCACCTATACAGAGTATTATGGATACAGACCTTTCGATTTTAACATGGAGTTCATAGCTTGTTCCATAGGTTTTCACAGACCGGGTGGGAGGGAGAAGTCTTATTATGCTGAAGTCTGCACACATATGGGACTCGTTATTACTGGAAAGGGGAAGAAGTCATGTGCCCCCTTTTACATGTATGTTTTACACATATGTTTTATAAAAGTGTCACGAAAAACACCGACTGTTAGGCTATGTATGAGATGGCTCTGTGTACTGCTGAAGTCCTGTTATTGATGTATTGATGTATTGTTGAATTGCAATTTTTATTGTATTGTGAAATTTGACATAAATAAAAGATTAAACAAAAAAAAAAGGTTAGGAGCCGGACCATTTTTTGTTCAGCACCTGGGTAGAACTTGTTGATTTGTGGCTGAATGTAGCAAACCAATCAGCAAGCGCTACGGAGGTGCTGAACTAAAAATGGGCCGGCTCCTAACCTTTTATTGCTGCTTTTTCAAATCAAGATAACATGAGAACAAAGAAAAATTGATAATTGGAGTAAATTAGAAAGTTGCTTAAAATTGCATGCTCTATCTAAATCATGAAAGAAAAAATTTGGGGTTAGTATCCCTTTTAAACTAGAACAGTTTTGTGTACATTGAGATCAGTCCTGTACTGACAACTTAGTTTTTATCTGACAAATATGTTGCTGATAATCCTTTTAAAAAATACATATTGTATAAATGGAATTTCATATCTGTTATTAAAGGGACACTAACCCCACATTTGTTCTTTCATGATTCAGACAGAGCATGCAATTTTAAGCAACTTTCTAATTTACTCCTATTATCAATTTTTCTTTGTTCTCATGTTATCTTGATTTGAAAAAGCAATAATAAAAGGTTAGGAGCCGGCCCATTTTTAGTTTAGCACCTTGGTAGAGCTTGCTGATTGGTTTGCTACATTTAGCCACAGGTGCTGAACAAAAAATGGTCTGGCTCTAAAGCTTACAGTACTGCTTTTTCAAATCAAGATAGCACAAGAACAAAGAAAAATTGATAATAGGAGTAAATTAGAGCATGAGATTTTAAGCACCTTTCTATCTGAATCATGAAAGAAAAAAATTGGGTTTAGTATCCCTTTAAATAAAACTGAAATTATTCTAGAGATCAGGGATGCCTAAACTTTCCAAAAGAATTGCTACATTCATTTTTTTCTCTTGCAAGACTGGTGACCACATTTGGGACTGACATTGAGCGGTTCTACAAAATAGAAAATGGCCACTTGCCCTAAATATTCCCCTCACAGAGAATTTTGCTGCTGTACATTAACTCACAGCTTCACTAAAACTGTCACAGGACACTGGATCATCTCTGTGAACACAGTGAGAAAAAAAAAAAGATTTGGGCCAGGAGTTTGCCTTCTGCTAGGCACAATTGCTTGCTGCTAATTTATATTAAAAAAAAAAAAAAAAAAAAGAGGGGGCAATTTGTGGAGGAATTTCTAAGGTCATTTTTGTCTCTTTCTGTCTCTTTAATCAAATTACAAAAACAACTTTGTTTTTATAAAAAAGTCATATTACCAATGCTTTACAAAAATAAATGTTACAAATATACACATATATCCAGAGGCTAGTATTTTTGGATTCATATAGAGAAAACCAGAAAGATGCTAAGGCAAGTAGCACTCTGTACATTGCACAAGGTTTTTGTTGTGCCCATAAAGCTTTGACGTTATGGGCACATGGGCAGTGCAATAATGCAATATATTTATACTATAGTTAAAGGGACATTGTAGACAACTTTGACATGCATGTTATTTTCAGTTTTTAAAATAAACAGACGTAAAGTACATATGTATTAACAAATAAAGTTCTAGCTGGAGGTATTGCTGTGATAGCTTTTAGTGTACATAAAGCATACAAACCTAAGCACTATATACTTCAGATGGCTTGTGACAAGTGTAATGCAAAAATGCTTCTCTTTAGCACTGACATTTTAACTACAATATAATAATCAGTGCTATATTTGACAAAAATTTATAAAAGAAATAAATTGGTTTAATTCAATGTGAATTTATAGATAAAAATACTTTACCTTCCATTGTGTATTATTACTAATTTATTATTTTTACCATTCCCTACTGATAAACTATGTCATGTAATTTTAAACAACTTTCCAATTTACTTTTATCACCAATTTTGCTTTGTTCATTTGGTATTCTTAGTTGAAAGCTAAACCGAGGAGGTTCATATGCCAATTACTTAGACCTTGAAGGCCGCCTCTAATCTAAATGCATTTTGATCGTTTTTTACCACTAGAGGGCATTAGTTCACGTGTTTCATATAGATAACATTGAGCTCATGTATGTGAATTTACCACAACAAAAATTCTGGTGTTGACTGTCCCTTTTAAAGGGACAGTCAACACCAGAATTGTTGTTGTTTTAAAAGATAGATAATCCCTTAATTACCATATCCCCAGTTTTGCATAACCAACACAGTTATAATTATACACGTTTTACCTCTGTAATTACCTTGTATCTAAGCTTTAGCAGACTGCCCCCTTATTTCAGTTCTTTTGACAGACTTGCATTTTAGCCAATCAGAGCTGTCTCCATGGTAAATTCACGTGCATGAGCTCAATGTTATCTATATGAAACACGTGAACTAATGCTCTCTAGTGGTGACAAACTATCAAAATGCATTTAGATTAAAGGCGGCTTTCAAGGTCTAAGAAATTAGCATATGAACCTCCTAGGTTTAGCTTTCAACTAAGAATACCAAGAGAACAAAGCAAAATTTGTGATAAAAGTAAATTGGAAAGTTGTTATAAAATTACATGCCCTATTTGAAACATGAGTTTTTTGTTTTTTTTTAACTTGACTGTCCCTTTAAACACTTTGCGATGGTAATGTAAAAGGATAAATTGTGTATATACTGTATATATAAAAAAACCTCTGCAATATATTTATTTTGTCCCCTTTTCCTGTAATTCCATTCTGAAATTGTGAGCTTTTCAGTTACTGTTAGAAGTGGAAGTGCAGAACACCGTTATATTGCACACAGCCATTGGTTGCATTCTCTAGTTACCTATTTATAACTGTCTCTAATTGGCCACAGCAGAGAAGGTAACCTAAGTTACAACTTATTTTGTCACTATTTAAACCGCTAATGAACCTTTAAAAAATACATCTGCATGTTATTCTCAGACTAATCTTTTATTTGAATGCATCCTTCTATCTAGTACAGTATTCATTTATTGTTTAATGTCCCCTTTTAAATATATTTTTCTATAAATGGTTTTGATCTAGGTTTTACCTTGCTATTGTGTTTTCCATAAACCTCAATTTGCATTTTCTTATTCTACCAGCAAAGAACAGCCATCTAAATACTGGAAATGGTTTTTCCCTATTTAAATGGAAATATATACATGTTTTTTTGCCCTTTAAGTCATTATCCAATATGGTTCCCCAGGGAGATAAAAACCATGGTTACAAGACATCATTAAGTGCCTGTGCTACAGATCTATAAAGCATTTGGCTGTTTGCCTTTCAAATCTATAACAGTGCCATAAATTAGAAGTAAATTGATGCATAAACCTGTGTTTTGTTGCAGCCACAGAATATAGACTTGTGCAAAAAGGTCTAGGATTTACTTATTACTCTGTATTATACTTGTCTTCAAGACATTTCATTTCCTGTACTTAGGATGAACACACTGGGATATCTGTTTTATTTATATGTAAGACTGAATGAAATAAATAATTGCATCACAGGTTTATACATCAGGGCAGGTCAATAGACTTGTTTTACGTGATAGAATTTCAGCACATCTTCAGTTCACCTTGTGTAAAGACATAAAAAATTATATTTAAATTGTTTCACCTCTCATACATTTTAAATATGGACTACATTGTGTCAGTACATATACACTCCAAAGCAAGAAAGCCCACTCACTGGCAGCTGTTTTTTTCTAATTGGAACTCATCATGGGTTGAGGGTGATAAAGATATATTTTATAAACTGAACTCAGCTCTTGTCCGCTGTGTAATTTGTCATTCAATTCTGGAGACTAAAAGATCCGAATGTGATTATTATAAGTTTTTCATAGTAAAAGCACTATTTATTTTATTTATATATATATATATATATATATATATATATATATATATATATATATATATATATATATTCACCTAAGACTGAATGCACACTTAATTTTGTATATGATCAGCTTTTATGTGTTTAGTAAAGTTGAAGAACCTGAAGTGCAAACATTTTTTGATTAAAAACCTAATTCCAGAATTTGAAAATGGTGCCATAAATGGTTGAGAAAAGGGTCATATGCTCTGAAGTACACATAAATGTGCATACTTGCCACTGTGTATGCTGTTAGTGTCAGTAATGTTACCCAACAATGTTTCCTTCTGGTTTTGAAATAGAACATATAACCCTTTAATTTCATGGTCCTGAAACCTAAATCACAACATAACACACATAATTTGAAGATTTTACACCACATTATTTACTTTTTAGCTCTGTGTAGATATGGCCAAAAACAACAACAAAGGAAAACCTCTTAATATATCCGGTGATTTTGCATTTGTGTGTGTATATATACAAAACCGGGGGGGGGGGGGGGGGGGGGTGTCAGTCAGTGCGCAAACAAAGGGAGAGAAAACAGAAAAATCACTGATGGTTTAGTATTTTCATATTCAGTGTGTGTTATCTACCAAAAAAACTTGCTCACCTTTATATTACCTCAAATGTGTTAGGTGTGAGATGTGCATGCAGGGGAAGTATTTCCCAGTCGGTGGTACAGCCTTCCTTTTCCTTTGTTAATACATCCAAAAGAAGTGATACCGTCAAACTATAGGGTATAAACTATAACATTTATTTAAAACAACTACACCCACCTATTTGTATCCCCATCAAGCAGAAAAAAGTTACTATATTAGGAGTCTTTTCAATTTAGTTTGAATGGCCAGAGGAGGGAGGGTAAATCCTTTTGGTCCACTATGTAGAAAGTCAGCGTTCCTGGCTGAAGCTTCTGTTTTGAACTGCTCCTTTCGGCAGTCTTGCCTGATCAGAAGTGACATCACTCGTAGGCATATTCCTTATGCTTTTTGTAAATTACTTTCAATTTGTCAGAGGGTTTGGCTACTTGGACTCCTCACTCTTATTTATGCCAGTATGGGTGTAATTGTATGCATAAATTCAACTACAAAGTATCTTTTTACAGAAAAAGTTTTAACTTTTATACTCTGTTGCCTAGGGAATGGTATTTAATGTTTTTTTGTTTAGTATGGCACTTTTTTTTTTAAAGTGAAGGTAAACTTTGATGAATGAAAGGCCGTTTTTTAAAAATACTATTACAAACATTCATCAAAGTTTAGAAAGCAGCCGTTTTGTTTAAAAACTTACCTTTGTTCTTTTCACAGCCACGTCATAAATGACTAAATCGGCTTCCTCCAATCACGGCATGGCCTCAGGCAATGACTCCCCTGGGGGGAAAGCCATGATTGGATGAAGCCGGATTAGTTATTGATGACGTTTGAAGAGAGGATCTCCGGGTGGGGGAAGCTGCTCTGGCTGTGAAAAGAACAAAGCTAAGTTTTTAAAACAAAACGGCTGCTTTCTAAACTTTGATGAATGAAAGTGCCCCTGTTTTTAATAGTATTTTTAAAAACCGGGCTTTTTCATTCATCAAAGTTTAACTTCACTTTAAGGTCTATTCTTCTTTAAAAAAATGTGCACTTGTTATTTGTGTTCGCTGAGTTTGCGCACATCAGCTTTCAGATTAGCATATAATGACCGATTGGGTTAGTGGGCGTTTGGAATAGCACATGTCTTTTTTGCGCACACGCATGTAGTTTTTGGTGCGCTTCGTTTTTTTACTCACATCAGTTTTCGCGCATCTTCCTTTTCTGTTTTTTAAGCGTGCTATTTGGACGACCGCTTTTTAACGCTCTCTGTTTTCCAAACGCATTAGTATTTTTGGTGTTGGGTTAGTGCTTTGCAGCCTCGGCTGCTATGGGGTATGATTTTCGTTTTGCTTTTTAAGATATAGTTTTTTAATTGTGCTTTCTACTTATTTGTAGTTTACACTATCATGGAGCCTTCTGGTTTTTGTCACTAAAACTACTTTAGAAGATAGTTCTTCTGAACACTTTCATACTAATGTTAAGTGTGTGTATTTTAGGTTTACTGATATTTTGCCTCCAGCTCAGCTGTGCAGGCCTTGTTGATAAGAGGCGTTATGTCAGTCTAATGCTGTTTTTGCTTGTAAAGGTATCTGCCCTCCTTCTGTTTGTTTTATACGCCCTACTGTGTCTGAGATACTAGTACCAAGGCCTCGTTTTATGTAAGCGTCAAAGGTGAGTTTCTATTTTCCACTGATTATAAGTCTGTATTGGACAATGTTTCTGATCCCAGTTCAGCTGATTTGTCCTTGGTGGGTGAGATTTTATATGGTGATCTAGCATTTCTCTTTGATCCGAATATAGAATTATCGTCTTTTTTTTTTTTGCTTGTTTGGTTGAAGATCTTCATTTTCTTTTTAGCCCCCTTAATGACCAGCAATGTACCCTGTACATTGTTGGTCTTTCTATGGGGGTGCTGTTATTAGTACCCTGCCAGACCACGCTATTATAGCAAGCCTTCCTGATGGAGGGAGGGACTAATATGCTTGCTCGCCACACAATCCCTTAACGACCAGCGACGTACAGGGTACATTAGGGTTGTTTAGGGGTTAAAAAAATGTGTTATGTATTTTGGGGTTTTAAAGATTTTATGGTATCTGAGGATACATCTGTTTTAGCTTTTGCGTTTTATTTTTTAACCTGCTGCTTTCAAGAGTTTGTTTTTTCCTGATGCTGTCTCTGAGATAGTTTATAGTAGTGGTCAGGTAGTCCTTTTTATTCTTTAGGAAGGGTTTAAAAGTTTTTTTTCTTTGCCAGCCTCTGCTATTGAACTTTGGGAGTCTGTTCCTAAGATGGATGGGGCTATTTCTATTTTGGCTGTGTGACCGATCGTTCATTTGATGGTAGCGGGAATCCTTTCATAGGAGAGCCTTTCAGCAAGTAGTTTTCTGGTTGCAGCTTCCTCCATTTGGTTAATCTTTATGCTAGTAAAGATTTTATTTATCTCTTGGCTTTGTTTTTCTGTTTATGCATGTATTTCTTATGCTAAGAATAGCATTTCTTTCCAGAAGGGCTTTATGGTTAAATTCCTGGTTGGCTGATATTCTTTATTTTAGGAAAGAGGGTGTTTGGTTCTAGTTTAGATTGTGTTTTTTTTTTTTTTTGTGTGTCTGTAGGTAAGGAGTTTTTTTCTTTCCCAGGACAAGAAGTATATGGGTAAATTTTAAATCTTTTTGCATGGAAGTCAAATTCAGATTTGAACATATCATCTAGCAAGTAACCTTCTCACTCGGCCAATTCGGCATTAAGTTAGTGAGTTTTAAAGCAGCTTTGCAAACATAAGGTTTGTTTTAGTATGTTGCCTTCTAGTAATTTATTACAACTAGCAAAATATTGTTAGTCAGCCCCCGATTCAGATTTTCTGGTAGGGGTAAATTATGCTTTTTTCAGGAGGCTTAGTTTTTGTCTGTTCAGAGTCCTTGGGTTCTAAACATAGTTTCTCAGGATTACTAAATAGGTTTTAAAATGGGCATCCCAGGACAACGTTTTCTCTGTCATTTATTCCATAGAATTCTCTGTAGGCAAAGGTGTTTTTTTTTTTTTTTTTTAGTCTTTTTCTGATCTGGGATCCATAAAAGGATTGGGATTTTTTTAAATATCATCTTTGTTCCAAAAAATGGAAGGGACTTTCAGTTTTGTTATGGATTTAAAGGCTTTGAACTATTTTCTCAGGGTTTATTTGTTGAAAATATGATTTATTCTGACTCTTATTTAGCAAGCGTAAAAAAGGGGAAGGCGTAGCTCCAGGCAGACCGGCCAGCTGATCCTCCAGACGCCGGGTAAGAGCTTCCGGTGCTGATAGATGTGTTCCGTGCGGCTAGAGAGCTTCTGGTGATGGGAAAGGTGCAGGCTCGAGGTAAGGACCAAGCAGTCCCAAATGTAGCAAAAGGAAAAATGAGCAGCACAAAAATATTATTGCAAAAAATGGATATTTAATCCAGACTTCTTCATAACAGGTAACAACAAAACACACAGGTATGGAGGTGAGAAAGGGGGCGTGTCCTTACGCGTTTCAGGCCTCAAGGCACTTAGTCATAGGATAATTTTTTGTTACACAGGGCATGCATAAATACGAATCTGCACCAATCACATAGGTAACAAATTCGGAAACACCAAAACATGTGATAACAGTTAAAAACAATGATCAGAAGGATACTATCTTATCATAACACATTCATGACTGTGATGATTAGAATTTACAACATTAACAAACATTTAAGATACGCTGCTTATTGGTAACAAATTAGCTACAATGTGAGATCATGTTAAACTTTAAAACTTGGTAGCAAGGAATATTAAAGGGAGACCTGAAAGAGTGTGGACTTTGCTGTTAAATACTTAACATTGTATCTGAGTGTTAATTACTGTGAGATGAAACTGGTCATACATTGCTAACAGATATCTATATGCAATTTGATATTCAAATATGTTAATTTTATTAAGAAAACAGAATCCTAATGTGTAAGAATATAAAGAACAGCAATGAATTAAACTAGATCCATCATAAATTAAAACACACAGTATAGCAAAATGGGGAAATATATAGTATAAATCTCTTTAATTTAATCTATAAAAAAACTTATGTCCCACTCTTTGTTTAAACCATGAGGTTCTCATGTATTTAAAGTGAAAATCCAAAATAATTCTTTTTTTGTGAGTATTTTAAATTTATTGCTACCCCTTGGCGGTAAATGCATACTATCTATAATCTTAACATTGAAGTTAGGAACATTTGTAAAATGATACCAATTTAAATGGTTTGCAACACTCAACGTCTTGACATAATATTTTATATCTCTCTTATGTTCTCCCATTCGTTTTCTGAGGGTGCGGGAGGTCTGACCAACGTATTGGACCCCACAAAAACGGACTCCAACAGATAAACCACGAAAGTGGAAGAACAATTAGCATAATAATTGATTTTGTAAGTTAAGCCTGTCGACATGCTCCTAAAAGTGTCCCCTCTGGAGACAACCTCACAACATCCACAATTGGATGATAAACAAGAAAAAGTTCCCTTGCGATTTAGCCAATTGGTTTTATTTTTGTTAGGACAGCTTGAAACTAGACTTGGGGCTAGCATATTTCCCAGAGTTGGGGCTTTCTTTGAGACAAACTTAATGTTCTTTATATGGGGGGTCAGAACCTCATCGCCCTCCAAGAGGATCAGATTCCTTTTTAGAATATTACACACCTCATTGTATTGTGAGGAAAAATGTGTGGAAAACACTGTTGATTTCGAGAAACCATCTGTTTCCCTTTTAGTGTGTCCCTTTCTTTTGTTAGCAAGATGCTCCTCCCTCACCTCTGATATATTTTTGTCTAATGATGCCGGGTGATAGCCCCTGGCTTGTAACCTTAGTTTAAGATCCTTTGCTTGTTTCTCAAAAAATGCGTCAGTTGACGCATTCCTGCGTAGTCTCAAGAATTGGCTCTTGGGTATAGACTTGATTAAATGTTTGGGGTGACATGACCTGGCATGCAAAATCGTGTTGCTTTAAGTGTCAGTCATGACACGACCACTTTGAACACAACCAATCAATTTCAAATCCAGATATTGGGCCTCACTCATATGCATGCCACCTGTAAACCCCAAACTCAATTCATTCTCATTGATATAACTTAGAAAATCCTCAAAAACAAAAACTCCCTTAACAGTAAAAATTAGGTCATCTATATATCTCATATATAAATGTATATTGTTCTTAAAGGGATTATCTGTGTTAAATAATGTGCCGAGCTCCTACATCCCATAAACAAATTTGCAAATGAGGGGGCAAACTTAGCCCCCATCGCTGTACCACAAATTTGTAAAAAATACTTGTCAAACATAAAAAAATTATGGGACAGTAGGAACTCGACACATTCACAAATATAAGCACAGAACACATCAGAATAATTAGTTCTTTGTTTGAGAAAAAAATGTATGGCCCTAATTCCTAAGGCATGAGGGATATTGGAATAAAGCGATACACATCTATCACCACCCACCCAAAGCCCTCATGCCACTCAACATCCTCAAGGAGTGAGATGAGATGACCTGAGTCTCTGAGATAACTGCTCAGGCCTTTGACTAAGGGCTGTAGGATGGAGTCCACCCATTGTGACAATGGCTCAAAAAGTGAGCCAATGCCCGAAATAATTGGGCGACCGGGAGGATTACTTACATCCTTGTGAGTTTTGGGTAGGTGGTGAAAGATGGGCATCACAGGGTACACAGGAATTTATTTAGCAAGGTCAGTTTATGTCCACAATAGTTTTATAGGATATTTTCCTATTCACAAAGATCTTCATCACATTTTCTAGTTTGTTGTTCTTCCATTTGGCCTGTTTTTCTGCTTTCTAAAGAGTTCCCCAGACCAGATTATTTTTTTTCTGGGTTTTGTAACTAGATTTAGTCTCTGTGTGATTTTATTTTACAGATCATAGAAGGTTGTAGCTTATTTTAGCTTTACTCTTATCTTTAGTCTGTAGCTTTGTTGTGTAGAAGTTTTAGGCCTAATAACCTTTTTGGATATTATTCCCTTCACTCGGTTTCAGAAGGCCTCTTCAGCTTTGTACGCTTCATCTATGGTGCAGGGTTCTTTTTCAGAGAATTTATTTGGTTCCCATGACAAGCGAATCCCTTTCTTGATGGCTGGATTATCGTCCTATCCTTCTGGGGGCTTGTTTTATTTGTCGCATCTGGTCTGTGTTAATGACAGATGCATGTCTTTCAGGCTGGGGTGTAGTTTTAGGGGTCTCTGAAGACGCAGGGAGTTTATTCTCCTTGGGTAAAGTGTTTTTCAATATATATTTTGGAAGCTTCGTGTATTTTTAAGGTCCTTCATAGTTTGCACCTGCTGAGAATGATTCTCATCTGTGTTTTGTATTCAGACAATGGGGCCGATTTCGATCATGTCCGTCCGACGTCGACAAATGCCGATGGCATACACTGTCAGCATTTATCATTGCACAAGCATTTTGTGTGACAAGCTTGTGCAATACCGCCCCCTGGGGTGTTAATCATGATTGCTATTCACCACCTCAGAGGTGGCGGACGAGTTAAGGAGCAGCGGTCTTAAGACTGAAAAGAACCTGAAACTACGGGGGATTGCAGCATCTGCTGCTTGATAAATCTACCCCAATGTCATCTGTGCTTGCATTAGGGGGAATGTTTTCTTTGTCTTGATGTTTTCTAGATTGATTATTTGGGGTTCCCCAGATATAGATTTGATGTCTTCACAATTGATCATCTAGCATCCCAGGTTTTTTGGGAGGTCTAGGGGTCCTCATGCAGAGTTTTTAGATGATTTTATAGCTCATTTGGTTGTTTCATTTAGCTTTTATATCTTTTTCTCTTTTAGTTCTTTTTTCAAAGGTGATTTAGAGGATTAGGCAGGATATATCTATGTTTCTGTTTGCTCAGGCTTGGCCTTGCAAAATCTGGTTTGCGGATCAAGTTCAGATGTCCATTTGTCCTCTATGGCTTCTTTCTCTGTGGCTAGATCTTCTGTCTCAGGTTCTGTTCTTTAATCAGGGTCTCAAGTTTCTAAACTTGATGGCTTGGAGATTGAATGTTTAGTTCCTAGATAGAGAAATGTCATTTTTTTTCTGCAGTTGAGATTTTTGTTTAGCCTTATAAACCTGTGACTAGGAAGGTTTTCTATATGGTTTATTTCCTGGTGTATGAGTAAGGATTTTTCCTTTTAACTCTTTCTGGTTTTAATTTTACAGGAAGATTGCTTTCCATGTTTTTCTTCTGGCTTTAGTTAAGATTAAGCTATTTTATCCTCCTTGAAACCTTAATTTGGTTTTAATGGTTTTTGCAGGCTCCTCTTTTTTAACCTATTCATATGTGCTTTTTGCCTTGGACAGTTTTTTTTTGTGGCAATATTCTCTGCTAGGAGAGTTTCTTGTGTCTCTTCTTATCTTGTTTTTGTTTGTTTTTTTTGCCTAAAGTGGTGTCTTTGGACAAAGTTGGAAATGGTTGTTCCTTCTTTTTGTCCTAAGCTTTCTATGGAGAGGCTTCTCCATACTTTGGATGTTGTTAGTGCTTTGTAGTTTTTATCTGAAGGCTATATAGGATTTCAGACAATCTATTTGATCTGTTTTTTTTTTTTTTTCTGGTTCTTGAAAAGGACAAGTTAGTTATGGCTGTGTATTTGGCTTCTTGGTTTAAGCTTTTTGTTTATTCATTGGGGTCAATTTATCATATGCCAGGCGGACATGATTCGCTGTAGCAAATCATGCCCGCCCCACATCGCTAAATGCCGACAGCATACACTGTCAGCATTTAACATTGCACAAGCATTTTTTGTGAAATGCTTGTGCAATGCCGCCCATGCATTGTTGACACCTTTGCAATCGGCCGCTTGTAAGGATGTCAATAATCCCGATTGGATCCGCTGCTACTTAAAGGAACATAATACTCATATGCTAAATCACTTGAAACTCATGCAGCATAACTGTAAAAAGCTGACAGGAAAATATCACCTGAGCATCTCTATGTAAAAAAGGAAGATATTTTACCTCACAATCTCCTCAGCTCAGCAGAGTAAGTTCTGTGTAAAAAGTTATACTTCAGCTGCTGTCCAGTTGTAGGTAAAAAAAAGGGGAAGAAATGAACTGCAGCCAATTGGCATCAACAGTGCTAAGGTCATGAACTATTTTACTGTGATCTCATGAGATTTGACATAACTCTCATGAGATTTCATAGTAAACTTCCTTAAATTGAATAGGGAAATAACATGAGTGTGCACGAGGCTCACTCCCTTGGCTGTCCTGGGACAGACATACTGATTTGCTGCTTAAAGTCCTTTACAATGGGGTTTGAATACTTAGGACATTTTGAGGTAAAATATCTTTCTTTTTTACATAGAGATGTTCAGGTGATATTTTATAGTCGGCTTTTTACAGTTATGCTGCATCACTTTCAAGTGTTTCAACATTTGGGTATCATGGCCTTTTAAGTTTCTGGGGTAAATCTACCCCATAGGCTTTTTTTACCGCCCATTTTTTCTAGGTCAAATTTTTTTTGTTTTTTTTTGTGTTTTTGTTTTTTTAAAATGAACCTTTAGTTGACCATATTTGCTAGAGAGTTCTGGTCTTCTTTCTATACTTTTTCTTAATTTTTCCTTTTTGGATGTTTGTTTTTTTTTGCTTATTCCAAAGTGGCCTTTGGTAAGAAGTCCTCCAGGCAGTAATATCTGGTTTTGTTATATTTACACGTGTTAAAATCTATATGTCATGCTTGTTTCACCCTACTTGTGGACTTCACTACTTGGGTATTAGTTTTCCAGGAGTAATGGATCATGGACTCTCACCACCTGTATGTAAGAAAATCTAATTTATGCTTACCTGATAAATTAATTTCTTTCCTGGGGGTGAGAGTCCATAAGACCCCACCCACCCTATTTTTATTTTTTTATTAAAGTTTAAAAAAAAAAAAAGTTTTATTGCACCTCTTTTTTTCCATGCACCTTTTTTGCTCTCATTTTTCTTTTTACCTTTCCTGCTTGGCTATACATCAGACTAGTTACCAGTAAGGTGGGAGAGGTTTTATAGAGCTCTTGGAGTTTGGGAATCTTTTCCTTCTTCTAGTTGCCAGGAAGACTAATTCCCAGGACTAATGAATTGTGGACTTTCACCACCACAAAATAAATTAATTTATCAGGTAAGCAAATTGGTATTTTTATATAGAGATGTGTTTTTTTCTAGACACTAATGGAGTATTAAAACATGGGGAGTAATATGTATATTATACATGGATTTTGGCCAAAAATAAAGAATTTTTATTTCTTTAACATCTTGGAGTTGAGTGAATATTTAAAATATTTTCTTGAGCGAAGGAAAGTTGCGTATTAGAAATAAAAGATAATAGGATTATAAACACATGGAATTACAGAAAAGCTGCTAGGACTATATATTTGTTAAAACCTAGAGGGTGCATTGCTTTAAGATGGAGAATCCAGAAGGTTTCTCTCCTCCGGAGTTACATTAATCTCTCTCTCTTTTGAAGCTGGAATTTGTTCTATAGCTTTGATCTTCAAAATGTGTAAAACTTCAAAATGTGTACCTAGTCTTTATATAGATTCCTCACCTTTTTAATGTTTAATATGTTCTAAAACTCTTCTTTTTAGGCTCCTCGTTCGTATGCCCTACATGTGCATTCAAGTACATGCACCAAGTATTCTGATTTACATTGCAGAAAACTCTCAATTGGTATTTCCCTAGTGTCTGTTTTTATGATCCATTTGTTCATTTCTTTATTTTTATCAGGTATGGTTGCAACAGACACTTTTTTTCAGCCGCTTAAAAAAAAACAACAACTTTAAAAGAGGTTTATTTCTAAATTATATCTCTTTAGAACTGTAGGAGCTAAGATGTTTTTTCAAACTCATACTTATTTGTATGTAACTTTTGGGGATTCATTGGTTTGTGTCTAATTTTTAGGATACCCCAATGTTTGTTTAGAATCTTTTCTATTTTGCTGCACTATTATAGGTTGAAATGTTCCTGGTTTCATTTTGCTGAACTGTCCCTTTTTTTTATTTTTATTTTCATTTTTGTTTTTTCTTGAACTATTAGGCCCATTTGGCACTAGGCGCTTGCTTCCCTGTGTGTTCTTAACTTTTTTATTTGCATTCTTTATTGTACTTTCTGGAAATTTATTTTCTCTAAACTTTTGTTTGAGGTTGAGTGCTGCTTTCTCAAACTCTTCCTCTTGTGAGCAATTTCTTTTCATTCTTTGAAACTGTCCGTATGGTATGTTTTTAATCCATCCTTGATGGTGGCAACTATCGGTTTACAGATACCCATTGGTGTCTGTATTAATGTGAGTTTTTGGTTTTTATTGCATTGTTTTCGTGAATTTTAGATTTAGGTAATTTTATATTTAGTTCGGAGACAAAATTGCTAAACTCCTCTGTTCCCTGCCAAATAAAACAATATTATCTAAGAAGGGGTTATTCCACATTTTTTGTCGTTTTGGTAAAAAAAAAAGTACAAATTGGCAAAGTTTGGGTCAAATTTTGCTTCCATGGCTGTGCCCCATATTTGTAAATAGATTTTTCTGTCAAACTGAAAAATATATATTTTTTTTATCATAAATTGTATTGCCTAAGTAATGAATCTGACTTGTTTGGAATCTAATTTTTTGTTCTGTTCCAGAAAGAACTTTACACTCTCAATGCCTTTTTCCGTGTTGTATTGTTGTATATAAAGCTGTTACGCCCAGGGAAGCAAAAACATAATCCTCCTTCCGATCAAAATTATTGAGCAAGGATACTAAATGTTGTGTGTCTTAGTTAGGATTGTACATTAGGAACTATAGGTTGTAAGAAATAATCATTCTATAAAAAAATCCCTGAATTGTCACAAGCACAATCTAAGGAAAAATCCAGTGAGTGCTTACTTTTGTACTATGGAATATTTGCTCAAGCCAGCACCCTGTTGTGAGTGCTCTCCTTTGGACATATTAGTGTGTGTGATGGCTTGTGGACTTTCTACACCTTATGAAAGAGAAAACAAAATGTATGCGCACCTGATCAATTAATTTCTTTCTTGGTGGTGAGAGACCACAAGGCCAGCCCATTTTGTATGCAACTAATTTACCCTACTTTTACTACTTTTCTGTTACTCTCCTTTGTTGGCTATACGTTATACTGAGGTATGCAGGGGAAGTGAGGGGGACTAAAAGCTCTTGGCTTGTGTTTTATTTTGCCTTCTCCTAGTGTACATGCATTGAATCTCATATGTTATGGCTCATGGACCCTCACCAACATGAAATAAGTGAATTTATCAGTTAAACATGAATTGTTTTTCTTCATTTGCAAATAAAAGAAAGCAGAGTTTTTATAATGGCTTCAGAGAGCGGATGAGGTTCGCTGTCATGAACTTCATCTGCCGAGCCTCGCTGCGAGCATGCAGCATGCGCTGCCTGCATTTAAAATTGTACAAGCCACCTCTTGTGCCATGCTGCCACTTGTCAATCGAATCTAATTGGGATGGCTGAAATGCACCAAACTTTAAGTGGCGGAGTGGTTAAGTAGTAACAGTCTTAAGACTACTGCTACTTAACGTGAGTCTGAAATACTGGGGCTCCATTATTGCAGCTTGATAAATGGAGCCCATTGTATAAAGGTGTAGCCTTGTTTTTCCCTCAGACAGACTGGAAGAGGGATTTCTCAGGCACTTTTTTCCTCCTCTTTTTTTTTTTCTCTCTGTATATTTCTTCATTAGCACTGCCACAGTAAGATGTATGTATGTGTGTATATGTGTGTGTGTGTGTTTATAATAAACTCGCTCTTTTCTCCCGGTCTGTCGTCAGCCTGTCCATATGCATAGTACTTTACTCTTACACTAGCCATATATTTTACGTGCAACAACTGCATAATATCTTGCCTGTTAAATCTTTGTGCTATGTGTGTGTCTTCATTTAGGATGCACATTTTTTAGAGCACATTTGTATCTGCAGTTGCACCTGGTTGATGTGAAAGGTCAATGCAACTGTTCAGAAGCTACAATTTTTTTTTCCTTTTAAAGGAGTGTGCAATTAAGAAAATGAAATAAATTTAGCAGTTTTATTCAATATTTAATGGAATGAAAAATATGCATTAATGTATAACATAGCTCCCAACAAATCATTCTGCTATTAGGACGACTCAATACAGTAGAATTGCATAGTTAACATGTGCATAATAAAAAGACAAGGCAATAACACCTACTCTGAATTTCAAATAAGCATTTTGTTTCTCCCATTTTCTGGCCCCATGTATCATATAACAGACATCAGCCAATCAGACTAGTATACGTATACCCTGTGAGCTTGTGCACATTCTCAGTAGGATCTTGTTCCCCAGAAAGTGTGAATATAAAAAGATTTTAATAATGGAAGTAAATTGGAAAGTGTCTTAAAACTGCATTTTCTTTCCGAATCATGAAAGTTTATTTTGACTTGAGTGTTTCTCAGAAGCTCAAAAACAAAATAAAAAAAACTTATAGTATAATACTGTTTTGCACCAATAAATATTCCCAAAAATGAAAAGATTGTATTCACATATTAAAGGGCTTTTATATGTGTGCAGTACAAACCTGCATAGTCAAGCTGTCAGGCTTAGCTTTGAAGTATTAGTCGGTCCCAAAGAGAACAGAGAGAAATCTACCTTAACACAGTTTTAAATTTAGGATTGTATAAACTCATAGTCCAGTCAAATTTACATTTAAAAGAGCAATTATTATAGCTCTCAGCTGAAGCTTCCAAAAATGATTTATTTTATTATGAAAAAAACTCTTTACACTAAAATGTTAAAATAACAGCCAGTATGCATAATCTTCAACTCTTATGTGTCCCAAAACGTTTGTATATAAAGTCTGAAAAGAGGATGGCACTGGACCATAATGGTCTTAAACTTTGCTGTTTGACTAAGTGGGCATATGTCCCTTGAATAAAAGTTTATTACTGTTTAGTTGTTCTGTCGCTGTCCACTTTGTAGCTTTGGCAGATTGGAGTAGCAGATGCTCAGAGTGATTAGCACGTTTTTAGATAAATTATTGTGCTGAGCTCACCCTTTGTACCTGTTGCTGAATGCCAATCGTCTGTATACCCACATTTCTTAGTGACACTACTGGCTGCTAATGATGTACATTTCTCTACAAACACTTGTGGCTTCCTCTAAGGTAATCTTGATACTTTAACATTCTATTTGACAGATATTATCTGTGGTTTAACACAGGCATGAATGTATTTTATGTTGAAATATTCTTCAGCTATGCAGAATAACGGAAAATTGTAAGA
The DNA here is from genome assembly GCF_027579735.1 of Bombina bombina. Classification (NCBI taxonomy): domain Eukaryota; kingdom Metazoa; phylum Chordata; class Amphibia; order Anura; family Bombinatoridae; genus Bombina; species Bombina bombina. The sequence goes on from NC_069499.1 coordinate 392,236,472, forward strand.
GAGAGAAATATATTCTATGAGCTGTCTCCCAGGTTTTGCGAAGTCCTACTGTAAACTATTTAATATGCTAAGCAAGGTATAAAAAGAATTATTTTATTTTTCCTTCAAGATGTTTTGGACGGCTACAATGGGACAATATTCGCTTATGGTCAGACCTCATCTGGAAAAACACACACAATGGAGGTAATCCTTTTTTTTCTTCAAATTTCAGTGTAGCACCTGATAATTTTATGTGAGATTTAAGTGTTTCAGTCCTTCCTTTTGTGTAAAATCGTTTCTTGTCCCACAATCTCTTTAGAGGCTAAAAAACTAATTCTTTAATGCTGCAAATCAGTGGTTGAAAAGCTTTTTTTTTTTTTTTTTTGTTTTGTTTATCTCTCTACGAATCATGGCATCAAACACAATTTGTACACAAAAGCAAGATGTATTTAATGTCTCTTGATTTGCTTTTCTAACAAATGAATGTAATAACCATTGTCCAAAAACTATACATTATATCCTTGAAAAATTAAAATATTAAATTTTGTAAAGATTCCACTGTTTCAAACCTTATAATTGCATATTGTCATTTGTATCTTTAATATTGAGTGTAATGTCATTTAAAGGGACAGTAAAGTCAAAACTAAACTTTCATGATTCAGATAGGGCATGCAATTTTAAACAACTTTCCAATTGGCTTTTATTATTAAATTTGCTTTGTTCCCTTGGTGGTATTTTTTATAATCTAAACCTAGCTAGGCTCAAACTGATTTCTAAACCGTTGAAAACCGCCTCTTAGCTCAGAGCATTTTGAAAGTTTTTCACAGTTAGACAGTGTTAGTTCATGTGTGTCATATAGATAACATTGTGCTCACTCCCATGAAGTTATTTAGGAGTCTTCACTGATTGACTACACTGCATGTCTGTCAAAAGCACTTAGATAAGGAGGCTGTCTGCAGAGGCTTAGATACAAGGTAATCACTGAGGTAAAAAGCATATTAATATAACTGTGTTGGTTATGCAAAAACGGGGAATGGGTAATAAAGGGGTTATCTATCTTTTTAAATAAGAACAAATTTGGTGTAGACTGTCCCTTTAAAGGTGTATAACGGTCAAAATTCAAATGTGCATAGATGCATTTTAATTTTGCATTGAAACAGTTTTGCAATAAAATGTATTATTGTTACACTGGCATACGCATATATGCTACATGTGACTAAAGCATCAGGATTCGTAATTTAGTGTTTGTTATTTGTTGTAATTTAGTCATTTTATTTTTTGTAATTAGATAGTTTGTAATTTTTAGAGAAGTGTTAGGATTTTTTTCAATGTGTATTTTAGTTTTATTTAATTGGTAGTTAGTTTAGTATTAGTTAAATAGTTATTAGTTTAATTGTTAGTTTAAACTAACTTTTTTTAAATTTGACAGGTAAGATATTTTTTTTAATATAAAGTTAGAGGGGCGTTGGGTTTAGGGGTTACTAGTTTAAATTTGTTTATTGCAAAGTGGGGGTCTTTCAGTTTAGGGGTTAATAGTTTAGCTTAGTATATTTAGTTGTGAGGGCTTGCGGTTTAGGGGTAAATAGGTTTATTATAGTGGTGGCGGTGTAGGGCTTAATAACTTTAGTCTAGTGGGGGCAATGTGGGCGGATGGCAGATTACGGGTTAATAATATTAAATTAGTGTTTGCGATGTAGGAGGGCGGTGGTTTAGGGGTTAATAACTTTAGTGGTGACGATGTCGGGGAGCGGCGCAATAGGGGTTAATGCATTTTATTAGGGGCGGAGATATAAGGAGCGGCAGATTAGGAGTTAATAACTTTAATATAGTGTTTGAAATGCGGGAGGGCCTCGGTTTAGGGGTTAATATGTAGTTTATGGGTGTTAGTGTACTTTGTAGCACTTTAGTTATGAGTTTTATGTAACAGTTTTGTAGCGTAAAACTCATAACTACTGCTTTTAAATTGTGGAACGCATCGTGTCGGTATATGCTGGAACGCAAGCTTTTTATCCTCACCGCAAAACTCGTAATGGCTGCGCTATAGAAGTCCCATGAAAAAACATCATTTTTTACGTGTGTGGGAATGAGGTTGCGTTACAGGTTAAAAGGCTTGCGGTACAGCTCTACCAACAAGACTTGTAATGGCTGCAGTGCTGTTTTAACGCTGAAATGACCATTTGTTTTCCGTGTTAAAACACGAACGCAAAACTCGTAATCTAGGTGTGTGTTAATTACTGATGTAATAAGTTCTATACATCAAAACTTGGTATATGCTGTAATATTCAGGAGCTATTTTTATTGCAAAATGTCAATTATTAAACTTACAAGACCATTAAATCCTCAATGTGGTTTTGCTCCTGCTTGCCTTTCTCAAGGGCAAGTGAATGAAATGGTTATATTGTAATGGGTGAAACAGGTAGTCTACATTATTTATGCTGTGAATTTGCTGTAAATGTTATATTCTATATATTTACACAACACAGTATACAGTGTATAGTAGGAACAATTTTGAAATCGCAAATATAAATTGTTAAACAATTTTTTTTTATACTTTTTAACTAATTTCAGTATTGCATTTTTAGAACTATATCTTCACTCATTGCAAAGCAAGGCCAAAAAAGAAAAAGGAACTTAGTTGACAAAAAAGTTTGCACTTAGTAGCACTTCTGTCTCCCTAATATGGAAGCATAATATGATGTTTTCATATTAGGGAGACAGAAGTGTTACTAAGTGCAAACTTTTTTTTGTCAACTAAGTTCCTTTTTCTTTTTTGGCCTTGCTTTGCAATTCTAACTTTTGCACAAGCACTCTAGCCCGAAGTATAAATTCACTAAACTTAAATAGGGCATCCCTTAAGAATTTGTGTAGTGCTATTGCTACTCCTTTGCTGTGTACAATATCTTCGCTCATGTACATTTCCTGTTTTTTTGTCTTTTTACCCACTTAGGGAAAATTACATGATCATCAGTTGATGGGAATAATTCCAAGAATTACACATGACATTTTTGATCACATTTATTCCATGGATGAAAATCTAGAGTTTCACATAAAGGTACAAATATTGTCATATTGCGTAATGAGTAAGAACACTACACAGGGGTATGAATATTCTCTACGGATATGGGTACTTGTTTGGTGAAGTTTATCTGCATGTTTCCAATAAATTATTTGATGATGGAATTTCTTAAAGATATACAGATTGTATTTAGTTTAGCCCTATGAATTCAAACGTAGTCAGCAACATATTACTTGGAAATGTGGAAGCAATATTGACAATAATGGATTTCAATATATACATACACTATGTTCATTGATGTACACATTTTTTTTTTCTTCTCCCAGGTCTCATACTTTGAAATTTATTTGGACAAAATTAGAGATCTATTGGATGGTAAGAGCAGTCATTAATTGTTTGCATTATTCTCAAAGATCCATAGAGCCATTTCAGTACTGGTGGATATATTGCCCTGACTGTTGAAGTAGGTAGAAAGGCCTCCCAGGCTTCTGAGGGACCCTTTCTGCTTAAGCCTGTTCACTTGCAGATGCATGAAGTAAAAAATATGAGTGTTTATTTGGACATATGAAAAAAGAAGAGTTGGCCTCTCTGAGTACGACATGCTCCCTGAGGCAAGGATACAGCCATCTCCTGACATTTGTCTCCAGCTTGTAACCTTCCAGGTCCCTCTAGTGGATTCATGGACTGTCTGACTCATAGAGGCCCATTTATCAAGCTTCGAATGGAGCTTGAGTGCCCGTGTTTCTTCAGACTCGCCAGAAACGAAGACCGCTGCTCCATAACTTGTCCACCTGCTTTGATGAGGCGGACAGAGATCGCCACAATTCAACCCGATCAAGTACGATCGGGTTGATTGACACTCCCCTGTTGGTGGCCGATTGGCCGCGAGTCTGCAGGCGGCGTTGCACTAGCAACTCATTTGTTTGATTCTATCCCACATGTAAACTAGTTGATGTGAGAAAGTAGTCTCATGCTATTGTTTGCAGTAAGGAGTTTAATAATGTACAGGACATGGATTTCCACTTAATTTAATTTTTGGCCTGGAGTCTGTGTTTCAAATTCTAGTTAAAATATCTACTCAATGTCTACTTTAAAAGAGTCATCATATATGTATGTTGTTCTGTCATCAAGCACTCATCCATCAAGAATTACACAGGCACTAGAATGACTGATTTAGTACCAGTTTGCCTGGTCACACAGCAAACAGTGAGCACTTTTAGTTTATTATGACTCATGTAGAAATAGCAAGGATTTTTTTTTTTTTTTGGGTGACTTTGCTCACTCTGCTTTTATGGGTTATTTTATTTCTGTATATCATGTCACATCATTGGTTCATTTAATATTTTTCTCATTTCCTACAGTATCAAAGACAAATCTTGCAGTACATGAAGATAAAAATAGAGTCCCTTATGTAAAGGTAGGTTTCATTTAACTATTTAAAAAAGTGCTTTTGGAAGTAGCAAAATCTGCAATATGATTGTCACAGGGACCATTCTCAACTTCTGATGGCGTCCATATAATGTAAATTTAAGCAAAGTAACAAATCTTTGTATTGGATTTTACTGGTGATTAAGGAAGTCTCTTCATACCTCCATGTATCCTTTTTTTAGCTTTTTCAGATTTTGTAATTCACCAAAAATGAAAGCCAGGTGTGCACTTTGAAAATTTTAGGCACGTTTTATTTCATAAACCGTAAAATGTACAATCTAAGTAGACTCCATGTACCCCTATTTAATATTATTGTTTTGTTTAGGGTTGTACAGAGAGATTTGTATCCAGTCCTGAGGAAGTGATGGATGTAATAGACGAGGGAAAAGCAAACAGGCATGTTGCTGTTACAAGTAAGTAACCATGTAGCAAAGGAAACATATATGATACTCATGCAGGCCTGCAATCCTTTGTGCTTGTATTACTTACTTTAGTGCAATATAAGCACTTGGCTCCTTTTTGTTTCGAGAGTAGGTATAATTGTATATAAGTTGTATTAGGGTAGGCCTACATGCCTCTGATTATAATAGGTCATAAACCAAAAAAAATAGTATAATGCAAGGCAGTGACATATTTAGGTTTTGTGCTGCCCTAGGCACTCAAAATGTTGCTGCCCCCACCCCCAGGTTTTAGGACTTTTTGGCTATAATAATATAATACCTATCAAAACTTCCACTCTTTACTTACCATTTGTCTGGTGGCGTGTTGTAAGTAGCAGAGTCAGCACATTTGCAAAATGTACACTCCTATTGCAGCATTGACAAACACACATTTTGGGCTATGTTCCTAAAATATTATCTGAACAGATATTATATATATATCCTAGAAAGGGCATAGATATGTTATTCCTATAAGGCTGTAGGAACACCATTAGTGCCTAGTCTGTTACTTTTGAGAGGGTAATCGGGGGTCAGAGAGAGAGATTGGACAGGAAAAATAAAAGTGGAGAAGAAGATAGCTTTATGAGAGGGGGGAGAAAAAAAATAAGAGTAAAGATATGACAGAGGGGAAAGAAAGAGTTTAAAGAGAAGATATGGCCTGAGATAAGGGAGAGGGTAAAAAGAGAGATTGAACTTGAGGAGGGAGGGGAGAAAGATAGTTAAGAGATAGAAGGGAGAGATGCTAATTATTAAAAGAAAATCTCCAAGTCTGCTAAAACCGTCTATGACTGTCAACACTCATTCTCCACCCTCTCACTTCAACAACTTCCTATTTCTATCCAGCTATTGTCTTACCAACCAATTTGATGTTGCTAACTGCTATGCACTTATTTTTGTTAATCTATTGCATTGTAGCATTATTTAATTTGTTTATAATGTGTTTCACAATGGCAAAACATATGCAAAGTGGGGGTGGAGTAGTGGGTGTGGTGTGGGCAGGTAGTAGGTAGGATCAGAAGTGGCGTGTAGCATTTTGGCCTGCCTAGTAACTTAGGATCTGAATATTCTCTCACACATTTGCTCCTGTCTTGTATCCATTTTACAAGATTTGTATGACCAATATATTCCCATCTGTGAGGTTTGTCCAGTTTGTAAATTCTCTATCCTTTCTTTTATCCTCATTCTAATTGTAGCATTGTATAATATGATACAATGAAATAGGTTCTCATGAGGACTGTCGCAGTTTTCTCTGCTGCACAGGATAAGATAGTCGGCACCCTCAGAAATCGCCAATTAACAGCACCGTTGATCAGAGTTCAAATAAATTCTTCACTTAGTTCAAGCAGCAAAGAGTTTTCAACATCAACTCTTCAGAGGAGACTGTTTGAATCAGGTCTTCACAGAGTTGCTGCGCATAAGCCACTACTGAAGTTTCCAAATAATAATAGACAAGCATGTGCCAAGGGACACATGTAATGGACATCAGACTACACCAATGGAAATTTGTAATTTGGTCTGAAGAGTTTAAATTTGAGATTTTTGGTTCTAACTGCCGTACCTTCGTTAGACGTAGAAAATATGAACAGATCAAATCCTGGTTCCCTCCATGAAGCATGGGTGGATGCAATGTGATGGTAATGCTTTGCTGGTAACACCATTGGTGGTGTAGTTAGAATTTAAGTTACACTTTTATATATATATATATATATATATATATAATTAAAGATAATTATAATCTATATTTCGGGTTTGCGCTTAGTTAGGATGTTACTTGTTTATAGTAGAATCTGTTGGTGTTCTACAGATAACCGATAATAATAGTGATGTTTGTGATAAGTTAGACTGGAGAGTAAAGGAAAAGCAGCAAACAAGTGGCAAACATGTATAGTAACTCCTTCAAGACTACTGGAAAAGCATCCAAGTTGACTATCTCATGAAGTTGATTGAGAGAAAGTTAAAAATGTGTAAATAGTGGCTTCTTTGAATAATCTAAAGTATGAAATATTTTCATTTAACATATTTTGATCACTGCATAACAATGAAACCACTTGTATAAGTAGTGGTATCCAAACTTTAAATAGATGTTCCCAAACAGACGCTGCTTCCCTCAGATCCAGATCCTTTGTAAGCTCACACCCTTTCTCAGGATCTGTTGGATACCTTGCCTCTATTTCATATAGGTATGTCTCATCCAGTGCTTGATTCTTCTTACTGGTTTTGCCATATGCGGAAGACAGCCTTTTTAAATTCTGCAAACAATGGTGCATTGCCATCTCAGGTAAAATAGCATATTGGATACAAAATCTGACTGGATTGTTCTACTCCTCCTTCTAGATTCAGAGATTCTCCCTCTGATAATGCACTTCAACAGGAACTTTTTACATCAGCAGCAGGACACATTGGTTGTGGGCCCTGTTGTTCTAGGACCTTTTATTCCTCTCAGTGGAATTCTTCATCTGTTTTTACATCTTTCCCAGGTTCTGTTCTTATGTTGGGATCTTAAGGATCTTTCTATTACCATCTGTTCTATTTTCCTATAGTTGATGGAGGATATCTCCTACTTCAGATCAGTCAGGCTTGATCAATCCCGTTTTCCCCTTTCCTTTCCCTTAGATTTTAGATTTAGAACATACAATTATCTGGATGGGGCTTTATCTTACGTCTTCATCCTAGCAATCCTAGTCCCGCTTTTTTTTTTATTTATTTTTTTTTTTTTTTTTCAAAAGAGCTTTATTATGATAAACAAAACATACACGGCATAATTCAAACATACACATAGTACTTCAAAGCTGATACAGTATAGTGCTACGTCACAATAGTCCATTGTACACATTGTTTCAAGGTGTGAGGCATGCTTAAGATCAGTCATTTTAACACTTGAAGATACCCATTAAATGCAATGTATGCCTTAATTGATCCCAAATATCTCGCTATATAGACCACTCTTGGGTCTATGACAGATGTATTTATATATAGTATTGGGAGTATGGAGCAAGGAGGGGGAAAACTAAGGGAAGGAAAAACAAACAAGTTGCGTTCATCAAATCCATTGCAGGGTAATGCTTCATCACAATAGTCCATTATATATGTTATTTCCAGGTGTGAGGCATGCTTGTAGTCAGACATTTCAATTTTGAGTACACCTGATAAATGCAATGTATGCCTTAATTGACCCCAAATTTCACTTAAGATAGACCACTCTTGGGTCTGTGATAGTTATGCCTATGTACAGTGTTGGGAGTATATAGTGGTGGGGGGAAAAACTAGGGGAGAGGGAAACCAACAAACCCATTGAATGTAACATTTTAAAGATAAAGAATTGGTCTCAGTCCTCTAACCACACAAACCACACCTGGGGCCATGACAGAGAGGCATTTAAGCAGCATTGGGAGTACAGGCAGGTACACTGATCTTCCTTATTGGGAATACTTAAAGGAGAGGGAGAGAGATGTGAGCAGGGGACAAGCAATATAAATATAACAGTTTTTATTATAGTGGGAAACATTGGGTAGTTTCATTTCAAACAAGAGGCTTATTGTATAATAAGTATAGATCTTGTGGGACATAAGTGAGTTATTAGCAGTAAAGCCTGTATATTTGATAGAGCTATGCAAAAGCGTTGCCCGTGAGAGAGCTTAATACCCTTGCATGTCTATCGTCATGAGAGGGGAATTACTAAGGGAGAGGTATAGAGTGCCTGCTTAATTTAGGGAGCAATTTCAAATAAAACAACTTACAATATGGGGTTAAACAAAACAATTCAGTGTGCTTGCTCGACTTAAGGATATGCTGTAAATAAATCAATGACACACAACTGGAAATTGAACAAAAACATTACTAGGTTACCAGAGTCCTTATGGTGTAACGCTAGCTGGGGGATATTGTCGACTCTGGTGTCAAGTCCAGCCGCCCGTTGACAGAGAAATGCCTCCAGAGGCTACCCCTCTCCTCTCTTCGGTATATGACCGCTACCCTGTGAATAGAAGTTGTGACACACAGAACTGCCCTGTGACATGGGTAGCGCTTCGCCGCTTGTATGGATATCATCCCAGCTGTAGGTATAGGTGAGAGGCTTGGCTAGTGATGTTTGTGACTCGCTCGGGTGGGCCCCCCCCGAACTTTTGTGCTGTTGCCAAGTGTGCGAAAATCTTCCTCTTCCTCAGCTTCTCGTTACCCAGAGCTCGGCTCCTCGCCTTAGCGTATGTAGGTTGAGATCTTCCCAGGGCAATTATGGCCAGTTCTGCCGACTCCGGTACCTTCTGCCAGTTAAGGAAAGGGGGCTCTTGTGATTCCGAATGCAGTTCTACTTTATGTGCATCATTCTGCGTGTCGGAGGCTAAGAGATTACTCCCCAAATCGTGCGCCTCTTCCATTTTGTGTATAGCGTTGTCAATTATAGATTTTTTGTATGCCTCGTTGTCCTGTGAATCCATCTGATATGTAATCTTGTTTTCAGGGCTTAAGCATTTTAGCAAATGGTCGTACGGTGCTCTCTGCATAAGTCTGAGCATAGCAAGTTCAAGTCGTGCAAACAGCTCCTCTTGTCTTATTATACTTCTCCCCTCCGCCATCTTTAACATGCACCGCTAATTAACGATGACTCTCTGCCACTATAGAGGATTAAGAACTGTTCAGATGTGCGATCATATGGCCCGAAGACCGAGCAGTATTGGGTGATGAAGAGGTTCAGTAAGCCAGTTTACCCGGCAGCACTGATAACCCGGCTCTTCCCGGGGGGAGGTGAATGCCTATGAATAGGCCGCCGCCTTAGGCCTTTATCTTCCAAACTGGATCTCCAGCGTCACATACACGGCTATGAGAGATGATATGGGTCACAGTGTGCAGTACTGTGAGTCCTTTATGTATGCTATGTTTAATCTTGCTGTGTAAGAGTAACAATCGGCGGATTGTTAAGGCTTCTGCTTGGAGCTCTCAGGAAAAGCGTCCTTACCAGAACGCTGCTTGGACACGCCCCCCCTAGTCCCGCTTTTTAATCGTTGTTCCCTATGTTCATGTCTTTCATTAAACTTTAATTTTATTTTATGATTTAGTTTATCAATATTGCTCATCTATAAGCTTAATTCAACCTCTTCCCATATTCTCCTTCTACATTTCCATTACATAGGTCATTATAATGTCCTGTCCAACTTCTCCTTTTTTTCACACCATCCCCATAATAACCTATTGCCTCCTGGGATGCCATTGCCTTCCTAGGCATTAGCAGTAATTACCTGATAGGTTACCCTTTGATTATAAATGCTGGGGTTATACATGGTGTAAATGTTGAAACTGGAGGGGGATCAGAGTTAGTAAGAGTAATAAGGCATTCATTTTAAATTAATTGAAAGTAGTGGCTTGATATTAACTCAGTAAAAAAAAAACCCTTTTGTTTCTTATGTGCAGAGCTTTACAAAAATAATTTTACATTGAGTATAACATTTTCTGATTTTATTTTTTTTTCCAGACATGAATGAACACAGTTCCAGAAGCCACAGTATATTTTTAATAAATATAAAACAGGAGAACATAGAAACTGAGAAAAAACTAAGTGGGAAGCTTTATCTGGTTGATTTGGCAGGAAGTGAAAAGGTAAACTTTCTGTATTTTATGTTGAAGAGGCTAGCATTTTTTCCTTTTTATATGGGCTGAAGGGTTTGCATGAGATCATTTCATGTCTCCCTGTAAAATCTAGGTAGTCTTTAATGTGTAAAGCACCATCTGTTACATGGCGTTAGATATTATTGGGTTTCTTAGTGCTTTACCACATGCTGTTGTGAAGAAACATTGATCCACAAAACAAAATCCAGAAATGTTGCTTCATAAAAACTGTATGTATATAATAAAAAGAATTGTTTTCTTGTTTGGCAGGTCAGCAAAACTGGAGCTGAGGGAGCTGTTCTGGATGAAGCCAAAAACATAAATAAGTCTTTATCTGCTTTGGGCAATGTAATATCTGCTTTGGCTGAAGGAACTGTAAGTAACAGTTACCACCTGCTTCAATTTATAGAATCAATATTATTTTGAAGAGGCTAATCCAATTGATCACCCTTTATGCAGACTTTTATATTAATAAACAATCTTCTTCTGTAGCTCTGTAAAACCACCTTGATACAGTCCAGGTAGTAAGCATAAAATATGTTTATTTAAAAATATTTTTCTCTCTCCTCCCTAGTGTCTCTCTTTCCTCCCTAGTGTCTCTCTTTCCTCCCTAGTGTCTCTCTCTTTCTCTCTCTCTTTCTCTCTCTCTCTCTCTCTCTCTCTCTCTCTCTCTCTCTCTCTCTCTCTCTCTCTCTCTCTCTCTCTCTCTCTCTCTCTCTCTCTCTCTCTCTCTCTCTCTCTCTCTCTCTCTCTCTCGTGTGTCTCTCTCTCTCTCTCTCTCTCTCTCTCTCGTGTCTCTCTCTCTCTCTCTCTCTCTCTCTCTCTCTGTGTCTCTCTCTCTCTCTCTCTCTGTGTCTCTCTCTCTCTCTCTCTCTCGTGTCTCTCTCTCTCTCTCTCTCTCGTGTCTCTCTCTCTCTCTCTCGTGTCTCTCTCTCTCTCTCTCTCGTGTCTCTCTCTCTCTCTCTCTCTCTCTCTCTCTCGTGTCTCTCTCTCTCTCTCTCTTTCCTCCCTTGTCTCTTTCCTCCCTTGTCTCTTTCCTCCCTTGTCTCTCTTTCCTCCCTTGTCTCTCTTTCCTCCCTTGTCTCTCTTTCCTCCCTTGTCTCTCTTTCCTCCCTTGTCTCTCTTTCCTCCCTTGTCTCTCTCCTTTCTTTCTTTCTTTCTTTCTTTCTTTCTTTCTTTCTTTCTTTCTTCTGTTATGTGTGATCAGTCCACGGGTCATCATTACTTCTGGGATATAACTCCTCCCCAACAGGAAATGCAAGAGGATTCACCCAGCAGAGCTGCATATAGCTCCTCCCCTCTACGTCAGTCCCAGTCATTCTCTTGCACCCAACGACTAGATAGGATGTGTGAGAGGACTATGGTGATTATACTTAGTTTTTATGACTTCAATCAAAAGTTTGTTATTTTACAATAGCACCGGAGCGTGTTATTACTTCTCTGGCAGAGTTTGAGGAAGAATCTGCCAGAGTTTTTTACTATGATTTTAACCGGAGTTGTTAAGATCATATTGCTGTTCTCGGCCATCTGAGGGAGGTAAAGGCTTCAGATCAGGGGACAGCGGGCAGATGAATCTGCATTGAGGTATGTAGCAGTTTTTATTTTCTGAATGGAATTGATGAGAAAATCCTGCCATACCGTTAAAATGACATGTATGTATACACTTCAGTATTCTGGGGATGGTATTTCACCGGAACTACTCTGTTAAAGGTCACTAATCCTTTTAATAACTATTTATCATGTTAAACGTTTTTGCTGGAATGTAGAATCGTTTACATTGCTGAGGTACTGTGTGAATAAATATTTGGGCATTATTTTCCACTTGGCAGCCTTTTTTGCTTTTATTTGTGACAGTTTCGTTTCTCTTCACTGCTGTGTGGGAGAGGGAGGGGCCGTTTTTGGCGCTCTTTGCTACGCATCAAAAAATTCCAGTCAGTTACTTTTATATTTTCTGCATGATCCGGTTCATCTCTGACAGATCTCAGGGGTCTTCAAACTTCTTTGAAGGGAGGTAAATTCTCTCAGCAGAGCTGTGAGAATTCTTATAGTGACTGTGAATAAAATCGTTGCTTTGTATTTTTTATGTCAAATTTAATTATTGTTATTTTACTAATGGGAACAAACCTTTGCTAAAAGTTGTGTTGTTTTAAAGTTTGATGCTATAACTGTTTTTCAGTTCATTATTTCAACTGTCATTTAATCGTTTAGTACCTCTTTGAGGCACAGTACGTTTTTGCTAAAAAAGATTATAACCAAGTTGTAAGTTTTTTTTTTGCTAGTGTGTTAAACATGTCTGACTCAGAGGAAGATATCTGTGTCATTTGTTCCAATGCCAAGGTGGAGCCCAATAGAAATTTATGTACTAACTGTATTGATGCTACTTTAAATAAAAGTCAATCTGTACAATGTGAACAAATTTCACCAAACAGCGAGGGGAGAGTTATGCCGACTAACTCGCCTCACGCGGCAGTACCTGCATCTCCCGCCCGGGAGGTGCGTGATATTATGGCGCCTAGTACATCTGGGCGGCCATTACAGATAACATTACAAGATATGGCTACTGTTATGACTGAAGTTTTGTCTAAATTACCAGAACTAAGAGGCAAGCGTGATCACTCTGGGGTGAGAACAGAGTGCGCTGACAATACTAGGGCCATGTCTGATACTGCGTCACAGCTCGCAGAGCATGAGGACGGAGAGCTTCATTCTGTGGGTGACGGTTCTGATCCAAACAGATTGGATTCAGATATTTCAAATTTTAAATTTAAATTGGAAAACCTCCGTGTATTACTAGGGGAGGTCTTAGCAGCTCTTAATGATTGTAACACCGTTGCAATACCAGAGAAACTGTGTAGGTTGGATAAATACTTTGCGGTACCGGCGAGTACTGACGTTTTTCCTATACCTAAGAGACTAACTGAAATTGTTACTAAGGAGTGGGATAGACCCGGTGTGCCGTTCTCACCCCCTCCAATATTTAGAAAGATGTTTCCAATAGACGCCACCACTCGGGACTTATGGCAAACGGTCCCTAAGGTGGAGGGAGCAGTTTCTACTTTAGCTAAGCGTACCACTATCCCGGTGGAGGATAGCTGTGCTTTTTCAGATCCAATGGATAAAAAATTAGAGGGTTACCTTAAGAAAATGTTTGTTCAACAAGGTTTTATATTGCAACCCCTTGCATGTATCGCGCCGATTACGGCTGCGGCAGCATTTTGGATTGAGTCTCTGGAAGAGAACCTTAGTTCATCTACGCTAGACGACATTACGGACAGGCTTAGAGTCCTTAAACTAGCTAATTCTTTCATTTCGGAGGCCGTAGTACATTTAACCAAACTTACGGCTAAGAACTCAGGATTCGCCATACAGGCACGTAGGGCGCTGTGGCTAAAATCCTGGTCAGCCGATGTTACTTCTAAGTCCAAATTACTTAATATACCTTTCAAGGGGCAGTCTTTATTTGGGCCCGGTTTGAAAGAAATTATCGCTGACATTACAGGAGGTAAGGGCCACGCCCTACCTCAAGACAAAGCCAAAGCTAAGGCTAGACAGTCTAATTTTCGTCCCTTTCGGAATTTCAAAACAGGAGCAGCATCAACCTCCACTGCACCAAAACAGGAGGGAGCTGTTGCTCGTTACAGGCAAGGCTGGAAGCCTAACCAGTCCTGGAACAAGAGCAAGCAGGCCAGGAAACCTGCTGCTGCCCCAAAGACAGCATGAATCGAAAGCCCCCGATCCGGGACCGGATCTAGTGGGGGGCAGACTTTCTCTCTTCGCCCAGGCCTGGGCAAGAGATGTTCAGGATCCCTGGGCACTAGAGATCATATCTCAGGGATACCTTCTAGACTTCAAATTATCTCCCCCAGGAGGGAGATTTCATCTGTCAAGGTTGTCAACAAACCAGATAAAGAAAGAGGCGTTTCTACGCTGTGTACAAGATCTGTTATTAATGGGAGTGATCCATCCGGTTCCGCGGTCGGAACAAGGACAAGGGTTCTACTCAAACCTGTTTGTGGTTCCCAAAAAAGAGGGAACTTTCAGGCCAATCTTAGATTTAAAGATTCTAAACAAATTCCTAAGAGTTCCATCCTTCAAAATGGAAACTATTCGGACAATCTTACCCATGATCCAAAAGGGTCAGTACATGACCACAGTGGATTTAAAAGATGCTTACCTTCACATACCGATCCACAAAGATCATCACCGGTATCTAAGGTTTGCCTTCTTAGACAGGCACTACCAGTTTGTAGCTCTTCCATTCGGATTGGCTACGGCTCCAAGAATCTTCACAAA